>NC_083726.1:75100039-75410362 GCF_028564815.1 Eubalaena glacialis | reverse complement strand
AACAATTAAAATATCTCATCCTTCACCCACCCCACATATAAGGATAATTTTCATGAAGTGTTTTTCCTCTGTGGGCATTCCTGTCAACAGCCAACAGAGCTTTTAATAAAAGCAAGCAAAAAGCTGAGAGAAGAGGGAGTAAGGAAAAGGAAGTGGAAACAGAGAACAGGATGGGGTAAGACAAGAAGGGAGGTATTTTAGGATCCTTTACTTAATGACCAAAGTAGCTGAAAATGACATTACTAATGTCCTTGGCCACTTAATGTCTTTCCTGAGGAGGCTTGTGGAAAGCACTCCTAGTTGCCTGCCTTATAAAAACTGTATAATAGTCTAACCAGAGGGTAGTAAACACTAGTCAGTTTCCTCGTTCAGGCAGGTGAATCCAGTCCTAACTGATATTGGGCTTCTCATCATCCTGTTTTTAATTTTTGGATATTTTTCAGTGATGGTGTTAAATAGTTTCAGTGGGTAAGGAAGCATGAAACTGTATCTCTGATACTCTCTGCTTCAGCTGTTGAATAAAACACCAGACAGTTCTGAAAGCCTGAAGAGGCTGTCTGTCTAATAGGGTTGTCAGAGACATTAGGAAAGAAGACAGAGGAAGAGCAGCACCTCTGAATGCCTGTCATCCTGGGAGACATGCAAAATCTTCCAGGCCCAGTAGAGCTGTGAGACAGCTGCACATATGGCAGAAGGCTAACACCTGCAGATTGGGAGGCAAGCAGAGTGCTGTGTCCCCACCACCAGCCTGTCCTGACCACCCAGGGTCAACAGAATCATGAGTGGGCAAAGAAAATTAAGAGCAACTATACCTAAGGGGGACTAAGCAACTGGAGAATGGAAGACAAACAGAATAACTGGTGGGGTTCCCTAGCAAAACAGAACTGCCAGATGGGAGAAAAGAGGACTAAAAGACTAAAAGAGGACATAAAAAGACTCTGGGCAACTAAAAGTATTGTTTTCAAAAATTAAGTAGCTTAAAAACAGTTGAATAGGTTAATGAGAAAAGAGTATAGTCATTCTGGAGAGCTGAATTAGTGTCCAGAAAAAATTAATGGAAGAAATACAGTATCTTAAAACACAGGTCACAAGGAAGTGCATCTTTTAGTTCAATTGCAAATACAGAAAACATTTTAGCTGATTTAAGCAGAAAGGAATTTCATAGAGGGCAACAGGTGCTTACAAAATTGTGAGTCGGTGTTAGGTTAACCCCCAGAACTAGCCCACCAAGTTACCATTTCCACCACAATTAGGAAGATGGGTGATGGAGTGAGGAAACCACGGCCCTGACTGCAGACTTCAGGACTACAGCCTCAGCCGGATGCCAACAGAAAGTGTGCCTATGCCCTGCCTCTCAACACCCATATCTTGTGCCAAAAGCTGGGGCCCTGGCATTGCTTCCACTGGAGAAACAAAGGCCTTTCCAACTTGCTGCAGAGGCACTGATTCCACTCAGTCCACTTTGTGCCTGGGTTCATGTGCGTGGTGGAAGCCGGGTTAAATGTAGAACCCATGTAGAAAGAAAGTCTGAGAAATGTAGTCTTTGCTTTTCCTAAATCTAACATAAACAAAAACATATTAGGAGGGGTTTGAAATCATATTATCTGCCATACATGACATAGTGGATATTTGTCGCTATTTTTGTCTGTTTGGCAGAATCCCCCATAATACTATACTTCATCAATTCTAGGATGTATTTCACCAATACTGGATTTCACCAATTCTAGGATGCGCATTGTTTTTTCACAGTTAAACATCTCTGAAATCAGGTGTTCCTGACTCTTATGGCACCTTAGATTCCCCCCATTTCAGGGATGCCCAAACAAAGGGGAAAATAAATGCTCAGTAAGTGTTGGCTATTACAATTATTAACTTCATCTCAAAAAAAAAAAAAGGGGGAAATTAATGGCAGCTGTAACATTTTAAAGTTAGTTGAGCATTTCATTATGGTTAGAAACTAGATGGATAGATAACTCTTATTTTTGTACCATGATGCTCATATAGAGCTATCTGTACATTTTATATCTGTAATTTGCAAATACAAAATCCCAACTATCAACATCTGCATGATAGTTGGTAAATCAAATCCTCAACAACATAGCAAGAACACAGTCTATTCTGAGGCTGAAAACAGAATTTGAAAAACAGATTCTGAGTTAAAGTATAGACAATGCTTAGGAAAAAATTACAAACAGCAGCATGGAACACTTGTTACCTGCTGATTATGTTAATTTAAATTTTTATAAAAGACCTCACATCAGCTGGGAATTAAATAAATAAATGTGGACATAATTAATATGCAAAACTTTGCTGTTACTCTTTAATTAAAATGCAGAAATTTTGATTTGAAAGAAGAAATAGTATCATGCAAAGGAAGATGCTATTCTGGGAGGACAAGGCATATATTTAATACAGTGAGGAATAAATCATATTTAATCATAGTTAAGTTTTAGTTAACTCTTAACTATTTTAAGAGTTATTGTTAACAATTCTGGATGGGATATTTAGGGGTTAACACTATCTTTTGTTGGTTCATAAACCGGCCCCCGTACATGGAGGGCAAGGAGAGACTGAAGAAAGAGGCAGACCACTCCAGATTGGTACGTGGCAGGTTTAATAAGCAAGGGAATTTGCAAACAAGGCTAAACTTGGTGGCCACAAGATGAGATCTTCACCCCTGCCCACCAGAATTTTAAAAGTGTATATAGAGGCCTTAACTGGGTTCATTCACATATACCGTCCAGATGGTCTCAAATAACACATTACTCTCTCAAGGCTGCATCCTTGAAACAGCTCTGGCTATGGGAATGGTGAGTGGAAGGTACGTGAGTGGAATATACATTACAAGGACAGGGAAGGGGGTGAGAAACCTCTAATTGCCTAGGTCCAGATTGAGAATCAATCGGCGGCCATGTCCTCTTGATGAACTCCTCCAACATTTTTCAAAATGTAAGTCTTTAAGAGAACTGTCTCATTTACATATTCATTTAAATTACTTGCATCAGATTAACTCTATCTGAGCCTCCAGCATTTTAAAAGGTAAAATAGACACTGGGCTTTGTGTTCTGCATAAGCAAACACAGTGCTCAGGACCACATAAAAGACCTCTAATTGAACTCACAATCAGGGTCGAATGCCTTTAATAGGTATTGAGCACCTGGATTTTCCTTATCAGAGCACTTACTAAGCTGTTGTGTAATTATCATCTCTCTCCACCCAGAGGGCAAGCATCATCTCAGTCTTGTTATTTTTTCCATCTCCAGTACCTGGCCCAGTATATGCTCAATAAACATTTATTGAATAAATTGTCCAGAAAATGAATTGTTGAGCAATAGTCCCATGAAAAGAAACACCCCAAGAGTATTTAAATTCAAAATAGTCCGGACAATCTCTCTCAGGTATTGGCATAGTATCTTCCTCCAGGGAAGGAGGCAAAATTACAAATTACAAAATTACAAAGTAGCTGAGTTTCTCTTTATAGGAAAATCCCTTCTTTAAGTTTATATATATATATATATATAACTTATAAAGAAGGGATATATATATATATCTCACTGTGAAATATAGCATACGTATATAAAATAGGAAAGAAATACATTACAGTTTAATATGTCACTTAGGACTCAGGTCACGAAATAGAACATTTCTAGGACCTCCATACCCCTCTACATTCCCAACTCACCTCCTGCAACACCTGCCAGTCACCATGCCTTCCATTTCCTCTCCAAGTAACCAAGGTCATTATTGTCCTAACTGTTATGGGAATATATTTCACTTGTTCAACCATCTATGTTCAAATTCCTAAACTATATGGTTTGATTTAATTCCTTTAAATAGTGAGTTTCCTTGGTTCCTCAAGATTAAGTTATGGTTTATATTTTTCAAGAATATTTCATGTCTAGTGAGCAAAAAAAGGAATGCATATGTAGCACTGGATAACAAGAAAATGTCTTTCCTTATATCACACAGATAAAATAAAGTTTTACAAACACTGGCCATTTTCATATTAGGAAAAGAACAAGAGAATAAAAATAATTCACAGCGACATGTTTATTTAAGCCCTAGCTAAGCTTTCATTTACAGACAAATATTTTTGGGGAAAAAGATCACAAGACAATATTTTCAAGTGTCATACCATCCACATAAAAATTAAACTTGCAGAATTTACAAATTAATATTCTGATCAGACAGATAAATTATACATCCTTTTGCAAAATCCAATCTACAATATTTAAAAATTCATAGTTACAACGTAAGACATTCTTTCTTTACAATCTACCTATTTACATAGCTTTCCTCACTGCAGGTGATATAGTTCTCATCATAGCTACCAAGGTTTGCAAACACAGTACATTTAAAATATATTTAGCAGCATATAAAAAATTAGATAAAAAGGGAAAGAAATACTACTATTAAATAAAAATGAAATTAAAGGGTGATAATAGAAACAACTCCATAGGAAAATAGATCAAAATATATTTCTGTTAGGACATCAAAAATGTTTCCCATCACAGAATGTATGCACAGCACTAATAAAACAATTTAACAGCATTTTAGTCCTGAGCACAGAATATAGCACAGCTGCAAAACTTTGGTCAATACAAGTAAATGTCGATATCTAACACAATCTGTTTTAACATTCTTTGTTAGCAGGTTAAATTTAATTCCATTTTATGAAAAATCACCATCAATAATATTCTCATACCTTTTTTCCATTACATTAAAAGAGCTTTTAAATTTGGGAACCCTCTGTAGGCTGATATAAATACCAGACAAACCAATGTTTGATTAACATTCCCAATATGTTTTAAATATGTAAATCATCTGAACAGACTATATGAATGAGTTAACAGTGGGTTGCTTTGTATTCCAAGTGTATTTTCTGACTGTCACAAAAGCAGACATGTTGTACTTCAAATAATTTGAAGATGTTCTTTATAGCTAGGCATAAAAATCCAGCCACGATATAAGTGCAAATCAAGCAGCATATCAATTATAGGTTATATATGCATTGGTAGATATTAAAATTAAGCACACAGGATAGTACACAATATTATTAGAATACCATTTATATTCAGCAGTTGGATTCAGATATATTTTCCAGTTAATCCCATTCACAAGTTTTTGCCTAATAAATGAAGGACAACATTTTCCATAAAGAACATAGAGTATAATCACAGTATTCAGTTTATGACTATCTTCATTCATGTTTAATTACTGGCAATATCTTCCACCGGATCTCCTGTGTCAAAGAGCTGACCATCTTGCAAATTTCGAGTCTTCCAAATTCTCACAGTTCGATCACTACACAATAATAAATTAAAAATGAACATGTGAAAAGAGGTGGAAGGATAAAGAAATAGTTCATAGAATTACTTATCATGGAAACATTTTCTGAAAAGATCTCTAATAGATATAAGTAAAAATATACATTGTCCCACAGGTATATCAAACAGGTACCATAATAATGAAATTAAAAATAGTTCATATTATCAAGGGCTTACTGTATGCCA
Source organism: Eubalaena glacialis (assembly GCF_028564815.1). Taxonomy (NCBI): domain Eukaryota; kingdom Metazoa; phylum Chordata; class Mammalia; order Artiodactyla; family Balaenidae; genus Eubalaena; species Eubalaena glacialis. Next base: position 75,404,849 of record NC_083726.1, on the reverse strand, counting down.
GGTATTGTTACTATGTTCCCCTCACATACATTAATGCATTTAATTCTCTTTACATATCATAAGATATAGATAATGCTATTCTCCCCTATTTATTGATGAGCAAATTGAGGTCCAAAGAAGTTAATTAATTTGCCCAAGATGGGGCTTCCCTGGTGGTCCAGTGGTTGACTCTGCCCTTCCACTGCAGGGAGCGTGGGTTCGATCCCTGGTCGGGGAAGTTCCGCATGTCTCAAGGTGTGGCCAAAAAAAAAAAAAATTTTGCCCAAGATCACAAAGTAAGTGATAGTGCCAATATGTGAAACCAGGCAGTCTGGCTCCATCTCTTAAAGACTTTACTGATATGACATGGTCAGAGGTCTTCAGGCATAAGAGCCCAGAGTAAGATCACAGTGAGGGGGCCAGGGCAGGAATTCCAGGGAGTTGGTGAATCTGTTGATATTCAGGAAGAATTATGTTCAGGTTAAATCAACATAAGCCCACAGAAAAAGCAGGAGGCTACTAAGAAGTAGTCTAACATTCTGCCTATCATAGAACATAGACAATTCAAAGCTTTTCTGAGAAAACTTATTTTTATTCACTTAACATGTGGGTTCTGGGGACTAGTCATTAGACAATCACATTTCTTACCATGTCTCTCATGGCTCTAAAAAGTGAGTGTTGCTTTTCTCCCACTTCCTAACAAACCCAAAGCCAAAAGAACGAGTTGCCATAGAATTGTATAGTTAAAAAGTATTTCAAAGATTATGTAGTCCATTTCAAGGATAAAGAAAGTTTAGTGACTTGTTCAATGTAACATGGTAGAGTACAGAGCTGAGCCTAGAATCCAGGCTTTCTAATTTTTAATCAACAATCTCCTCATCCCTAAGAGTTCTTACCACAAGGTAAAAAAAATCATATTTTTTTCTTTTCCTTTTCTTTTTTTTTTTGTATCTACATGAGATGATGGATGCTAACTAAGCTTATTGTGATAATCATTTCATTATATATTTAAGTCAAATCATTATGCTGTATACCTTAAACTTACACAGTGCTGTATGTCAATTATATATCAATAAAACTGGGGGGAAATAATAATCTCTCCCCATCCCACACAGCACATGTAACTGAAAACAGAAGGGGATATGTTCACTCAACCACCCATTTATCCATTCCATTTATTTATACAACCATCCATTCAACAAATGTTTATTGGGAACTTGCAGTGTTCTAGGCATTATTCTAGGTGCTTGGGATCAATTAAAAATAAACAAATAAAAAACACAACCTTATGCCTTTGTAGATCATATATTCTAGCAAAAGGAGACAGACAATAAAACTTAATAAATAAATTATAAAGTTTATTAGAAAGTAATAAATGTTATAGAGAAATTAAAGAGTATGTCAAAGGGGATCAGGATCAGGAGTGGTAGTTGATAGGAGAGATCACAATTTTAAATAAAATGGCAAGGGTATTCTTATTGAGAAAGAAAGACATTAGAAGAAGATCAGGATCTCTGAAGGCACTTTGGGCAAATGTCCTAAGGTTGGAGTGAGCCTGATATGTTCAAGAACCAGCAAAGATGTTATTGGTGTTGTAAGAGAAGGAGCACGCCAGAGGGTACTAGAAGGTAAGGTGAGAGATAAATGCTCAAAGGGTCAGATCAAGTAACGGCTTCTACTTTAGATAAAATGGATGACCAATGTAAGGTTTTGAGCAGAGAAGGAACAAGATCTGACTTGTATTTTTAAAAAATTACTCTGGTGTCTGTGTTGAGAATAGACTACATATGGGCAACGGACCTTGTTTAGGAGGCTACTGTAGTAATCCAAGAGCTGATGGTGATTAGGGTCAGTGAGGCAGCAAAAGGCATGGTGAGAAGTGGTCACATTCTAGATATAATTTAAAGGTAGAACACCAACAGAGTTTGCTGATGAACTGGATACGGAGTGTGAAAGAAAGGGAGGAATGAAGGTTTCTAAACTAAGCAACAGAGAAGACAGACAAGCCATCAACTGAGATGGAGAAGGCTTTAGGATGAGCAGGTTTCTTAGGAAGGTCAGGAGTTCATTTTTGGACATATGAAGTCTAAGATGAACAAACTTACACTACTAGTCATGACAGAGTAACTTGTGCCAGGTTAGCGCTCCTGTTGTAAACAAAGTGAAAACTTGACAGAATATATGGAACAACTATTTTCAGAAACTGGGCAATGGGTAGTTCAGGCCTGTAATCCCTGAGAAAAGGGAAACAGAGAAGGTGAGCTCTGTGATGGCCCTGGCTCTCAGTCTGGCAGCACTTTCCAGACTACAGCAACATGGGGAAACCAAGCAGAAAAATCACAGAATCAGAGTTGAAGAGATAGTAATAAAAATCTGGGAAGTGTGAAATAGTTGGAATTTGTAGAACCAGATAGAGAAGAGGAGAGAGCTATGCAAAAAGAACTATGGAGCTATAGGAAAAGAATTCCATCAATCTACATAGGGGTCCCCTAATGCCTTTGACTGAAGGCTAAGCTGCACATGAGTAGAATCAGACTATAAGGCCAGACCAAAAAACTACTAGTGAGTATAAGTCAAACAAATCCCAGAGTTCACAAAGGGCTGTGAGATGTTCAGGGAACATTCAAGACATTCAGTAGAAATCCAAGAAGAGTTAAAAACAAGTCTCAAAAATATGAGCTGAACCACAAGTAACTTATGTGCCTGACAAACAAAGCCCAATACTCTTTAAAGGAATACAACAAAATCCAGATACTCAAAACACAATATTATAATTAATGTTCAACATTCAATAAAATGTTACTTGACATAAAAGCAGAAAAAATAAGACCCACAATCATAAGAAAAATCAATCAGTGACAACAGATCCAGAAATCAGATATGATAGAATTACTGATACAAGGACTTTGAATTATAAAGTCCCACCTATAAAATAGGGATTATAATAATACTCATCTTCTAGAGTTCTTATGCAGACTAAATGAGTTAAATAAAGCCTGAAAACACTTAGAACAATGCCTGGTAGATACTAAGCCCTATACAAACATTTGTTAGATAACAAATAAGGAGCACTAATTTGAAAATAGGCCTTCTGATTTTATTGACTATTTTCCTGATTTTATGTTACATGGTAAATACATCTGCATCTGATGCTCCATGGGTAAACTGAGAAAAATTTCAATTCTTCAAAAATAAAACTGTATCAGTGATACATAATACTTTTATAGTCTTATCTTGTGTGTCCCACAGCTTTGAGGGATATTAATTTATTTCCCATAAATTGTGAGGACAAAACAAATTTCCAAGGGAACAAATAAAAGTGATGACTCTTAAGAAAGTAATGCATCTTGGAAATAGCATCAATGAAGCACCAAAGGTAAGCACCTTAGAAAAACACAAAAGAAATTGACTTTGATGTACTTTAGAGATGAGAGGAAGTAAATCTAAATGAGAAGAGGGATTCAATGGAAACAGCACAAATAATAAGAGACACCAGAGAAATATAGCAGAGGTTTCAAAATAAAATCAGGGTAATCGTGCATTTAGGACAGACGAATCAAGCATTCGGTCAAATTAAGTAACATAATTGGTACACAAATGACATAGGAAGATTTTCAAGATAGATATTCATGAGAAATTACATTTTATTTGAATGAGATGAACACCTCACATTATAGTTAGTATATATGCTTTCCTTTTCAAAGTACTTATATACATGTTATGTCATTTTTATGGTCACATCTCTACACCTCCTTCAAACATCTTCTTAAATGTCACTTTCTCAGTAAGGCCTTCACTGACCACTCTATTGTGTAACCCCTGCCCCCCAGTGATGCTCTCATCCCCCTTCCCTGCTTTATTTTTCTCCATAGCACCTCTCACCATGTAACATATTTTACTTATTTATTTTCTTTACTCCTCCTTAGAATGAAACTACCGTTTGTATCTATTTTGTTCACTTCTCTATTCCCAAGGGTCTGGAACAGTGCCTGGCACATAGGAGATTCATCATGAATAAGCAAATGAGCAAATAAATTAATCAATCCAGCCATCTTAAGAGGGAAGTAGATATTATTACTATGTACTTAAACTTTAAAGGAGGTGGAAGATGCACAAAGTTTTTTTTTTTTTTAATGAATTGGTCTAAATGTGAAGAATGACAAGTTTGTTGCCTTTCTGGAAAAAACTTTTAGAAACTAGTCACTTATGAATGATTTTTTAAAAATTAAAATCGCCAGGGGAAGATCTGGCAGCAGACTTCTTAGTCTAATCAGAGAGCCGATATAGGAGTAACACTATTACCATGTAACCAGGGGAGCCCAAACTCAGTGCCCACAGTGTATCTCAGAAAATATAAATAAGACATTACAAATAGACATTAGAATAACTGTAATAAAAGGATTCATATGTTCTACATTTCCAGGTACTTACAACTTACAGGGTTTATTAAAACTGAATACAAGTAAACAGTATAGAGAAAGATCACATAGGAGAAACTTACTCAGCTGCAGTAAAAATGTGGGTGGAATTAACACATATGGCATTGATAGGACTCTCATGACCTTTCATCTCTCCAACTGGCACAAAGGTATCTATGTTCCAGAGTTTCAGAATGCCCCCTCTGCAGCCACTGAGCAAAACTGGGTGGCCTGGCATCACTCCAAGGGCACAGACCCAATCCTTATGTGCATTTGGAACTTGCTGAGAAAAAAAAGAAAAATCAGCAGTTTAAGGGGAGTACTCCAAACTGACATTTTCATACCAAAATAAGTTACAAAAGTTTTTATTGACAAAATTAAAAATTTGGAACACTGAATTGGCCTGGAAACCATAAAAATCATTTTCTGTAAAGTCACTCTTCATGATTTAAAGAAATAAATCTGTAATTTGCTCCTAAATTTGCCTCACTAGTTATCATCAGTGTTATCAGTATTAAAGGCCTAGAATGTTAAAAAAAACAAATCTATAGAATCTAAAACACCTGGAAAATATACAGGATTTTTTTTCAAACATCACTTTCTCTTCAAAGGAGTAACTATCTTACCTTTCTCCAAAATGTATCTCATGCAACTAGTTTGAAAACTACAACCTGGTGTGTAGACTATAAGGATTGTCTCATAAAATCACTGCCTTAAATTTTGGAAGAGAACATAGAGGCCTAAAGGTTTTTGTTGAAGGCTGGAGCTAACCTATATATTTCACAATGAGTAAATAACAATTATAAGCTCAGACTATATACCATATTTTATGCATAAATATATTTATATACATAACATAAAAGTCACATCCAAGAATGTATATCTACAAAAGAAAAGCTTTTGAGTGCAATATATGCATCTGTTGCCAGGTTTTTTCTATTAACATTCATGCTACTTGTTCATTTTGTTTTCATCTGGTTGTAAGCAGGAAAGTAGGAGTAATTGCAATACATACACATGCACACATTTATAAGGAAAAGCCTGAAATTGAGTACAATTTTATCTGTTAACTAATTTCTTCCTCTGGGAATTAGGAAAAGCCACCAATGTTTGATTGTATTGACAGAACACTTCAATCCAACTATCATTCTATAGGAAATGAGAGAACCACCACTGTTGAATGTATGAAAATGAGATGAGGAATCATTTAGACTGCTTTGACCTTAGTGAAACTTGGTACTCTTTGGAATATGTGTACATAAAACAAAATAACAAAAACAAAATGAGAAACTGACTGCTTTACTCCAAGACTGATTTCATTTAGTAAACACAAGCATGGGCAATCCCAGATCTTCCAACTCTTATCTATTCCCCTTTTATTTAGGAGATATCATTAAATGTTGAATGTTGCCCTTTTCATAATTAGTAACTCTGGTGGCTGGTGATGAAACACTCTTTAAGAGGAAGCCCTGTTTGATACCAACCCTAAACAATGAAAATCTAAATAGAGGCTCTTCGCGTTCTTATATAGAATACTGGTGACTTTGAAATACCCACTCCATCCCATGAAAAGGTTTTGCATTACCTGTAGAAGGTCTTTTTGAGCTAAATCCCATTTCTTGATTCCATTATCTCTGGAACCACTAAATAGGTTATCCCCTTGTATGGTTAATGCTTCAATGCCATCATAATGAGGGGGCTCGAAATTGTGGGTGGGACTCACAGCTCCAAGAGCCCCTTCAGTTACATCAAACATCTAAATAAAAGCAGAAAGGAAGCAGTCATCCTATTTAACTTACAAATAAGCACCTATATGTGTTCATTCATAGAAACACACACACGTATATTAACCAGATATGATTTGTTTTATTTACTAAGTTAACTAAAATAATCTGCTATGAATGACTCAGGATGAACCTGAGCCTTATCTTCACACTACTTTTGCTTACATGTCACATGTTTACATGACTGTAAGCTCTTAAGAAAGGCAACCAATTTTCTCATGTGTGAGTGTACAAATGATATGTTAAATAATAAAAATGCTACATATCAATCCAGTTGAAATTCAAATAAATGATATGATTGTTATTTAAACACTATTAGGTAGCTCTGCAATCTTGGCGGTCATCTCAAATTCTCCAAAGCTGCTATTCAAAACCTTTCACTCCCCTCAGTTGCTCTCATCTCTCTTAACTGTTGAACTTGTGATTTCCTAAAAAGGTTAGTATGACCAAAAATAAACTTTCTGGACCATCCTCCCAGTTACAAAAGTTTCCTTTTATTCTCAAACATTCTCTTACCCTTCCCTTCTTTTCAGATGCTAAAGTGTACCTACTTTTTCCCAAGGTTCACATCTTTGATCTGATTCACCAATTGCTACCACTTCACTCTTCACACTTTCCCTCTCCACTGAACCCATTTCCTGAGCATATAAACATGCTCAAGTCTATCAAATATAAAATCCTCTCACCTTAACCATTCTATTGTCAAGTCACTAACAGATTTCTCATCTCTTAATCAAAGTTTCTAAAAAAGAGTACTTATACTCTTCCTATCTCTCTTTATTACTGTTTCCTCTTTTTATTCCCGTTGGTTCTTATAGGATTCCCCAAGGCTGAGTCATATCAACCCCCCTCCTTTGGCCGTGTCAACTACTCTAACTCCTTAACCATCTGCTTCTGTTTGAACAGCTCTGAAACATACATGTCTAGTCATAACTTATCTTGAGCTCTGGACTTGCTTTTCAAATGGCCTACTGGACTACATGAGAAGGTCCTCTATTAGCATCTCAAATTTAACATCTCCAGAATCAAACTACGCTTCTCTCCTCATCTTATCTGCTACTTGCATAAAATATGAAGACCATAACATGTTCAGCATTAAAGGTGGTGATGATGAGACTTAAGCATTAGTTGGATGACTGAGCCAAAAAAATTTTTAAAATCCCTCCCAACCTATCTTCTATGAAAAGTGAGAATACATATTTAAATAATAATACAACACAACCGGGAACCGAGTGAGGAAAAGATCAGGAAGAAAAAGCAAAGGTTAGAAATGAGAAAAAAGAAAACTGATTAAGAGAAAAGGGTCCCAGGTGCATCTCAATACTTCAAATCTATCATTTAATAGGAGAATGTAATTAAACAACTTTATTATACACACTTTGATATAATGATCCTTGGAGCCAGTGATGATTAAATCTTGTCCACTAGAAATCTGATCTACAGTAAGACACATAACAGGGCCTAGGTGTCCCGTTAACTTTCCTGTGGACTGAAACCTTTAAAAAGAAAGAAAAATAATTATGTTTGAAAATATTTCTTAGCATGTTGAGCCTAAGCCTCAGCAAAAATAATCAACAGTCTTTGCTAAAACTGTTCTTTTTGATTTAACTCCACCTCTATGCAACTCTGTTCAAATTAAGAGTAAAAATAATGGCCAAACTAATCAATTCTCTGATGGAAGTGTGAGGAGTCCTAAATAAGTTATTCCAAGGCAACTAATATCATTCAGGTAGTAAAAAGAGAAAAAAAAAATCAAAACTCCAAAAACTTGCTAAAGGCTAATTTTAACTCTAACCTAAGTCCAGGTAAACCTTAATCTGTTAAATGTCTCAACATGTTATAGACATATGATTGATGTTATTAGGGCCAATTTGAAATTTGATTAAAACAACTATGTCACTGATATAACTAGAAAATAACAATATGAAGAAAGTAAGATTATTTTACTACACTAACATATATTCTCACATATACACATACACATATATGTACACCCATCATATATACACATTTATACACATATACACATACATGTATGCACACATATGTGTATATACATGTATGTCAGAAAATAGGTAGTCCATTTCATCAGTTATTACAAAGACATGAAAATGACCAGGAATATATCTGACTGGTAGAAAAAACATGTGATGCCCATTGTCAGGGGGTGACAATGAACCTTTGTTTCATAGTCCTACCTCAAATCAAGCTGCTGGAATACAGAGATGTATTTGCCTTCTAGAATATTATTATTTCTTGTAACTCTTTTCTTAGTTACTTTGTTAAGATGAATCTGTATTTAATCATGTTGCTGAAATCAAGCAACTTGAAAAAGGATCTAACTTTTCAGCAGAAGAGAAAGTGTAAAGATTTTCAAAAGCTGATATCTTTTCTGCCTCATGTCATGACTTCGAGTATCTTCCTTCATGGTACTACAACTACAAATCAAGTTTAATATCTTCAAGAATAAACCCAGTCCTCATCTCGTTCCTAATTTTCTTAAACAAGCACTGTTTTCAATTTTCTACTTTTTATTTCTAAAACAGTACTCAGGACTGTGTTTCTTCTTTCTCTTTCTCTTTCATTTATTTATCTATAAATTATGCTTATAATACTTCCTCAGTCATGCATTAAAATGTTACAAGTTATAACCAGTTTTCCTCAGAATTTCTAAAATAAATTTCCCTTTGATTTACTACTGACAAAGCCCTTCTAGATGGGATTATTACCTGAATTACCTATATTACCTGAATTACCTATATTACCTGAATTACAAACTTTACTCAGAATCTTGTAATTGCCTTTTTTTTAAATATAAATTTATTTATTTATTTATTTATTTTTGGCTGTTTTGGGTCTTCGTTTCTGTGTGAGGGCTTTCTCCAGTTGCGGCGAGCGGGGGCCACTCTTCATCGCGGTGCGCGGGCCTCTCACCGTCGCCGCCTCTCCCGTTGCGGAGCACAGGCTCCAGATGTGCAGGCTCAGTAGTTGTGGCTCACGGGCTTAGTTGCTCCGCGGCATGTGGAATCTTCCCAGACCAGGGCTCGAACCCGTGTCCCCTGCACTGGCAGGCAGATTCTCAACCACTGCGCCACCAGGGAAGCCCTTGTAATTGCCTTTTAATGGCCTTTATCCTCCATTACAAGATGAGTTCTAAGAAGATGGACACCAAATTTGTCTTGCTCAGTCTTTATCCCCAGTACCTACCACAAGTGTTGGTATAGTGCCTGCCATAATTGATATCGAATAAACATGTTAACTAATAAATAAATATTCCCTTGCTGCCAAAATTTTAAGAACTAGAAAAGAAGCTAAAATAAACACTCAAATGAAGGATAAAAGCTCATACTTCACGGCAAATAAAAAATCAAATCAAAGATGTAATGCCTTACATTTCAATTTATCAGTTTTCTCTTTGTATTCACTTCATCTTCTTAATACTTCATCATATATATGTGTATATATATATATATAAGTCTATATTTATAAAACTCCTGTGAAGATTTACGCTTAAAGTTATATGGTTTGTAAACTGAACATTTTGAGATAATGATGCATAAGTGATGTTACAAAAAATAATTCTTTCAAAGGTACTGATGCAACTAGCATGAGAATCTTGTTCTCTTCCTGGTAAACAACACAACTTATAGACAAATATTAAGAAAGGCTATTTTCCTTCATATATTTTTTTCCCAGCAATGGAGATTAAAAGAAAGGAAAATTGTGAGTTTGCTAACGAGGACATAGACATTCAGAGGTGCTGAATCAAACAGAAAAGTCTAGGTTTTTATATTAACTTCTGGGGTTACACAAATTAGATTTCACACACACTGTTATTAATGTGTGGAAACTGCATTTGCCATATACAGGAAGTACATTTTCTTTAAAATTCTACCTTTTAAGATCCCACATTCTGACAGCATTTCCAGAAGCTGCATAGAGGAAGGTGCCAGTTGGGTTCAGTGCAATTTGATTGATTTGGTTTTCCCCAGAAGGAATAGCAACTGTCCGGCTGGTGGTGGCAGAACAAGCATCTCCAAGAGTAACTTGACCTGAAGACCTTAACAGAGACAAAGTAAAGCAAAATAAGTCACATTTCTGGACAAGAGTTAGTCTTAGAATTCCTTAAATTCCTCGGAAACTGGCTGTAGACAACAAGAAGATCTGTGTTCTTTGGTGACTGTATGCACTGTGCCTAGCACAGCACCTCATACACACTAATAAATAAACATTTTGATAGTTAAATGAATAAATGAATGAAGAAAACAAGATGACACGGCTTAAAACTCTTAATTTGCAAGTTATTATAACACTAGGAATTCTGGGCCCTGTTAGGGATGACTTAAATATGAGTCAGAAAAGATTAGATGACAAAGACAAAAAAAACTCAACAAATGATACAGTGTCACAGAATTAGTTCATTTTCCTGCAGCTTCCAGAAGTTCCCTGAGGAACAAGCCTACCAGTATTCCTTTCATATATAAGATTTGCCCTTATGAATTAAAGACACTAAGGACTTTTTATTTTCAGTTTTTGTTTATTTTAACCCAATCATATAAGGATTACTTACTATATGCGAAAGACTTAAATATGATTTATTTCTATTTCCTCAGCTAAATTCTAAATGGTAAGTATATTTTAAAATTCTGAAACATTTTATTAGCAAACTTCTAAAATACCAAGTTATAATCAATCTTTTCAAATTTGATTTTAATGAGTCAACTGGATTGGTAAATTTCTAACATAAGATACAGTGGTTTTTTTCTACAAAATTTTCCACAAGAGACCTGTATTCAGTACAGTAAATAATTAGTAATTCTCAAAATATAAAATAGCACTTAAATGTTAATAATCCTCACTCTACAAATTAGTAAAAATTAACCATTCCTATGCTCCCTTCTCTTATTTAAACCAACAGAGTTCACCTTAATTTTAATTATGTAAAACAGTTCATCAATCTTACGGCAAAAAGAATCACTATTTGCTCTATATTTTAAAGACATACATATATGATAACAGACGTAGAAAACAAATTCATCCTCCAATTGTCCAACATAACCTACAGTTATGAAATATAGGCTAGCACCAAAGCAGTGTAAGTCTTAAAAAAACTCCTCAATTAATTAGCATGTATTATTCAATACATGCTAATTAAATTTTGCAAGTACTTCTTAACAGTCTATAATGGTGATTTCAGCCATTTTCCAAGGAGTGGTACTCATCTGAAGCAAGTAATGTAAATCATTTAACTACATCAATTAATGAATACTATGAAAATTTAATTCCTTAGTTATTTGGGAGGGAGGAAATATGAAATGTGTATTTAGTCACAGATCAAATATGACTTCTCCTTTCCTGTTTAATATTGAGCTATTGTATTTCATTGTCTCAATAGTTTTTTTTTCACCTTATTTTATCTGTGTTCTTATTATAAACACTTTCATATTCTTTGCAAGTGGATAGGTATAAATAAACAGAAATGCATAAATAGGCCTATCTTTTCTTACATTTTGTAAACAAGAACTATTTGCCCCTTATGCTGTTTGTCTTTAAGTTACTTACGTTAGCGTTCGAATGCACTTTGCTGAATCTCTGATATCCCACACCTTAATATAAGATGTTGACACAGTGAAGACCAAACTTGTATAATTACAGTATTTTACAGATACTACATTGTTGGGATGACCTCCCAGTGACATTATCTCCTGCCCGGTCACCAGATTCCATACTTTACAAGTACGATCTAAAAACAAACAAATAAAAAAGAGGAAATACTGTCAATATGAGCTAAATTAGATTCTCTTAACAATAACAATTTCTCTTCTATGAGAAAAAAAATGAGATAAGAAAACAGTAATTATTTAATTAACTTGCAGCAGGCATCCTAACTCTATCCTTGACACTTTGCAGCAGGTTCAAGGGCAAAGTAGGTATAAAGGATTCGATGAAAGCCAGGATATCTGGTGTATGCATTATGTGGTATTAAAAAATAATTATACAAAATTTTGAAATTGACATATTAAGAGAATCTTGTTTCAAATTTCTCCTGAATTTAAAATGGCAATCCCAAATCAGCCTCTTTGAGACATTTTGCTTTGATCACTCTTTTACATACTCACCACACTCCACACGTGGGAATACACACACCTTTCTTTTCCAGGGGTCACTGATTGATTTCATTTTTGACCCAAAGACATAATCATAAAACTATTCTATTTTTTTTTGACATGCTAAATATCTAATTATCCTGGACTAATAAATTTAATTTGAATCATTAGAAAATCCTTTTACAGAGCAAATTTTTTAAATTGGGGAATTACTTGCCATTATTCACAATTCACAAGTTCTAGCTAGACTTTCCCCTCACTTTGTAACATCCCTAAATGCTAAAAAGCTTTGACTAGCTTCCCAAATTCCTGTACATGCTTCCTTCTCACTTTTCTAACCTCACTGTCCACCACTGCCCCTACATATATACTCTACTTTTCAATCCAACTGAATTCAGTTTCCAAACCCACTTCTACCTCCAAGTCTCTGCTTACACTGTTCTCTAATCTTGGTTGCCAATTCTTACCTGTCAAATCCAAACAATCCTGTAAGGTTCATCCTAAATGCCTCCTTATCAAAGCCTTCCTTATTTTTCACAATTTAGCATAATCTCTCCCTTTTCTGAAACCCCAAAACTCTTTGTCTATAACTCTTCAAATCGTTTACAGTTACTTTCTAGTTGCCTACAATTGCACCAAAGGGGTTAAGAGTGCAGGTTTGGAGATGAGTAGACCTAGGTTTCTAATCCTGGCTCTTTCACTTACTAGTTAAGTTTATCCGGGAAAATTATTTAATTTCTTGAATCTTCAGCTTCTTCATCTGTAAAATTAGGATGCAACATGTATTTCATTGGGGTTATTGTGAGAATTAAATGAGATAAAATTTGCATAGTCTCTGACATAGAGAAAGTGCTCAAGAAATGGTGGTTGCTACCCATCTTATTCTCTTTACCACACTGTACACTGTAATGGCCTTTTGTAGATTTTTATATAGCCTGCATTACTAAGCTCAGGGCTTTGCATGTATTAGGTGCTCAATTACCAAAAGGAGATGTATTCCCTCACCATTCTATTCACATAACATCAACACAAGTTTTACTTTCTTCCCAGCTATGCAATGATTTTATATTTTATATAATTCAGGAGTTGAATGAGATTATCTCTCAGATTCTTACGTGTCTTAAGCAGTTTGACATTTTTAAAAACCTGTTAAAATGTAATCATTAAAAAAAAATATGTTAAATATCCACATGGCACAACTACTAGCACCTTTTGATCCAGTGAAGAGAAGATCATCAGTAGAATCCACACAGAGCACAGCTTTTGTATGCCCTTCAGCTATGTGAATACACTGAAGTGGAGAAGCTCTGATTCCTTTCGAAGCTGGAAATGGGTTGATTATGCCCCTGAGGTGGGGGAAAAAAATAAGATTTACTTTAGTAGCTATATCATGAAACTACTTTTTATTTTTTTCTCTGGCTTTAAGAAGCCTTTCTAAATAATTAGTACTGTAATAAAATCCAGATTGCTCCCTTGTCTCTTTTTTAAGCAAAAGGACAGAGACAAAGTGTGAAATTATAATAGTAGTGATGGAGTGCATCAACTAATTTGGCATCAACTAGCAGGTGCATTCTGCAAAGAGCAAAGTCATGATAAACTGGATTTTCTTATTAACAATTTCATCTCTTCAAAATTTAATGAAGTAATATTGGGAGCTGTTCAAATATAGTGAATTATGAAAAATGAGAAAGCATAAATGATGGATAACTGGAAGATGTGACTATCAGCCTGGAATGTGACTCTATGTCAAAAAAGACATTCTAAAGAAAGTATAATACATACCACCTAAAATACTAAGGAAGCAAATTTCAAACAAATTTGAATAAATACAAGAATGATTGCATAGCCAGAAATTCTAAAGGGAGAATGGCTCAAAAATAACAAAAACTTTTAAAACTCTAACCATCTCAAAGAAGATTTTTAAAAAAGAGTAAGATTTTAAAAGAATAGTGATGCTCTTTAGGGAGATTTCTCATAATTTTAATATTTCTGGAATTTCTGCTTTATGCCACTGGACTATGAACTGTGAAAATATAAAATTTATCAAAACACTGTCCCTATCCCAAAGGAGGTTAAGACAGGATCTGAACTGAAATAATTGTATTGGGAAGACTAAAAATGAGAGTGAATTAAGAAATGATAAATATATAAGTTGGATGTATCTTCGCTCAGAACAGGAAGAAAAATTATGTTGAAATATGTCCATTATATAAGACAGATGGCATAATGTTAGGACAGATTCAGGAATAAAACAAAGCTGTCTGTTTCCATCTTCCTGATGAATGAGAACAACCTTTAAGATGCAAGGGACAGAAATAATTAAGAAGAAATGTAAGCCCAAGATACATTAGATCTGACAATGAAGACTTATTCAGTGAGTTCAAGTATTTCTGTTTTTACATCATTAGATCACAGGGTTGTGAAAGTATATACCATTGCAGAGACAAAATCATTGTTGGTATACTAAGAGGATCAATAAAGGGGATAAAACATGTAGACCCAATTTTCCAGAAAGGAGAAAAAAAGTGGATTTCAGAAATTACAGATGAGTAAAATTTCTTGTTGAGTCTCATAGAGGAAAATATTAAACAAATAATTACAAACACTTAAATGCTCATCAGTAAGAGATAACATCTCACAGAGGAAGTTCCTTGTAGAATTAATAGGCAGGAGATTAGGGGAATGTCATATTCACAATATATGTTGATTCCAATAAGGTCTATACAAAAAGCTTTTCAAATGATATCCCTATTGACATGGTGGGTAAGTATGAAACTGTTGTAGTAAGGTAGTTCCATCAGTGGCTGAAGAGTCACCCCTAAAGAGTCAATGTTCCTCTCAGTCTGGAAAAAGGTCTTCAATATCTAGTCAGTCTTTCCCCAGAACTCAAGACAGATATGGCATGTTTATTAAATTGATATATTAAAGAGCTGTACTGTCTAGAAAAATTACCAAAAAAAATCCATTTAAGTATGTACTTAGCACTAAAATATTCATTGGATAAAATTTAAACATAAAATTTAAGTTGAAGATAGAACAGAATGCTCCAAGTAGGAAAGGGGCTTAATTAGATTTTAAAAAGCTAAAGAAATTTGTTTATTGAATACAAGATCAATGGATCAACAATTTATGATTCCTCTACCAACACTTTCAATGACTTGTGCAATAGAAGTAAGTATTTCAGGAGGAAGAAAGCAATAGAGCTACTATATTCTGCCAAGGCCACATCTGGAATGAGGCTGAGTTCCAGATGCCACATTTTAAAAACAGCTTTGAAAAATCAGAGATTTTCCAAAACAGTGGAAGCAGAAAGAAGGATCTGCAGACAATATCATATTAGGAACAGATGAATCTAAAACTATTGAGCTGATAAGAGAACCTTCATCGGAGAGAGCATACAAAAGCACAGTTAAATAGCTGAATATTTAAAGAGCTGGCACATACACACAAAAAAGGTATACTGGATTAAATCTAGCACAGCTCAAGAGGGCTGATGACAGACCAATGAATAAAAATTTAAAGGAGGTAAATTAGGCTTAAGATTTTTAAAAAAAAACTTTATTTTTGGGATTTAGTTATAATGATTTCAAAAAGTGAAGGGAGTTCCCCATTACCAGAAATAAGACCAGGAATTGTTACCACATGGGTGTATAATTACAAAATCCAAAGTATTATTTGCATTCACACATCAATTTGAGATTCTTGAAATTAATGCTCAGTAACTTGTTAGATTACCAATCTAAGAACTTAACCAGATTAAAACTGAAATGGTAGCAAAACCTCCTCAAAAGCCTAAAACTGCCATTTTGAAATCCTATCAATATTATGTGGGGTTTATAGCTATGAACTGAAGCCATTAAATTATAACTATTGCTTCAAATGTTGAAAAGTTATGATCTAATGCATAGTCAATTGCTGCTCTTCTAAAACATTAAATATATATGTATGTATATTCTAACAAGCTGATTATAAAGAAAAGAATTAATGTTAATAACTTAAGAGCTGTTTTGATCTGCATTTAATGACACAAATCATCCTAAGAAAAAAGCTAAACAGTACCCTTGGTTATTTAGCACTATGTCTCCAAAAGAGTTCCTTCCTTCAGATTACTATCTTTATCCTAAGAATCTATTAATGTTTCCTGATGATATAATGTGCAACACAATTCTGTCATGTCAAAGGTTGTAATATTACAAAAGTGAATATTTGCCTCCAGTAACTTATGTGTGGCATAGCTCTAGAGACCAGGATGTCTCTTTTTCATTCTTATGTGTTTTATTTATTCAGACTTCTGAAGAAAAATAATTTCAACATTAAATATAGCATCATATTTATTAGATACTGAAAGATACTCTCAAATATTCAGAATGTTAGAGTTAATATTTTATAGAGATTACCTTATACAAAAGATAATAGAAAAAGTACAGAAATTGGAAACAAATCCATGGTATTTCTTTCTCTATTAAAATTAATCTATCCACATTCTGAAGTACATAAATCAACTTTAAAATAGTTTAAGTTAAGGTTAAATATTGCAAACTTATACAACAGATCTGATGTGAAGGGAAAAAATGCTTATTTCTGATCCATGCAAAACCAGTAAAGTCTTGTAATACCGTGAATAAGATTAATTTCCTCTCCCTTCCCCTGCCTACCTTCTGGAGGATCTACTGATGATCAGGAAAATGGCCATAAAACATGGGAAAGAAGTGCAAAGAGAGAGGAGACAAACTGATTAGTGGGAAGAGGAAATGAAAGGAAAAAAGAGAAATTAGGGGTCCAAAAAACCCATAAACGTGAAAAAACGCAACATTGTTATTTGAAAAACAGCATCTACCAGTTAAAACTATTTATTATGCTTTTAAAATTCTTGTACTTTCTATATCTTTCTATATTTTAGGTACCATAGTGTCCTTTTTTTCCCTAGTATAACTTTTTTTAAAATCACAAAGTCTGCCATAAACTTTTTATTTAAAATCGATAAATCAACATGAAAAAATACCTTATTCACTTCCCATGCCTTGAGGTGGAAAAAACCATTGAGGAGCAAACCTTTACATTAATTTTCATAGAACTTAATTTCTTTAAAGAAAAGTTTTAGATTATAGACAGAATACAAATAGCACAAATTTTTATGCTATTATATAAAAAAGTTTACCACTACTTTGAAAGGTATGATCACAAAAATATATTAAAATTAATGTTTAAAAACATCAGTGCATTTATATGGTTTACAAGTTATGAATGCAACAAAAATGAGATTTGTTTAAAGTTTCTAGGAAGGCATTTTAGAACATCAATGAAATGCCAGAATGTAGGAAAGAAAGAAAGTACCTGTGTACCTCCGACAGAGAGGAATCACTTTCATCAGACCTACAGTGAAAGAGTTAGAATTATGAGGAAAAAGAATACAGATGTCAACAGGTAAAGACACTGAGATTGAACTGATTCAACAGTATGAATAACAGAAATGCAGCAAACATTTCCTTTACAGTGCCCTGCTTTTCTATTTGCTCTGGATATCAGCAAATTCAGTGACAGCTAAATTAGTTAAAATTTTGTGCTTATGTTTTCTACCAAGATTTGGGGGGAAGAACTTTCTATTACTGATCCACAGAACCCAGCTATCCTCACTTTCTAAAATGTAGGCCCTGAAAAGGAACAACATCAAGCAAGTGAAATACATCACTTCAAGACTCTATTTAATTTGACTAGTACTAGAAAAATTTTTCGGTTTCAGTAGTCATTAATGAACTTTATTCCTCTTGATAATTACTTTAGATTTAGACTCTCATGTGGAAGTTGCACAAATACATTATATGTTTGCATGGAAAGCAAATCATTCAAAATTTAATAACCTTTGATTTTAATTCATCTCAAAAACATGGAGTTCTTCTGATTAGGCAGTCCCTCAGTAATAGTTGGGAGGTTTTACTGGGATTTTAAAAACAGGTGAGCCACTCCTATCAGCCTTAACCTGAAACCTCCAGGACTGACAATAAGTCTGGTTATGAAAATCTATTTAGCTTGTATTGTTATATAATATCCTTGGGAAGAATGAGGATAGAGTGAGTGCTGGCATATACGTAATCAGAAACAATGTGTGGGACCTACTTCTAGCTGGTGAAATATGCTAGACTCAAAAAGGAGACCAAAGAAAGTCATTAAAAAGGTAGGTGAGTTTTTTGAAAGTGTAGTCAGTTATTCTAAGTTTTAGTTTATAGAGACTACAACAGAGTCGAATGATTGGTAGGTAGCTCATAAACTATTTCAGTAAAAAATATGGAACTATAATTAGATTGTCAAGATTATCAAAAGACCAACAGAAAAATTTTATGACTGTGAATGCAAGGGAGAAAAAATTTAGTAATTCTTCATCATCGCTAGTGAAAATGGACTTCCTAAAGACATTCTTAATGTTCTTCTACTCTTTCTCAATTAAATGAGAGGTATTATTTAACAATGTTCAAGAGTCTTTTTTTAAATATATTTTTTCAAAATATAAAAAAAAAATACCTATCTAGATCATTTGAAAGGACATGTCATCTGATTAAACTATATTAAAATCTAATTTTAATATAGTTTAATCTAACTGATTAAACTATATTAAAATCTAATCAAAAATGTTATCCATAAATTAAGTAGATTAAAGAATCTTTCAAAATGATGGTGTGTCTCTCTAAGTCTATAGAGCCATTTGGCATGATCTAAACATGCCAGACAGATCTTAAACAATACCCTGTAAATTTCAGAAATCGTTGATATATACAGGGAGATTATAGCGTAGAAAAAAAAGAACTGGTGTGGGATACTGAATATCAAGTACATATACTATCCAAAATGCTATCATTCAAAATCAAAGCAGACAAGTCAGAGTTAATAAACACCTTATGGCAACACTGTTAGTATGAAATTCTTGCAAGAGAGATTCTGGCTCAGTGTGGGAATATTTTTTCACTTCAAATTTAATGAAAATTATATTTTCCATACCCCTCCAACTTCTCTTCCCCAACAACCCACCCTGAGTTCTACCCCCTCCACCCATAAAGGTACTCTTTTATCCCAAGAATACAATTACTCAAGTTTTGTGGTGGATTTGTAGAACAACCAAATGATAACAACATGTTACACATATGGCAATGCTTTTGTAAGCTGTTATATCCACCAAAGGTAAAATAATTTGCCTCTTTTCAATGCAGGCTATCTGGATTAGAGGCTTTTATAGGCTCAATGAAGCTGAAAAATCCCAAGAAATTTAACTTCAAGTGGTCTCAAAGATTTTTCAATTCCAATTTACTTGTAAAAGAAAAGGTAAGACAAGTGCTCAGTATAGCAATGCAAATCTATAGCAGGGAATAATGTTCAGCAGGAAAATTAATTTCTCTAATTTTGTCTATATGGTTCATTTCCCATTGGAAAAACACATGAAATATGGCAAGAGTTCACAAGTCAGACTCCATCTCCCACACAGAGAGAAGGCTAAATGTTTTCTACAGACTGTATTGAAAGGTTCAGAATATTATAATGAATAATTGGGGCTCTTTTACATAATGACTTACTTATCCTGCTGAACTGATGTGTTTCCCTGAGAAACAGTAAGACGATTAAAAACATTCAGTTCATTACGGGGCCGGCTTGGTGGGGAAGAAGGAGGTGAAAGACTAGCCTCTGAGGTTCCAGAATCTGAGCTACAAGAAAAAAAGAACATTAAATAGGTGGCTTTAATTGGCTTTGATTTGTTAGAAATGTTGTAAGAAACATGCTTTTTTAAAAAAGCTTTTCATTATAGAATTCCTTCCTTGCTTCCTTTCTTCCTCTGTTCCTTTTTTATAAGAAAATGCACTCTGAACAATTTAATTAAAAATTTTTTTCCACTGAATCTTGTTACACTGGCCACAAGATGGCACTAAAGAAAAAGTTCTGTCTGCTAAAATCTAAAGTCAGTGTAAATAAAGCAAGCCAAATTTAAAATTATACAATTTTAGAGTTGAGAGCAAGTTGTTCACTTTACAGATGAGGAAACAGATCCTGAGAGTTTAAGAGGAATTTGCCTATTCTGATTCATTCATTTATTTTTAAATTACTTATTTGCTCCATTCCCTACCTCCTGCTTATTCTTAAGACATTTGATTCAGTAGAAACAGGTAAATTACATCTTTAAATACAGGAAACAAGGATGATTAGAAGAGCAACTTCCATGACATTCACGTCAGCTAAACCAGTGGTCAAAGTAGAGAGTGTGCATGTTGGTACAAGGGAGGAGGATGGTATAAGATCATCCACTTGGGTACAGAAAATATATGAAAACTTCTTTCATAATTATTTTTATGTTAAAGAAATTGGCTTTATCAATACTTAAATATAGATTAGTATTGATATTCCTACTCAAGAGCATGTCAGAGATCTACCTGCCATATGCAGCTCCTTAGGTGACCTGAGGGAGAGCTCAGTGTGCCACAGGGTAGAAAGGTGACAGTGGCTCTAACCCATTTTTAACTTTCTGTGTGTTGTGGTGTGGCAGTTTACAAATGCCCACGAAAGTGGACCATCAGATTATATTGTGTACTATTAAGCAAACTAACCCTCACAAAACACACAAATAGCTTTTAAAATATTTCAACAAAAAAAACAATTAAGGATAATACTAATTTAAACATAAAAGAACAGCAAGAAAATGGCACAAGTCACACATCTTCTAAAACTAGATTTTTGTTAACCACTTTAAAGAGGTGAAATCAATGTCAGTTTTATCAGATGACAGTCAAAATTAATTTCAAAACTTTCTAGAAGACTATTTGAATTGTAGTTTTAATAAACCTCTCCTCAAAGGTATATTAACTCCAAAATGATATGCACAAACAATTGAAAAATAAATCAGACTATATGAATGGGGACAAGTGCTCAAATTTATTTACAGGTATGTGTTACCAAGAAAGTTAGACTACTTATACAAGCCAACAGCAGACTTGATTGTCTTGATTAGTCAAATCAGTCACAATCCCAGAGTCAGTCTGAATATGGAAAATAATTTCACTATTGTGCTTTAGCATCTAAGTGCATCAGACATTTTATACAATCTAGTAGATAAAAAGCATGGGTAACTTACTGTTTTTGTTCCCTGGCCTTTGATTTTTCCCCTTTCTCATATGCCTTTCTCCTTGTTACAGGGGAAGGCTCTGGTAGCTTTTTTTCTGATAAAGATGACTGTCTGGAACTAAGAGAGAGAAAGGTTCTGTAATCATCTAATTTTAAATATATACATATAACTTTGGCAGATAGTCAACCTAAATTTTTAATAGATTAATAACTGGAACTTGAGAAAGATTATTTGGAAATTAGAACTAGGACAGGAAAATATCACATGAGTTATTTTTAATTAATGGGAGCTTGATAACTATATATTTAATTTTTAAATTGGCAATTTTGTCAAATACATACATGCCCATTATCTTTGAAGGTAAACATCCATACTATACTGCCAAATAGCTAAAATAATTTTTAAATTTTGAACATTAAGTGTTTAAGTTTGATTAGAATTGCTTCAGTTGAAGAAAAATTGTCTTTATAGTTTTGCAAGAACAAAAATATTAGAATATCAGAATATGAGAAACAAAGATTTAATGAATTAATATTTACACAGTCACAAAAGAATATACAGGTAATCACAAAAAACTACAATCATTTTACTTAACTAGTATTTAAGTATTAGTTAGCTATATCTATTTTAGTACTAAAAATATTTTTGTTTTATTATAGACTTTAAATGCTCAATAGTGGCTATGTAATTAACAATTTAAGACTATGATTTTTGTGTACAGTGGTAATGAATTTTAATTGAAAAAAATGAATTTTTTGCTATCCTTGACTAGTTTTATTAATAAGGAAAAAAACCACTAAGGAATTAGCAAGCAGGATCCCCAGAATGGGCTTACAATGATTCCTATTTGAAAGTGAAAACTAAATATAATTAAACTTCACGTGCCTGATTTCTCTAATTAGAGGAAATCACATTTTAGAAGTTCTGCATCATTTAAATCATAAGGCCCACTTGAGTAAATTCTTTTACTTTATGCAATGGAAGTCATGTAGTAATGGGATATAAGAGTTACTGCACCAAGCACATGACCAACTTTTAAATTTGTACAGAATTACACAAGCATCTTAATTTATGAAAACTTGATAATAAATCATGTGAAGAGACAGTGTCTAAAAGACATTTTCTACAACCTGTCATAAATGATACATTTTTAAAATGAAAAACAAAAGGGCAAAAAGAAGGTATTACCTGAATTCTGGATTCCAGGTCATAGATTTAGTCTTGAAGTTCCAAAAGTCTCTATTCATCTGATAGACTAAATGCTGAACACATAGGAGTCTCTAAAATCTGTTCTCAGTTCTATATCACTACCTTCACCAAAAGCATTTTTCTACTGTTATCTTATCAAAAAAGCACTGAAGCCATAAGCTATACTGGTTAGCAATCTCCAAGAGCAAATCTAATAGTTAATTACATAAGTCACCTCAAGCACATGCAAGATAGTTCTGTCATTAAAACTAATTTTGGAACTAAAGGTAGCAGATGGGCTTACTGAATGGAAGACAGTGAAAATATCTTCATAAGATGAAGAAAGTTATGGGAAACAGATGTTCAAGTTAGGGTGGGGAGTTTGTTATATTTTATTATTTACAGAGTCATATAGTATGAACCATTTTTTGGGCAATATTTCCCAATGCAATGATGTGTTCATTCAATAGATCATTTGCTAGATCACATGTGAGAGTTAGTTTGGAATAAAGCCATTAAAAATCTTTACCAGTGAATGACTGATGTAATTTTAATATAACTAACAAAACACACACACACACACACACACACACACACACACACACAAACACACACTGGCCTGTGTAGGGAAATCTTTGTTCTCAAGATAATAATGAAAAATTTGTGAAGTTTTGTTTTGAATGGAATGTGTTTTGCTAAGATTATCATAGAGAGGAGAGGTAATATTCCCTCCTTCAAATCTTTAATAATACAATATTTATACTTTGTGTGTACACTCATCCCAGACATGCAATGTGCTTCAAGGCAAAGAATTAGGAAAATTCAAAATGTATTATTTGTAACTGATATTTGTAGTTTTCTTTAAAAGTGTCAGCAAAGGCTTACTATCTTGACCAGGCTCTTAGAACTAGGATATAATGTAATTTAGAGTAAATTTAAGAATCTTTAAAGCTTCTGTTTTATATAATGGTTTTATAGGTATAACTTTAATCTAGTTTAGGTGTTTCTAAATAAATTTTGTCAGTAATTCACAACTCAGCCTTTATAAAAATTATAATCTTTAAGAAAGACCCTAAAACTTAGAAATAAGACAAAGCAATTCAACAAAGAACATCTCATTTAAATTATTTTGAATGTCCAAAAATTAGGAGACACAACACCTAACAGAAATTACTTTGAAAACTAGAGATCTTATTTACATAAATTTTTAAAAATAGAAATAAGAAATTAGCAACATGCATTTTTTTTAAAAAAAAAAAGAGAAAGCCAAAAGAAAGGAAGTTAGTGTAGCTGGGCCAGACTTACATGCTGCCTATCTTAGAAGGGAAGCCAGATGGGGGAGGGAGCTCTTTTTCCCTAGCAGAAGTACTTGTCTCTGTATTCATTCCAATCTCTTGCCCTTCTGCAACAGGTGTAAGAGGGCCAGGCAAGGAGGCATCTCCTGTACTAGTGTCTGAAGCTAGTTCACTGCTATCTGCATACAGCAATTCCATTTGAGTGGTGGTTCTCCTTCGGGCCTAGTCAGAGAATGGAAGGAAAAGCAATCATGTGCAAATTTTCGCAGGGAAGATGATTAGGCGATATTTAATATTAGTTTGAAATAGGTAAAACATTTAGCGTGTCTTTTCCTAGCAAGTGTGTCAAACATAACATGTAAGATAGTGACAAGCCAGAGCTACAGCCAGGTAAGACCTTTAGAGGCCATAATAATAGCCAGCATTTCTATTGTATGCCAGAAATTGTTCTAAATACTTTACTATATTAGTATATACTATCATTATCCCAATTCACAAATGAGAGAACTGAGGCACAGAGAAGCTAAAAGTCCAAAGTCACACAGCTAGTAAGTGGCAAAGCCAGATTCAAAACCAGGCAATCTGCCTCCAATATTATTGTGCTATCCTGCCATTCATCGCCAGCTCCCTCAACATATCATTAAAAAAAAAAGAAAGAAAGAAAGAAAGAAGAAAGAAATTAAACCAAAAGATAGTTGCAGGGACATTCAACTAAATTCTGATGTTTCCCAGGCTTAGATGATTTAAATTTTAATTTCATTTTACTATCAATTTTTACATCTGTTTCTCCTTTTTTATGACCCTGCCCCCCTGATGCTTTAACTGGGTGTTTAATCTGCCTGCTGGATATCTACCACCAGTCCATACCAGCTTTTGGCAGCATGGTGAGGCAGGTGAAGGTTATTTTCCTAGAATCTAAATTTACCATAAGCATTCCCTTCCATACTCCTGAAAAACCAATGGGACTACCTTGTTGTTAATGCTTAGAGTTGGCTGCTATCGCTAATTTATTAACAGATAATCAAGGTGTTTACCAGATTAGAAACCTCTAAAGGGCAGACAACCTGTTTTATTCAACTTTGGATCCCCTGCATTTAACATAGTGCTGGTAAATACCTATTTAAAATACATACTCAACTTCACTTTTTCAGTGAGTGAAAAATAAATAATATGAGATCCTTTTAGGCATCTGTGCAGTTCAAAAGGAGTGGTAGATATTACCAGAAAACTTTTGGAAAGAGAAAGCCCTGCAGGCCAACCTTTTACCCTGTCAGTTCTCCCTACTGCAAATTGAGTCATTTTCTTGGGAATTCCTAACCACAGTGGTTTTTTTTAGGAGATGACCTTCAGGCTACCACTTCACATTTCTCTCTGGCTTTCACAGGGCCTGAAAGACCAAGTTACCTTAGGAGATTCTCTCTTCCACTTAAGACTGGATCCAAACTATACTAGAATGTTTTCTTTGAGTTTGGGTAACTTCTACTTAGTCACTTAGAATAATAAAACACAAACCACATGTCACCAAGCCAGTAGCTCAAGGACCATACATAAAGACTGGAGATGTTTTTCAGTTGGCTAGCCCAGTATTTTAAAGATAAAGAAATTCTCCATTAAAATACATACTTAAAGTTTCTCTTTAAAAAGTTGAGGATCTGGTAGCCTTAGGCCCATATTCCATCATGGCAAAAATAAGCAGTAGTTGAGTGGTGGCTATTTGCTTTAGATGGAGCATGTCCACTTCAGGTAATCATAATGACCCCTATTAATTACCTTACATCCAGCCAAATTACTCATTTATATTACCTGGCTAGCCACTGTTGGCCTTAAATCCATCCTGTCCATTAGCACAGTACTATTCTTTTGAGTCCTGATTTCATCCATTCATTCAACTAATATTTACTAAGCACTGCAAGAATTCTTTGTTTTCAAACATCTTAAGATAGTTAATTCATCTAGTATCAAATGCTACCAACACTCAATCTGAAATATACCATGTGTTTCTTACACATTTAACAGTATGTATCCTTTATTTTTTTAAGCTTCATAAATATACATTATAGCATCAATTTTCAATACAAAATGATGATTAAGAGTTGGCCTATTCAAATCACCTCAAGACACAGTTAAACAAAATAAATAAGGAATACTTAAGGACATACTAGAATGTTAAAATTTCAAAAATCTCCTGTCAATCTAAATTATTTTTAAGGATTGTTTTCCATAATCATATCTTATCTAGTGGAAAAAGTACAAGAATACAGTAAATCACAAGTTTCACAAAGGAGCAATTTTTCAATATAAATTTTTTTCAAGGGGGAATATGATAAAGAACTAAATTTCTTACACATGAAATCTTTGGTAAAAGCATGCCTACTTGCTGACCTATTAAGAGTCAAACCTGAGGCCTATGTGATTAATAGTGACAATAAAGAACAGCAGAAAAAATGTTTACCTGGTATTTTCAATTCTCCTTACCTTGTTTTTAGGTTTCACTTCACCACAAAGCTTCATAAGGTCTGAAGAGAGTGAGCTATGTGCAAATAAGTAATTAACCACATGATTAAAAGGGAACTTATAGAAAACTGTATGTCCTCTAATGAGTACAAGTATGGAAAAAAATTTGTATGCTTACAGAAAACACAGAAAGACAATATTTAAAATCAAAATAAACTAATTAAAATAGTCCATTTTCCTTCCTTAAATATCCCAGTATTTTTATTTTAAAGTTTTTGATGGTTAAGCATTACTTAGTTTGGCTTCCATATTACTGTTTCTAGTTCTCTTCACTTAGCCATAAAATCCAAAATTATTTGTTTTATGGTAATTGTTTGATGCACAGGATAAAAGTATTAAAAATATTACAGAAATAAGTCAAATCTATTAAGTTTCTAAAGCCTCTCTTACCTTCCTTCTGATCCTGGGCTGTTTAAAGGTACATCCTCATCAGTGCTGTCCTCTACATTTTCTAAAAAAATGTCCAAAATGTAAGTATTATCCACATGTCACAATTTGAATGATGACTGTTATCCCTATGCTATAATAAGCATCAGCCCAAGTTCTCTCAATATGGGCACTTTGGTTTTAGTAACTGAATCAAATTAGAAATGTAAAAAAATATTTCTAAGAAACTCCTTCGATTATATGTCCTAGGATGAGAAAAATATGTTCAAAATAGGAAAGCTATGAGTTGAATGATAAAACAAAGAACAGCATACACAGGATGGAAATGAGATCATGTATTTATCAGAGTATGTATAATTATTTATATATTTTTCAGAGTATGTATTTATCCCACACCATCCATTTATCCCATGTATGAAAAACCACTGAGTAAAACACAAGATTAAAGTAAATGCTGCATGCGCTCCCTTTAATGTACTGAGCCAACTTCAAAAACCACATAGGTATAAACATAGTTGTTGTACTTTATCAGTATTCCAACTTATATATTTTCCTTTATTTTTATTTTTGTTTTCAAGTAGAGAGAGAGCATGTGTGTGTGTGTGAAGGTATTCAGGAGTTACATACCAGCATGCAGCTCATTCACATGTATAAAAGGCTAAAACTACGGGTTTCCATGCAACAGTTTTGTAGATAAATACAAACAAACCACTGCTATTTCAGAACAACTGTAGCACACTAATAAAAAGAGAGGAAAAAGAAAACATATAAAACTAGTAGGAATTCAGTAAATAAAACAGCCACTGAAAGTAAATTATTTAAAATGTCAGTGAGCCCCTAACACAGGTGCAAGTTTTCAAAACTTATACATTTTATTATAAAGCCATTCCACAAAACTAAAGGCAATATTATCAACAATATATACGTTGGGGACTTCCCTGGTGGTCCAGTGGTAAAGAATCCGCCTTCCAATGCAGGGGATGTGGGTTCCATCCCTGGTCAGGGAACTAAGATCCCACATGCCGCAGGGCAACTAAGCCCTCAACAAGAGAGCCTGCCAGCCGCAAACTACAGAGCTCACGTGTTCTGGAACCCACGTGCCGCAACTACAGAGCCCACGTGCCCTGGAGCCTGTGTGCCACAACTAGAGAGAGAAAACCCACATGCCACAACTAGAGAAGCCCAGCCCGAGCAGACCGTGCACCGTAATGAAAAGATCACTTGTGCCTCAACAAAGATCCCATGTGCCGCAACTAAGACCCGATGCAGCCAAAAAAATAAGGAAAATAAATAAATAAATAAATAAAATATAAAAAAATAATTATATATATGTCAATGAAAAATATACAGCATTCATCCCCCTTTAACTTTTACTTTTATATCATACAGGTGGATTATGCTCATAAGTCAACTAATTCCTTTCTCAGAAGCTCCCATTCTTCCTCACTGTTTAGCAGACACTTTGATAGAAATTCAGTAATACTTGATAGTATTATCTAAAATGGAGCCCATCTAGGACCCACACAAAGGGAGTTTACTTTCTGAAATAAGCAAAATGGTGGTCTTGAAGGCAATGTGTATCTCAAAGCCCACGCTTGCAGGCTGGAGGATGTGCTTCACAGAAAGGATAATTGAGTGCTAAGGTGACTGAATTAGTCAATAACATAGAAAATGTAAAGAAATGACAAATCTAGTCTATATTTTTCCATGTATAAAAGCAGGCTAAGATTGACTAGTAATTTTCTTGTAGGGAGTGATGAAATAAGTTAGTATATTAAACATCATATGAGTGCTCAGTAAAAACTACTTAGCTCCCGCATATGCATATATGCCTTATTTAGAGATAATTACAGTTTGACATAACCAACCTAGCCAGAGGATACACCCAGACATTCATCAAATTAGACACCTCTTCAGGACTGAGCTTTGTCTGTAGCACTACAGCCATCTGGGCAGCAGGACATGCCATCACCTCACTGCTCTACTCTCAACTCTAAGAACATAATTCCAGCCCAACACCAGCTTCTTTTCTCATCACTGAGCATTAAAGCTAAAAGCAGAGACTTAAAACTTCGAAATGCTTTAAAGTTCATCCATATCGGTACACAGCTGCATAATCTCACATCACTAGAAGTTAACCAAACAGTTACTATTAAAGTCTTTTTTAAAGTTTATATAGGTATATAGATATGTATATATGTATGTATATGTGTGTGTGTGTGTATATATATATATACATATATATGTAGTGTACGGAAAAGAGTTAACATAGCAGCCCAGAGACTACTATCCTTAGAAAGGCCTCCTTGCAAGGTTGGACTTTGTCTGTCATCTGAAACTTGGCTCTCAGAGTATCCCTAGTCATCAGTTAACTAATGAGGGAAGTTCATTATACCTAGAACATTTGTGCAAACACTATGGCTTATGCTGAGAACTCCTGCTTTCCTTCTGGAGTCTGAAATTCTGGTATATACTAGACAAAGCATGCCTATGTGACTAGTTCCCAGTAAAAACCTCAGGTGCTGAGTGTCTAATGGACTTCCTTGGGTGTAAACTATGCACACATATTGTTGCATTTTCATTCCAGGGGGAAAAGTGCACTCTGTGTGATGTTTCCTGGGAGGAAGAGAGCATAAGGCAGCCTGGACATGGATTCCTCCTGACTCCATCTGTGTCTTTTTCCTTTACAGTCTTGTTGTGTATCCTTCCTACATTGCTCTCATGAATCTTTGCCATGAATACAACTATATGCTGAGCCCCCTGAGTCTTCTAGCAAATCCCCAAACATAGGGAAAGATCCTAGGAACACCAACATAGGTAGGGAAAAAAGAAGGGGCAAATAAAGATGTTCTTCAAAGGCTACAACAATACAATCCTATTAGCATGGAGTACCGGCCCTTGCTCCCCCTCTAGCCTTATGTTCATCATCCTATACCACGTACTTGTTGCTCCAGAGCACCAACCTGCTTGAAATCCTCATGCATACAATATTTTGGCTAAATGTCCAATCTTCAACTTACTCGCTGCTCAGAGTGACTCTTCTGCCCAGCCCCTTTCCACCTTGTCTCTTGCCTGGCTAAATCTTTTTCTTCATTTATGTTTCAGCTCAAATTTAACCCCCTCCAGAAGGCCTTCATCAACTCCTCCATTCTTGTTGGGTAGCCCCATTCTGTGCTCCCATAATTCCCTGTACATATCTCAATCTCTGCCCTCTCTGCAATGTATCATAATCTGTTCATGGTCTGTCACCCTCAGCAAGGTATCAAGTCCATGAGGGCAAGATTCTGTGTCTTATTTATCTTTGAATCCCAGCACCCAGCCCAAAGTTGAGATAAATTGAAACTAAATAAATATTTTTTAAAGCAATGAATATAATATGACTGTCTAGTTTCTGTGTATTTAACTTCCATGTTTTTCTCCTTCTGTGCTTTTCTTCCAAGCACCTCTGGTCTAGATTATGGCCTTAGGGAAAATTTTTGCCATGAGTCACAGGTTATATCAGCTGAATGTGTTTCCCCTCTCTGCTTCTGACCCTTCTTTAAGCTACAGATAATTGAAAGTTGTTTGAAAGCTGTGAGAAAGTAACAATGCACATCAAATAGCAGTTTAATATTTTCTGCACAAAAGGACATCAAAGAGGGCATTGCATTTTTCTTCCAAGTTAAAAGAGATAATGGACTTAAATAAGAATTTACTTATTACTATAAATTGAGCCACTAAGATGAAGAAGAACAAAGAAAAGTCAGAGGAGGAGGAGGGGGAGAAGAACAAGAGGAAGGAGGAGGAAGAGGAAAAGAAACATGCTTAATAACACATGGAATGGCAAAAATTCTGGTTATAATTCAGAAATTTGGGCAGCCTAACATGATTCCTTAATATAACCAATCCTTTTTCTACCTGTCTTTGTTATAGCTTGAGCAGGATAAAAGCCGTAGCCTGTCCATATCTGTATTATGGAGTTGATCAGCTCTAACTTGAAAATATTATAATTATAAATAATGTTTTGATCTGTTCATATAAAATCCTTTGGATAGTTTTATTCAATTTACAATATTAAAATATACGTGGCTTAATTTTATAAAACTTAAGAACAGCTGAGAATCTAGCAAATATATATGAAAGACAAATATATATAAAAGATAAATAACACAGAAAGTTATTTATGAGGGTAAAACAACAGATTCAAGTTAACAGATAGATTTAAAAATTAAAAAGGAATATATGTTCCATTTTTTCCTACAAGAAAGAGGGGTTTATGAAACTGGAACCAAATCTGGAGTTCAAATAATAAAATAGAAAAATAAACATACTTTTTAAACATCTAAGAACTTAAAAATCAGGAAATGTGTAAGAAAGACAAAAGACTTAGTATGTTTGTGGTCACAGATACATTTCATAAAAGATCATGCAAAAACCAGCTGGCTGCCAATAAAAATTTTTAAATAAGATGTACCACAATTAGTGTACATGAACAATTAGTAATTCATGCAGCTGTAGGGTACACAGAAAGCTAAACATACTTACCTAATGGTACGCTATCTAGATCTGTGTAAATAACAGCAAAAAGGAAACAAAAAGCAATACTCCAATCAAAACAAATCCAATGTTAAGAACTCTCATATAAAACAAGATTATGTACCATTTATAAGATATGTAGAATAGATGTCATAGCAAACACTTATAAATTTATTTCTTAAGGCAGTTAGATATGTAAAGTAATGAAACTTGGTTAATACTTTAAATAATTTAAACAACCAATTCAGAAGCATGGTTGATCTTATTTATTCATAAAAACTAATTGCTTAATAATGCTAAGTAAGCCTTTTTAAGTTGCTAATCATTTCTTGCAATGACAATAATTACATCCCCCAAAATTTATACATGCAAATTAAAGCAGGAATAATTATCAAAAGCATAAGTAAATATAGCATCTATTCAGTCAAGCTATAGGGAAAAAAGGTAGCATATAGCATACTCAAAGAGCAAAGTTACCATGCAATTTATTTAACTAAAATTTAATCCAAATTACCTTGTAAAGCATGACCTAGTAAAGCATCTAGCTCAGGATTTAATTCTGCTTTCTCTTTCAACATATGGAATAAGAGCTGGTTTTGTGTAGCACTGGTTATTTCAGTTTGTTTAAGCCGACCTTCAAGTACTTTAATTTGAGCCTCTTTCTGCGCAGCCTGAAGACCCTATAACAACACCCCCCCAAAAAAAATTTATCTTAGGTCATACAAAACAGAATCTACCACACAAAGGTCTGTATCAAATAGAAAATGCATATGATGTATGGACTTTGACATTAAATAGATCTCGATTCATCCCAGCTCCTGCACTTGCAAGCTCGTTGACCCTGAGCAAGTTACCTTATCTTCCCGATTCTCAGTTTCCAAATATGCAAAATGATATGAATGATTCTTACTTCCTTCCACATTGTGAGGATTAAGTGAGAGAACAAACCATTAAAGGTCTAGCACAGTCTCAACGTGGGAAAAAAGGTGAGTCAGAAATTATCACCTTTAACATTTAGGCAGAAGTTTCTGAAGATAAGGCGAGTGCAACTGTATTTTTCCCTTTCTGATTTTTTTGAGCTGTAA
Organism: Eubalaena glacialis; assembly: GCF_028564815.1. Classification (NCBI taxonomy): domain Eukaryota; kingdom Metazoa; phylum Chordata; class Mammalia; order Artiodactyla; family Balaenidae; genus Eubalaena; species Eubalaena glacialis. The sequence goes on along the minus strand of NC_083726.1, from coordinate 75,372,480 downwards.
AGAATCATTATTAAATCAAAATTATGATACTAAATTTGTCTGCACCCTAAGAGATTTTTCTTTTAACTTTTCCTTTGTTAAAGTGAAAAAGAAATTATTTATTCTTTAAGTTGTTTACCTGTTCTAATACACAAGCACAATAGATGAGAAGCTAATGGAATTGATGTAAATACTGCTGAGTTTTCTTAACTCTAAGGAAAGGTAAAAGGAACACTTTCTATTTAAAAACAATCTTCTTCCTTATTACAAAGGAAAGGGTCACTAGAGAAAGATAAGCAAAATAGCAATGAATTAACCAAAGCTTAGGTTTTCAATAATAGTGTAGTTAGAACTTACCTTATTGATGCCCATTGACAGGAAGTGATCTAGCAGGTATCTGGCTTCTGTAAGTGTACAAGCATTAATGACTGCAGTGACATCCAACGTTTCTCCTTCTTCCTACATCAAACCAACATATGATGTATCATTACCTTGACCTGAATGTATTTAACAGAAGACAAAGCCATTGTTTCATGCATTTATTTGATATTATTGGATTAGCTAATGTGACTCCTCAGAAAAGTATAAAATATGATCCCTACTCCAAGAAACATATGGTCTAGTTTAAAAGACAAGAAATTTGAGCAGTTAAGAACTCAAGGTTGATTAATAAATTATATATGTCTTTTGTAAACAATAATAATATCACAAAATATGCAGAGAAATGGAAAGCAGGCAGGGAGTGGTATACATGCAAAACCTAAGAATCACATTAAACCATAGATAGACAATCCCTTCATATAAAAATTCAAAGTGTTTTTAATGAAAAAAAATACAAAAATACTTCTTATTAAGTCACTAAACATTTTTTTAGTTACAAACCTTTGCTTCTTCCATCTGCATGATGTTGGCTTGACAATCAGAAATACTGTCATTGATATAATCTATATTAGCAGTTAATGACTCCATCTCCTCATTGATGTTAACCACATTTTTATCTCCCTCTCCATTTTCCTTGACTATCTTTTCCCTTCTTTTTGAAAGTTTCTCTCGTCTTTTTGTGAGTTCTTCCCTTTGCTATTGAGAAAAGAGATTGGATTTTAAGAAATTATGTTCATCTAGGACCTTGAGAACATTATGCCAAATGAGATGAGGCAACAGAAGGGCAAATACTGCAGGATTCCACTTATATGAGGCAACTAAAAGAGTCACACTCACAGAAGCAGTAAATAGAATGGTGGCTACCAGGGGCTGGGGGGAGGAGGAAATGGGGAGCTGCTGTTCAGTGGATATAAAGTTTCAGTTATGAAAGATGAGTACGTTATAGAATTCTTCTTTACAACATTGTGCTTATAGCAAACAACACTGTGCTGTACATTTAAAACTGTGTTAAGAGGGTAGCTCTCATAGTATCTGATCTTACCACAATTAAAAAAAAAGAAATGGAGATAGCCTCATCCACCAGAGGGCAGACAGCAGAAGCAAGAAGAACTACAATCCTGCAGCCTGTGGAACAAAAACCACATTCACAGAAAGATAGACAAGATGAAAAGCAGAGGGCTATGTACCAGATGAAGGAACAAGATAAAACTTCAGAAAAACAATTAATTAAGTGGAGATAGGCAACCTTCCACAAAAAGAATTCAGAATAATGATAGTGAAGAATATCCAGGACCTCGGAAAAAGAATGGAGGCAAAGATCGAGAAGATGCAAGAAATGTTTAACAAAGACCTAGAAGAATTAAAGAACAAACAAACAGAGATGATCAATACAATAACTGAAATGAAAACTACACTAGAAGGAATGAATAGCAGAATAACTGAAGCAGAAGAACAGATAAGTGACCTGGAAGACAGAATGGTGGAATTCACTGCTGCAGAACAGACTAAAGAAAAAAGAATGAAAAGAAATGAAGACAGCCTAAGAGACCTCTGGGACAACATTAAACTCAACAACATTCACATTATAGGGGTCCGAGAAGGAGAAGAGAGAGAGAAAGGACCAGAGAAAATATGTGAAGAGATTATAGTTGAAAACTTCCCTAACATGGGAAAGGAAATAGCCACCCAAGTCCAGGTGCACAGCGAGTCCCATACAGGATAAACCCAAGGAGAAACACGCTGAGACACATAGTAATCAAATTGGCAAAAATTATAGACAAAGAAAAAGTATTGAAAGCAGCCAGGGAAAAACAACAAATAACATACAAGGGAACTCCCATAAGGTTAACAGCTCATTTCTCAGCAGAAATTCTACAAGCCAGAAGGGGGTTGCATAATATACTTAAAGTGATGAAAGGGAAGAACCTACAACCAAGATTACTCTACCCGGCAAGGATCTCATTCAGATTCGATGGAGAAATCAAAAGCTTTACAGACAAGCAAAAGCTAAGAGAATTCAGCACCACAAACCAGCTCTACAACAAATGCTAAAGGAACTTCTCTAAGTGGGAAAGACAAGACAAGAAAAGGACCTACAAAAACAAACCCAAAACAATTAAGAAAATGGTCATAGGAACATACATATCGATAATTACCTTAAACGTGAATGGATTAAATGCTCCAACCAAAAGACACAGGCTTGCTGAATGGATACAAAAACAAGACCTATATGTATGCTGTCTACTAGAGACCAACTTCAGACCTAGGGACACATATAGACTGAAAGTTAGGGGATGGAAAAAGATATTCCATGCAAATGGAAATAAAAACAAAGCTGGAGTAGCAATTTTCATATCAGATAAAATAGACGTTAAAATAAACAATGTTACAAGAGACAAAGAAGGACACTACATAATGATCAAGGGATCAATCCAAGAAGAAGATATAACAATTATAAATATATATGCACCCAACATGGGAGCACCTCAATACATATGGCAACTGCTAACAGCTATAAAAGAGGAAACCGACAGTAACACAATAATAGTGGGGGACTTTAACACCTCACTTACACCAATGGACAGATCATCCAAAATGAAAACAAATAAGGAAGCAGAAGCTTTAAATTACACAATAGACCAGATAGATTTAATTGATATTTATAAGACATTCCATCCAAAAACAGCAGATTACACTTTCTTCTCAACTGCGCATGGAATATTCTCCAGGATAGATCACACCTTGGGTCACAAATCAAGCTTCAGTAAATTTAAGAAAATTGACATCATATCAAGCATCTTTTCTGACCACAATGCTATGAGATTAGAAATGAATTACAGGGAAAAAGACGTAAAAAACACAAACACATGGAGGCTAAAAAATACGTTACTAAATAACCAAGAGATCACTGAAGAAATCAAAGAGGAAATCAAAAAATACCTAGAGACAAATGACAATGAAAACCTATGGGATCCAAAACCTATGGGATGCAGCAAAAGCAGTTCTAAGAGGGAAGTTTATAGCTATACAAGCCTACCTCAAGAAACAAGAAAACTCTCAAGTAAACAATCTAACCTTACACCTAAAGGAACTAGAGAAAGAAGAAAAAACAAAACCCAAAGTTAGCAGAAGGAAAGAAATCATAAAGATCAGAGCAGAAATCAGTGAAATAGAAACAACGAAAACAATAGCAAAGATCAATAAAACTAAAAGCTGGTTCTTTGAGAAGATAAACAAAATTGATAAACCATTAGCCAGACTCATCAAGTAAAGGAGGGAGAGGACTCAAATCAATAAAATTAGAAATGAAAAAGAAGTTACAACAGACACCATCGAAATACAAAGCATCCTAAGAGACTACTACAAACAACTCTATGCCAATAAAATGGACAACCTGGAAGAAATGGACAAATTCTTAGAAAGGTATAACCTTCTAAGACTGAACCAGAAAGAAACAGAAAATATGAACAGACCAATCACAAGTAATGAAATTGAAACTGTGATTAAAAATCTTCCAACAAACAAAAGTCCAGAACTAGATGGCTTCACAGGTGAATTCTATCAAACATTTAGAGAAGAGCTAACACCCATACTTCTCAAACTCTTCTAAAAAATTGCAAAGGAAGGAACACTCCCAAACTCATTCTATGAGGCCACCATCACCCTGATACCAAAACCAGACAAAGATACTACAAAAAAAGAAAATTACAGACCAATATCACTGATGAATATAGATGCAAAAATCCTCAACAAAATACTTGCAAACAGAATCCAACAACACATTAAAAGGATCATACACCATGATCAAGTGTGCTATATCCCAGGGATGCAAGGATTCTTCAATATACGCAAATCAATCAATGTGATATACCATATTAACAAATTGAAGAATAAAAACCATATGATCATCTCAGTAGATGCAGAAAAAGCTTTTGACAAAATTCAACACCCATTTATGATAAAAACTCTCCAGAAAGTGGGCATAGAGGGAATCTATCTCAACATAATAAAGGCCATATACGAGAAACCAACAGCAAATATCATTCTCAATGGTGAAAAACTGAAAGCATTTCCTCTAAGATCAGGAACAAGACAAGGATGTCCACTCCCACCACTATTATTCAACATAGTTTTGGAAGTCCTAGGCATGGCAATCAGAGAAGAAAAAGAAATAAAAGGAATACAAATTGGAAAAGAAGAAGTAAAACTGTCACTGTTTGCAGATGACATGATACTATACATAGAGAATCCTAAAAATGCCACCAGAAAACTCCTAGAGCTAATCAATGAATTTGGTAAAGTTGCAGGATACAAAATTAATGCACAGAAATCTCTTGCATTCCTATACACTAATGATGAAAAATCTGAAAGAGAAATTAAGGAAACAATCCCATTTACCATTGCAACAAAAAGAATAAAATACCTAGGAATAAACCTACCTAGGGAGACAAAAGACCTGTATGCAGAAAACTATAAGACACGGATGAAAGAAATTAAAGATGATATCAACAGATGGAGAGATATACCATGTTCTTGGATTGGAAGAATCAATATTGTGAAAATGACTATACTGCCCAAAGCAATCTACAGATTCAATGCAATCCCTATCAAATTACCAATGGCATTTTTTATGGAACTAGAACAAAAAATCTTAAAATTTGTATGGAGACACAAAAGACCCTGAATAGCCAAAGCAGTCTTGAGGGAAAAAAACGGACTGGGAGGAATCAGACTCCCTGACTTCAGACTATACTACAAAGCTACAGTAATCAAGACAATATGGTACTGGCACAAAAACAGAAACATAGATCAACGGAACAAGATAGAAAGCCCATGAATCCATGGTCAACTAATCTATGACAAAGGAGGCAAGGATATACAATGGAGAAAAGACAGTCTCTTCAATAAGTGGCCCTGGGAAAACTGGACAGCTACATGTAAAAGAATGAAATTCAAACACTCCCTAACACCATACACAAAAATAAACTCAAAATGGATTCGAGACCTAAATGTAAGACCAGACACTGTAAAACTCTTAGAGGAAAACATAGGAAGAACACTCTTTGACATAAATCACAGCAACATCTTTTTTGATCCACCTCCTAGAGTAATGAAAATAAAAACAAAAATAAACAAATGGGACCTAATGAAATGTAAAAGCTTTTGCACAGCAAAGGAAACCATAAACAAGATGAAGAGACAATCCTCAGAATGGGAGAAAATATTTGCAAACGTATCAACGGACAAAGGATTAATCTCCAAAATATATAAACAGCTCATGTAGCTCAATATTAAAGAAACAAACAACCCAATCCAAAAATGGGCAGAAGACCTAAATAGACATTTCTCTAAAGAAGACATACAGATGGCCAAGAAGCACATGAAACACTGCTCAACATCACTAATTATTAGAGAAATGCAAATCAAAATGACAATGAGGTTCACCTCACACCAGTTAGAATGGGCGTCATCAGAAAATCTACAAACAACAAATGCTGGAGAGGGTGTGGAGATAAGGGAACCCTCTTGCACTGTTGGTGGGAATGTAAATTGATACAGCCACTATGGAGAACAGTATGGAGCTTCCTTAAAAAACTAAAAATAGAATTACCGTATGATCCAGCAATCCCACTACTGGGCATATATCCTGAGAAAACCATAATTCAAAAAGACACATGCACCCCAATGTTCATTGCATCACTATTTACAATAGCCAGGTCATGGAAGCAACCTAAATGCCCATTGACAGACGAATGGATAAAGAAGATGTGGTACATATATACAGTGGAATATTACTCAGTCATAAAAAGGAACGAAATTGGGTCATTTGTTGAGACGTGGATGGATCTAGAGACTGTCATGCAGAGTGAAGTAAGTCAGAAAGAGAAAAACAATTATCGTATATTAACGCATGTATGTGGAACCTAGAAAAATGGTACAAATGAACCGGTTTGCAGGCCAGAAGTTGAGACACAGATGTAGAGAACAAATGCATGTACACCAAGGGGTGAAAGCCGCGGGGGGGATGGGGATGGTGATGTGATGAATTGGGCGATTGGGATTGACATGTATACACTGATGTGTACAAAATTGATGACTAATAAGAACATGCTCTATAAAAAAATTTAAAAGAAAAGAAAGAAATGATATTCATCTATTCATATACAATGCAACCACCCCCCCAAAAAAAAAAAACTTGGCAAGTATTAAATTTACCAAGGGACCAAATTTAGAAAACTAAAATTAACAGCTAAGGGAGAGCATATCTACTTTCTATTTTCCACACCTTGAGGAGCCTATTCATATCAGCCTCCATGTTGGAAATAGTCATTTTCTGCATGATGATGTCTGTGACCCTGCGTTCAAGAAGCTGCCACTTCATGCGAGCTGTCTTAGAAGTAAACACTCGGCCTGTCAATCCTTTCCTCAGATATTTTTTTCTAGAATCATATAAAAGCAGACAAACATAGTTACTTATGTGCTTATTTGATTATGTACTGCCAAATAATGAGCTGTTTTTCATTTAAGTCCAACATTCAGTAATGCAAAGATTATGTCAGGAGGAACAGAAGAATCATGTTGACCTGGTTCCATTTGTCGTGGGTGTTGGTAAGGCCTGGACTCTTGCCACAGGAATTCTCATTTTCTGCTGGGCTCCAGCCCTTGATGCATCTGTTTCTATGGTGGTTGCACTGGAACCTGTGTCCTGAACAGAGGTATCAGATGAGCTCAGCTTCCGAGTGACTTTCCCAGCCACTTTATCTGACATGGGCCTTACTTGCCGACGAAGAGCTGTAACCTGAAATAGCAATAGAGATTGACTCATGCTCTTAGTCTATAGAAATACGTCATTTATCTCAAAGCCAGAATGTTTCCTCCAAATGGTCAACTTGCCTCTTCTGTTTTGCGACGAAGAACCACTTCTTGGTTTCTTTTTTGGGCTTCTAGAAGTCTAAGTTGATGCTATAAAATAATATTGAATAAGTTAAAATAGGAAACTGAAAGATATAATACTTCCTACTCCTGCATTAACATGTTTCCCCATTCCACTGGGAACTGTAAGGGTTCTTAGCAGCATCTGAGCTAACACTCAGCTTGCATCCATTACTACAGATATAGATATTTTATTCCAATAAACACAAAGGCATACTTATATAGCCATTTCTCTCTGAAAATAAAAACTTATCTCTGTGACACATACTCTTATTTAACAAACACTAATATAGGGCTTGCTATATACAAATACTTTTCTAAATGCTTTACAAATATTGTCTCATTTCATTTTTGCAGGACATTTTGTTTCGGTTGCTGGCTAAGGCGTGATTAGGAAAAAAACACAGCTTAGAATATTTTCAATATTCTAAGAGGTATCTTACAATATATACAGTAGTTATAAACTATTTTAAACATAGGGAGAATATATATTAATTGTATTAGCACTTTATAGTAACTTTGGAAATGTTATTTCCAAATAACATTGGAAATAAATGTTTTATTGTTGGACAATAAAACAAACTGGCTACCAATTTGTTTTTTAGGTAGTCTATATGATAAAGACAATTAATTATTAATTATTTTAAGCCACTTTCTAGGGATATAATTTAGGAAATAATCTTGATCACAATAGTCTTGATCACAGATAGCCTTGATCACAAATGTCACTTCTAGGGCTTTAATTCTGTGATGTAACAAATAACTCTCTATGTTCTGTATCCCAAATTCAAACAGATGATACATCTCAAGTTTATACGCATTCTTATGTTATCAGATGGGAATTCTTTGAGAAAAGGAAGTTATCTTGTCACTGACATATCTTAATTGCCTACACAATAACAGACATAGAAGCAAAGTTAATAAATCTTTTTTTAAATGAATGAACTATCAAAAACTAAAATTAACCTATAGTTTTAAGCTTCTTACTACATTTAATTTCTTCATATTAAAAATCAAATCTCAAGCTCATTCATATTTTTTTGTATGATGTACAAACATATTTGGTTCTCTAAGTGTTCAAAGTTGAATATTACAAGAAACAATATAGACAGGAGTTGAATATGCACACAAAGCAACAAATTAAAGGGAGGAGAACATCTGAAATGGTAGCTTTGTATGTGATTAGCCAGCCTCAGATCTTTATAATAGAATAGAGACATCATATGTTGTGGATAAGATTCAAAAGTTCAATCCCAGGAGTTAATTGTTCAATATTGATCTCTCTATAAATCATATGAATTAGTAGTAAAGAAATAGGTAGCATACATTGTAAGGAAATTATTCCTGTTATCCAAAAGTTTTCATTAAAAACAAAATAAATAGCCCAAAAGTCAAAACAACCTAAATGCCAGCCAATCGAGGAATGGATTAGCAAAATGTGCTCTATACCTACAGCCATAAAAAGGAATGAACTACTGATACATGCTATAACATGGATGAACCTTGAAAACATGCTAAAATGAAAGAAGCCAGACACAAAAGGCTACATATTGTATGATCCATTTTTATAAAATGTCTAGAATAAGCAAATCCATAGACAGAAAGTAGATTAGGAGCCAGGGAGGAATGGAGAGTGATTGCTAATGGGTATGGGGTTTCTTTTTGGAGTGATGAAAATGTTCTGGAATTAGAGTGGTGATTGTTGCACAAATTTGTGAATATACTAAAATCTTGAATTGTATAGGTTAAAACAGTGAACTTTATGGCATATAAATTTTCTGTCTTTTTAAAAAAGCAGAAAAAAAAGACTAGACAATATGTTAAAATGTACTTCTACTCGATTTCAGTAGGAACGTATTGGTATAAACAAGATCTAAAATGCCCAGGAATTGAAAGTGATAAAATAGAGTGATTATTAAAATACATTAATATCCTGGGAAAATAAATAAATAAATACAGTCATAAATATGGGAGTCATCTGGCTAAAATATCTACTTTTCTATCTCATTGCTCACTATTCTCTATCCCCTTAATTTCCTCTTTACCCCCCAAAGTAGATTTCTATTTTCTAAAATATCCTGTATGTTTACGTTTTCTTCAGGGCGAATTTAGAAAAAGTTGGTGAGAAAAAAAGAACAAGGGCTGAAACCTAACTGATATTGTGGAAAGGAAGGTGATGGCTTCTTTTTTTTAAGAAAAAAATGTCATAAGAAATAACTATATTGCCAAAACTTTGGAAAGAAAAAAATCCAATCAACTATAACCTATAACCCTAATACAACCACATTTAGCATATTGATATGTATCCTTCAAATTTTTCCCTCATTGTAAACAAGCACGCATATATAAAATGTTACTTTACACTTAATGTGAAATCATAGTCATTTTTCATTTTGCTATGCAGTTTCCAAATCCTAATTTTTAATGAATGAATAACCACCTTTTAAATGGGATGAACCATAATTTATTTAACTGTTACCCCTACTGACACACATCTTAGTTGATTTTACAGTTTTCATTACTACAAATAACCCTAAAGTGAAGATTTTAACACACTGTAATTTGTCTTAGTTTAAATTACTTACTTAGTCTGAGTTCATGGAAGCAGAATTCTTGGGTCAAAGAATATGAAAATTTTTATAGCCCTTAGTAAAGCCTCTTCTAGTGAAGCATGGTTATTATTCCAGGAACATTTATAAAAATCTCTAGTGGAAGCTGTCTTTGGAACCATCTTAAAATTCCTATCTTATATAATACTGCAACTACTTCCTTGGTCTCCCTAGAAATAACCAGTCATTATTTGCCATTTTCTTCCACCTGATCATCTAGGAAATATGCCTCCAATAAAATTTATAATAATATTATAGTGTTTTTCATAAACTTTTATATGGAATTACTATAATCCACATACTATAATAAATGCCAAATTATAAAATGCTTATTTATTGTCCTTAACTGTATTTAATAAAGTTATCAAAAAATTTCTTTCATTTATTGAACAATCTTGTTGATGTACAATGTTCTTACATAACTGAGAGTTAAAGTCCACTCACATCTCTTTTACGTTGATCCTTTTTCAATTGAGCAATCTCTCTGTTTCTTCTAGACTCTGTCAATCTGGCTTTTTCTTGTTCTTCTTTCATTTGTTTCATTAAGCGAACCTAAAATATTAGGTAAATACATCTATTGTGATTACCCTATCACAATATTCATTAAATAAATCACATGTATGGAAAAATGTTCTTAGGATTCTGAATATTTAACAAGAAAAAAATGTGGAGTTTTGCTACACATTAAATGGTCAATTCTTATTTTTGTAAGATTAATATATTTATATTTCTAATACATTTCTAACATACTTCTATCAAATTGCTTAGTGTTCTATGCTTTTTATATTCAATGTCCAGCTGTTCTATAACTTGAATGATTTTTTGGTATCTAACTTATTATCAGTAGCTGTGTGACCTTGAACAAGTTACTTAACAACTCTAGACTTTGGTTTTCTCATCTATAAAATGGAGGTAATAGTTCTGTGGGATTGGATTCCTCTGAGAATTCAATGAGTTAATACCTGCACTGTGCTTATAACAGTGCCTGGCACATAGTAAGCACCTAGTTATTTTAGCTATTTTTGCTGTCATCAGCAACTACACAACATAATAATCTACTTCTTAAATCATTTCCACATTTCCTATTTTAAGGAAACAACATTGATTTTCATGCCAAAAGTTAAGAATAATCCGTTCCACCACAAAAACAATAACAGATTAGAATTCACATACTCTCTCTGGTCAAGGGAAGAAAACTTGTACTTTTCTATGCATGGGAATGATAACCACCAAATTCAAGATAGTTGTTACCTCTCAGGGAAAAGAGAATATGATCAGGAAGAGATATATAGGAAGCTTTGTGCATATCAGCAATGTTTAATACCTTAAACTAGACAGTGGATATATTGTTCATTATGTTATTATCTGTGCTTTCTTGCATGTTTGAAATATTTTATATTTTTGTTAAGTTTGTATAAGAGTTTTGTTTTGTTTTGTTTTGTTTTTAAAGTCAGAGAAGCCTTGATGACCACATGATTTTCAGCTACTCCAAAGAAAGACTTTGACTATGGATGACTTAACTGCCAAAAGGAAGTGCATCATTTCTAAGACTGGGTTACCTTTTATTGAATACAGGAAGAACCACAATAATTTTTTTTGGTCCCAAAAGACACAAGCATCACCAACATCTACCGTTAATGGAAAATATAATCAATACCTTTGTTTTTTTCATTTCCATCACATCCTGCTGTAATTTCTTCAATTGCTTTTCATATTGGGACTGATTTTTAAGCAACCTTGCATGCTCTTTTTGAGCTGTCTGAAGTCTCTGCAGTTCTTTATTCATGGCTTGCAGTTTCTTTTCATATTCAGACCTAACTTTTTTTGCTTTTTCTTCTGAGTAAGATTCCACTGAGCCTAAATGACCAAACAATATTTGTATTTGTTTGTGTGAGACACAGATTTTTATTTCACAGATTTACAACTCATGACCTTAGACAAGAACTACCTCCTAAATACAAACCTCAGGAGGCCAGGATGCCTTTCAATCACTCTGCCTTTTAATATCTACTCTTATTTAACAATTATTGAAGTTTTTATCTTTTTAATTTAAAAAAAGTTCCCAGCATAAATCAAGGCATTAAAACAATTAGCCACAACTTTGGAAAAAAAATTATTAAATAGCCTAGACAGGTACCAGCATGAAAAAACAAAATAAACAGTAATATTTAACATAATGGGACAAATTAACATTTAACGTGACTTCCAATATAATTTTTTTCTTGTAAAGGAAGACAGGATAAAAATCTATTTTGACAATTTAGTTTGAACTTTAATTTGAATTAAATATAATTCTTACCTAAGTTTTGAAGCACCTGGTCTCTTTCAAGCTGAGTGTCCCGAATTTTATGTTGCAGCATCATTAGCTTCTCTTCATACTGCTTTTTCAGCGTCTGCAGTCTTTTCTGGCTGTTTTCTAGTTCATCAATCAGCTTTTGCTTGATTGCAATTTCACAAGTAATGTTTGCTAAGTCTGCCTGATAATTGGCTATTATAAAAGAAGAAAATAAAAATTCTGGGATAGGCTATAATAAGAGCATGACAACCATCGTCTGTATCCAAGTATTCACTTGGCAGCTGTAAGGAAAATATCCTGACTATACCAAAAATTAAAAAAGGTCAAAAAGATACAGAGTGTTCACTTTGGTCAAGGACAAGAGATACCATTTGTAGCAAATAAGAATGGAAGTTACACAATGACTAAATCCAATAAGAGAAGAACATGAGCCTTGGAGGGCATATATAGGCCAGCAATTATAAAAGGTGCTTTCATCAAGGATGAAATGGAGAATGTTAAGAGTTTTCTGCCATGTTTTAAACAAGTGCCCAAAATAAATTTTTGTCCTTGTACCAAAGGACAAGTACCTTTTTCATCTGATTCGGAATCTGATTCATCAGAGCTTTCACCCCCTTCAACGTCATCTTCTTCCTCCTCCTCTTCCTCTTCCTCATCTTCATGATCACTCACTTCTTGACTTTCTTCCTAAAATGTCATTTGTGTCCATTAATAGCACAATATTGGCAAAGCAAACTGATTACCTCATTAAGAGAGACTGTGTGACAGAATTAGAACAAAAATTTTTACACTTTGTGTGGAAACACAAAAGACCCCAAATAGCAAAAGCAATCTTGAGAAAGAAGAACGGAGCTGGAGGAATCAGGCTCCTGAACTTCAGACTACACTGCAAAGCTACAGTCATCAAAACAGTATGGTACTGGCACAAAAACAAAAATATAGATCAGTGGAAAAGGATAGAAAGTCCAGAAATAAACCCACGCACCTATGGCCACCTAATCTATGACAAAGGAGGCAAGAATATACGATGGAGAAAAGACAATCTCTTCAATAAATGGTGCTGGGAAAACTGGACAGCTACATGTAAAAGAATGAAATTAGAACACTCCCTAACACCATACACAAAAATTAACTCAAAATAGATTAAAGACCTAAATGTAAGGCCAGGTACTATAAAACTCTTAGCCAAAAATATAGGCAGAACACTCTTTGACATAAATCACAGCAAGCTCATTTTTGATCTACCGCCTAGGGTAATGAAAATAAAAACAAATATAAACAAACTTAAAAGCTTTTGCACGGCAAAGGAAACCATAAACAAAACAAAAAGACAACCCTCAGAATGGAAGAAAATATTTGCAAATGAAGCAACTGACAAGGGATTAATCTCCAAAATATACAAACAGCTCATGCAGCTAAATATCAAAAAAAACAAACAATCCAATCAAAAAATGGGTGGAAGACCTAAATAGACATTTCACCAAAGAAGACATACAGATGGCAAACAAACACAAAAGCAAGTCACCTCACACTGGTCAGAATGGCCATCATCAAAAAATCTACAAACAATAAATGCTGAAGAGGGTGTGGAGAAAAGGGAACCCTCCTACACTGTTGGTGGGAATGTAAATTGATACAGCCACTATGGAGAACAGTATGGAGGTTCCTTAAAAAACTAAAACTAAAGCTACCACATGACCCAGCAATCCCACTCCTAGGCATCTTTCTGAAGAAGACCATAATTCAAAAGGATGCATGCACCCCGATTTTCATTGCAGTGCTATTTACAATAGCCAGGACATGGAAGCAACCTAAATGTCCATCAACAGTGGATAAAGAAGCTGTGGTACATATATACAATGGAATATTACTCAGCCATAAAAAGGAATGAAATTCTGCCATTTTCAGAGATGTGGATGGACCTAGAGATTGTCATATAGAGTGAAGTAAGTCAGAAAGAGAAAAACAAATATCATATAATATCGCTTATATGTGGAATCTAGAAATATGGTGCAGATGAACTTATTTGCAAAGGAGAAATAGTCACAGATGTAGAGAACAAACTTATGGTTACCAAGGAGGAAAGGGGGGAGGTGGGACGAACTGGGAGATTGGGATTGACATATATAAACTTATGTATAAAATAGATAACTAGTGAGAACCTACTGTATAGCACAGGGAACTCTACTCAATGATCTGTGTTGACCTAAATGGGAAGGAAATCTAAAAAAGAGTGGATGTATATATATACATATAACTGATTCACTTTGCTGTACAGCAGAAACTAACACAACATTGTAAAGCAACTATACTCATTTAAAAAATAAACAATAAAAAACAAACAAAATCAGAGTTAGAATTTTTCTTCCTCCCTCAATATTATGAAGTGTGCCTAGCCATATGACTTAATTTTGCCCCGGCTTCTATTATGGTGCTTTATATTTAATATGCACAATATAGTCTCAATGAATAAATGCAAAAAAAAAGAGAGAGACTGTGAGTATAAAGTACAAGAGCACAAAAATTTCACTTTTCATAAGTTAAAAATATCAATCCACAATTTTAAGGTTATTTTACAATAATTCTGTCTTAAATCAAAGAGTACTTCATCTCTCTTAGTATTCTATCACCCCATACACAATGCTTTCACAGTGCACAAGATTGTGAGTTGCTAATATTTAATAGCTCACATTTCTGAAGAAAAGAAGTCCTCATGGACACAATTTAAAATGGATGTATGATAACAAAATCTCTTTTCTACGTATAAGTTAGTACAGTTATCAGCAACCAAGAACAACCTAATCCAGGGACTAAAAATTACAAGTTTATTCTCTCATACTTACAACTTCTAATTCATTGCTTTCTCTTTCTGAAATACCCTTTTCTTCTTTCTTCTCTTGGTCAGTGTCTGTATTATCCTCTTTACCAGCCACACTAAAAAAAAAAGAAGCAAAAGTGTATGATGTTAAAGTAGAGAGGAAAATTGTTCACTTTTTTTCTCCCAGATTTTTAAAAACCATCATTATTTTTGAAAACAAACTAGAAGAGTTCATCATTTAACTTAGCAAAGTTATCATGTCTGATGCTTCAGAGGAAAATTGAAACTGCCATTCAACTCATAGTACAGTGATTTATATCAATGGAGAAAATCTTATTTTCTAGAAACACTGAGGAATAGATTATACCCTGGAGCATGACACCTGATGAGACAGCTAAGAACTAGTCACCATAACATTCAATCAACTAGAATGTAGGCAAATTAAATTCAATGGAAATATAAAATATTTTTGTTTTCTCATATAAATATATAAATTTTTCTCATCTTAATACAAAGATATAGAAACTGCATTTTTTATTAATGTCCTAATACATTTAAGAATAAATTTAAAGATCAGAATACATCTGCCCACTGTAAGTTTGTCTATACCGGCTGCATCCATCACAGTGTTCAGTCTCCCCTGGTAATAGAATAGTACAGGTTCTTTTCTCCTAGGTCATACCTGTAGCACAGGGCTATTTCTCATAATGTTCTCACAGAAATGGGTCTCTGCACATCAGAACTGTCTGAAGTTCTGCCTGACCCCTGATTGAATAGGAAATTCCAGGATCTGCCACAAGATTCACCATACAAACAAAAGCTTCCTCTTCAGGTATCAGTAGAGCAGCCCTAACTATTGATATATACTAATGTCACATAATGTTATAGCTAAACTAATTACTTCAGCCCTAGTGGCCATGAGAAAAAGAAGACTCTATAGTGAGCAAAGTTTTTACATAGTTAAATCACTCTGACCCTTCAGGGTTTAGCAACCATCATCAATTATGCACAGAAGTTACACTTCTGTTCATTAGACTCCTACATTTTATCAAGCTAAATAACATTAAGAAAGTGAACTTTAAATGAATCTACATATGAAAATTTTCTTCTTGTGCTATAGTTAACTTTTTAAATCATTAAGAATAAGAAGAATACTTGAATAAAGCAATATTCTCCAAATAAAATTCTTCTAGAAAGAGCTTAAAATTTTTATCAGAATAACTTTATAACAGCTATCATTTCTTTCAGATATTCTGCTACATTAAATAATTGCCCTAATACATGGACTTATTTTTAGCTTCTAGGCTAAAAAATTAATCTCATTTAGGCGCTGGTATTATTATTAAACTCTAATGTTTAACTCTAGGTCCCAATTCTCAAAGACATGTTTGAACTCAGAACAAGATGAACACAAATACTTTTCCTTTGTAAGCACTTTTCAGAGTTCTTAATTTATGTTTATTTAGGTAGTTATTTCTGTAATTTCTGTCTTCCCCATTAGACTGTAAGCCTCATGAGGGAAGGGATCATGTCTGTTTGGCTCAGCATTACATGCCCAGTACCCAAGGGATGTGCATAATAAATATGCATGAAGTATTTGTTAAATATATTAATCTCTATGATTGTGCATGAGCACCTCTGTTTGGAACCTCTGCCTATGTGTCTCACACACTAATTATGTTGGAGTAGAATAGTACAAATTGAAACATGCATAAAGATGCATGGAAGACGGCATATCTCTAGAGTGAGAAGAAACTACCAGTAGGAATATCAATAAAATCCTCTTAACTGGAGAGGAATCAAGTAAACTATAACAAGGTTCCGTGAGTTTGTTAAATCACTTGTTAGAGAAAAATGTTAAATATACTGAATGCCTATCTAACATCACTTGTATTATAATAGGACTGTTCATTTTCCATCATCACACATTTCAAGATGAAAATCTAGAAAGAAACTCCCCCTTCATCCAATCATCTGATTCAAAGGCCAGCACCATGTACTCAAGTAGTGCTATACTTGAGATAGGCCTAAGGCTTAAGACTAGGAAAGGAGCATGTGTTAGGAAAGATATCTCCCATCAGCATTTCTTATCCCCTCCCCTATGTAGTCTCCCTTCCTCACCTGCAACTCTGCAGCATACAATTTTTGTTATTGTCAGTTCCTTCATTACTTCAAGCTCCAATACAAATTCCCTTTTATTCAGGTTTATAGCCATACAACCACCTTGTTTCAAATACTTGACCTAACACACCCTCCTACACCCTCCAAGTCACCAGAATCCAGCTTAACAAATGTTATTTTCACTTATATATGAAGTTAACTCATGTATTATAAGCTGTTTGTGCCAATTCTGATGCAGAAAAATCAGCAGTTGTTAACTTTATATTATTAATTTACCTTTATAAATCACGTAAGGCTTAAGCTTTTAAAGTACACAATTTGATACTTTATGATTGTTGTACAGCAAATATTCAAGTTTTCTTCAATAAAGTGGGGAAATTTTATATCTAAAATAACTAAGCAGCAATGAAAAATATGTAAGTTTGCACTTTACATAGAATCAGAATCTTGGAGCTGGAAGGAACACTAGTGATCAAGTAATTTAAACCCTTTGACATTTGACAACCAAGGTCAATATTTTTGTTGACAACCAAAAAAGAAACTGTGGCCTGGTGAAGCTTATCAACTCCAGGGGACTTAAAACCAGGTGTCATGACTCCAAAGCCAGTATTCTGGAATATTGCCTCAAAGTTCAGTTCACAGACAGAGAAGCATCAGCATCACCCAGGAGCTTGTCAGATATGTAGAATCTCAGGCTCCATGTAAGTCCTACTGAGTGAGAATCTTCATTTTATCAACACCCCAGGTTATCTATATGCACATTCATGTTTAAGAAGCCCTGTCCTAGAACACCAAACAACTCTGCTTTTGTTATCTATTAGGCATCATATAAAAATTGGAGGCAAACGCTATTCATTAAGTATATTTAAAGGATTTAACTATTTTAAGGTGGGAAAATGTTTCCATTACACTACTTTAACTATGCATCTTATTATTTTGACCTTTCAAAATAGAAAATCTTTCACATTTTAATGCTCTAATTTAATTCCAATGATAAACATAATGTCCTAAATATAAACTAATTAGGTGAGTCCTAAGATGACCTACAGATAGAATTATATTTTAATTATAGAATTATATTTTAATTTAACTATATAATTAAAATATAATCCTAGAATAAATTATAGAAACTTTAGAATACTATGTAATATGTAGGATATAATTGTGGAATGTAAATTATTAAATAACTTAAAATATAATTTATGGTTTCAGCTATTTAAAGTAAGAGATTAGTTTAACTAATTGTTGCACAGTAAAAGTTCTCAAAAGGCTTATTTTTAGTAAGAAATAAAATTATAAAGTGATGCTTCTAAAATAGTTAATATTATTCTGAAACCAGTTTATTTTCTTAATCATTTTGATGGTGTAATCATGAGACGGTTAGAAAAATCTATAAAGAGACGTTCTAATAAGAAGTAAAATACTTGATACTTGGTTAAATAATCATAATACTGAATGAGTAAAATGAAAATTTTTATTATATTGGGAGTTCACAAGTAGTGCTTCTAAATTTTGCTCAAATTTCAAATGGAAAAAAAAGAGAAGATCCTGTTTTTGATGCTGACTTCAGATACATTTTAAAAGCAAAACTTGTTTTTCTAATTCAACCTTAAATATGCCTTATAAATCTTATCTGTAGTAAGGCCACAGTTTCCTTTTACTTTGTTGCCATTTTAATGTTGTTTTCCCAACAAAGATTACACAAAATAAGGAAGAGATGAGAATGAGCCCACCCATGACTTAGCATGTGCTGCAACAAAATGCGAATTCCCACCGAATTAATAATTCCCTGTCTGTTTACAAGTTTCCGAAAGGTATATTCTGAAAGTCAAAGGGTGGGGTTCTTGAGCCATTTTTAGCCATCAAAATTATGATAATCTATTCTAAATTCACATGAAATTCCTGAATTTTAATTCATATAACCACTGGCTTTTATTCTCAGAAAGTATTTTTTTATATTTTCAGTGTTTTTGTTAATTTTATAAAATCATCATTATTTTTAGGAGCACCAAGCTAATCTAGTCTGAAACAATCTATAATTCTACAGCATATATCCTTTTGAATGGCAACTAAGTATTTAAATGACATGTTAATAAAAAACCTGGGAAATATTCCAACCTTCTTTCTTCTCGATTGCTTTCCTCAAGTTTCTGTAGCCTTCAAAATCACGAGGCACAGTATTGGAAGGCCAAGCCAATGAAGGACAAACCAGACAGTAAAAAGCGAAAGTGATAAGAAGGTAAAAATGATACATGAGCTTGAAGACTTTAAAATAAATTTTAAAAGATATCATCAAAGGACAATACACAGTAAAAAGGCAATACATTTTGTATGAATAAAAAGTAAGAAAAACAAGCAGCATTATATCTAAGAAGAGTATATATAGACTATCAGTTGAAATTATTCAGCAGTAAAATGTAGAGTCTCAATTTATAAAGTTGATAAACAGTAAGAGTATTTGGATGCCACTGCTTTTTTTAACCTGAAATGGATCAATTTTCTCAGCTTCCAAAAAAAAAGCCTACTTCCAATGATATCCTCTCTTCCTTGTAAAGCTTTACAAAAGACCTTTTCATGGCATCATTAAAAGAGCTACAAAAAGTAATGCCTTTATACCATAATATGAAAATACCATTAATATTACATACTAGGATACTAATTTTTAAACTTGTTTTCTATTTCAATATACTACATGTGAACATCACTAAATCTAAAAAAAATTATATTTCAAAATTATACATGAAATGGTATTATGGTCAAATGAATATGATTGTTATGATATCAGTGGAAAACTGTAATTTTATTAACTGAAAATTAATATCACTGTACCAATTACTAGACTACCAAAAGGATATATATAAGGCAAAGGTGGCAATAAAATGGGAAATGTAGTACTTTCCATTAGTAAGATTATTTTTCAACCAGCAAAGTATGAGAAAAACTATAAATATGTATTTAAAAGCTTTAACATTTAAAGAATATTCAATACACAGAATTGGGAATCTTTACTCAATGGAATGTACTGAATACCAGTATCTCTCATGTAGACAAAAAGATAGATGTGCTAGGCTCTGATTAAGCATATAGCAATCTTGATATAGTAGACTTCTGCCTGGATTCCAAAAAAAAAAAATATTTTTTCAGAATCATCAGTATCTTAAAATGAAGAGATTGAGTCTTAGTTATGAATTATTTCATCAAGGCAGTTCTCATTTTAATTTTATAACATGATTTTTATTTGCTGGCCTGTGGTTGTTTTTCACAATCAACTTATATACTGCTATTGCAAGAAGAGACTAGCAATCTTTCTGAGAAAAAAATTCTGCAGAGTGATATTCACCAGAGATCAAAATGTCCAGTATAATGTCTAGAAAAGGGTAAGAAAGGCCATCGCCTAAGAAATCTCTGTGTTTCTAGAGTTTCAACCTGACACCACTAAATACAAATATAATGCAGTCTGATGAATGAGTGAATTTTTTATAATGCAAGTCATTTAAAGCTAGATATCCAAAAATATGGGGATTAATGTATGAATGGTAAATTTTCTTTATCCATATACACCAAAAAAAGTAAAAAAAAAAAAAAAAAAGTCTAATCTAGGCTTATACTGATGATAATGAGCTATAATGACTCAAAGGATATGGTTCCCTGGCAAAAAACCCAAATTTTCTATTTTCAACATGAAGAAATTTTGTTTACCTTACACTAGAGAGCTATATTAAAACATATGGATAATGTGAGCTAATAAGTAGATAAACTTTAGATGCCTTCCCAATTGTCTCTTTAAAAAAACACTGCAATCAATAGTTCCAAATGACAGTAGAGGGGCAGAGATATAAACTAATAATCTGATATTTCTCCATAATTTAAAGGAGTTCAGTCTTTATTTCATTTAGTTCCATTTATAATACCTCTTCCATAGTTAAATGGGGGGGGATGACAAATCTTGCTAACCATTCTAACGTTTGTGTAACTAAAAAAAATAGGCAATGTAGTCTATTCGATTGTTCTTCCTTATTTTCTTACTACCTACACTTTTGGATTG
Source organism: Eubalaena glacialis (assembly GCF_028564815.1). Classification (NCBI taxonomy): domain Eukaryota; kingdom Metazoa; phylum Chordata; class Mammalia; order Artiodactyla; family Balaenidae; genus Eubalaena; species Eubalaena glacialis. Next base: position 75,351,298 of record NC_083726.1, on the reverse strand, counting down.
TTTTACAGCTCAACAGAAAATAAGCACAGAAAGGAAGAAGAGCCAACCTTTAAACCACACATCTTAGCAATTGGTTGTAGTTTAGATGAAGACTTTGACAAGAGGGTGAAAATTTCATGTAAAACAGGACTTACGGCATCCTCCTTGAACACAAATGTAGCTTCTGACATAAAAATGATACAGTTGCCACTCCACCAACCAACACTTAGTGTCAGAGGCCTTGTAGTCACTACAACCAAAGGCTAACAGCACAAAACAAAGTAAATTAAAAGACATGGAGCTTCTAAAGAATTTGTGGATTCAGTGGGAGAAACAGAAGTAGCTATGAGAACTGGGACAGCTGAGCAAAGCTGAACCCAAGGCCAAAGAACCTAGTGGCAAGATGGGAATAAAGACACAGACCTACTAGAGAATGGACTTGAGGATATGGGGAGGGGGAGGGGTAAGATGTGATAGGGTGAGAGAGTGGCATGGACATATATACACTACCAAATGTAAAATAGATAGCTAGTGGGAAGCAGCCGCATAGCACAGGGAGATCAGCTCGGTGCTTTGTGACCACCTAGAGGGGTGGGATAGGGAGGGTGGGAGGGAGGGAGATGCAAGAGGGAAGAGATATGGGAACATATGTATATGTATAACTGATTCACTTTGTTATAAAGCAGAAACTAACACACCATTGTAAAGCAATTATACTCCAATAAAGATGTTTAAAAAAAAAAAAGGGGTAACAAAAATCTTCCCTACACTATTTAATTTTTTTCTTCATGAGGTTGCTGCCCAAATTTTCAATAGTTGGATTAATGCTTCCTCTTGCAAAATTACAAATATCCCTAGAGGAATTTTATTAGTTATAAGTCATTTCCACTGGAATGAGTTCCTTTCTTTAGTCAGATGGCTTTGTTTCCAACTTTGAATTTAAGGAGATGAGAGAAGAAAGTAGATGATTTTGAAACTGGGAGTACTTCGGGCTAGGGAAGAATTACATGAGAACTGACCTCATAAGGGAGGAATGGATCAAGGTAGCATGGGGACACAGAAGGTCAGTAGGTAGGAATAAGAGAGAATGGCTAAGGCAGAAATTCATATTTTCCCCCAAAGGTTGGTCTACATTCATGGAAGGGAAACAAAGTTTCTTTCCCCTATTTTCCTTTTCCTACTCCCTTTTGAATTGCTCTTACCACACTATAGAATGAGTAAATATCATTTCATGTGAGTGAGTTGGGAAACCTGGACATTATGTATTTGTAACACTTTCTAGAGAAAAATTAGTTCCAAGTTCCAAACAATTTTAAATTGAACTTACTTACTATATATGCAAGGTTGAGGTAGAACCAAATTTTGCAATGTTCTCTTTGATAAATAAAATAAGTAAATATGAGGCATGTAATACAACTTAACCAGAATAAATACATCCAAACAGAAGCTACTGCCTCCATAGAGTTCCTGTAGAAGACTAATCACTAACTTCAGTAAAGCTGCTGTCATTCTAAACACTTTATTATGTTCTGTTTCAACAAAAACTCTTTATTATTTTTTGTTTCAACTGTAGCAAACCCTTTGGCTAAAATGAGAGCTTACCAATATTTTTAAAAAAGAAATTTACATTACATACAGCTAAAAGTTATTGGTGATAAATGAAATGCTTTATCAAGCTGAGTAAAATAGTACTATTTATCAGTCAAAAACCTTACAACCCTGCATTGTCACAGAAATAACCTGCATCAGAGGTATAAATTTAGGGTACCTATGATCAATATAAAAACGTCCAAAGAGCCTAGGTTTTTATTGGGATCCCTATCTGTTTTTTATTATTCATACCCAACAGGTGATTATGGTAACATCTCTAAATTTACCTCAAAAGGAAAGAGCAGAATTAGCTCATGACCTTGAGAAATATACCCTTGTTTATCCTTACTTATTATTCATGAACACAAACCACCTACACCTTTAAAAACAAGTCATACCATTTCACATTTTGACCAACTACACAACTGAATTTTACAAATAAATGATAAGTCATGTGCAGAAGTCTCATTTTCATTTCCACAGTATGTTGGGTCAAACCAGTTTTGATAATTCTGTGAACACTGTTACAGTTTTAATTGCCCTGCATAAGAACTAATCATTATATATTTCTTAATGCTGCCATAATCAGCCATCCATGAGCAACATCTTTTAAGACATTAGTGTCTAAAGAATGCAATTTCAATTGCAGTGTCTCCTAACCATAGATGTGCAACTCCTTGTTTTAATTATTCTAATCAGTCCTTTTTAACTCAAGGACAAACAGCAGAATTAATTTGGAGAGTTTAAACCTCTAATAGCTTTGGTCAACTGACTATTCAAAGAAGAAATGCCTGGTTGTCAAAATAAATTTCTAAATAAACTGAGCAAAGCAGCAGCTAGACTAAATGTCAATAGTAATTCTAAAAAGTGCACCTCCATAACAAGCTATTTGACAAATAAGATATCTTTTCCCCCTTTGGAATATCTAGCCAAAAATGCTTAAAATTAATTTGACTGGTATGTTCAAAATATATTCTACGTAAGTAATTTGACTGCACCATAGAATCAATATGTAACCATGTAAACAATTTATGAGGTTTTAACCACTCACAGATTACAAGTGGTCATATTTTAATTTTCCTCCTCTTCTTTGCATCCAGTTGATTTCAGAGGGAGATATTACCAGGATGCAAGGGAAAAGGAAGCCTAGAACAGTGGTGAAAAGCGAGTAACTCCTTGTTGGAAGAGTCAGAAAGCCTGAAATAACATAAATAACTTTCACGTAATCAAATTAGAGCCCGCAGAAAATACTTAAGAGACCAAATGATGTTAAATGACAGTCTGATGAATTAGTTTAGCCTTTAGTTAAACTAATCTAGACAGGAAGCAGAATATATCAATGAGACTATTTAATTGTATTAGAAAATGGAAAAAAATGAAAATATTGAGTAATGGTAGAACAAGCTTTGCAGAAAAGATGAATGGAATGCAAAAGCAGCTATTTGAAAAAATAATAAAATAATTTCTAATAGTAATTTTACCTTGTCATAGTCTAAATAAAATTCACTACCATATTATTATAAATAATTTTTTTACATACAAGTAGAGATAAATCTTTAAAAGTATATAATTATAATTGTCACCTATGTTAAATGACATTTCATTTATTAATATACTTATGAGGCTATGTATACTCATTGCAATTGCAAATTAAAATATCCTGAAAAGTAATTAGCAGTATAGCAGTGATTTTATAGCACTACCTTTTTTTCTTCTTCTTTTCTTTCCTTTTCAGCTTCTCTAAATCCTTCTTAGCTAGATCTATAATCTCAGTGGTCTCTTTGTCTGAGGATAGTACAGTAGGAGAGAAAGCTGATGATCCACTGAAGTATGGCGATCTTGCTGTGGCTCTTGTCAAGTTTTTTCGAAGGTTCTCATTCACTGCTTCACTTTCTAATAATTTTGCCCTAGTGAATAAAAATATATTTAAGTTGGAAACATTTTATTATTGTGGTAAATAATACTTAACATAAAATTTACCTCCCTAAACATCTCTAAGTGTACAGTTCTAGAGCATAAAGTACACCCACACTGTTGTGCAACCATTGCCACCATCTACCTTCAGAACTTTTTCATCTTCCCCAATTGAAACTCTGTACCCATTAAACACTAACTCCTCATTCCCCTCTCCTCCCAGTCCCTAGCAACCACCATTCTACCTTCCATCTCTGCAAACTTGACAACTCTAAGAATAAACAGGGAACATTTTAAATGAGTTGTTTTGCAAGCTAAAAAGTTTCCCAAAATGTATTTCAACATTGCTACAAGGTACGGCTTTTTTAACAAATGTGTTAACAAACATTAGTGTTTAAGATATTTTTTAAATTTTCTGATTAAATAATTGTAAATTTGAAGTAACACTCTTAGTGCTCAAAAGTGCCAGTGATAATTAGATTACTTGCATTCTGGTCAATAGGCACTAGTTATCCTTGCTTTGTAAACTCATCTTTGAAACTTAAAATGTGCAAGCAGCATGGTTCCCTTCCTTCCCGTTCCTCATTCATCATGCTATAATAACATTTCCAAATCTTTGTAAGGAATAGTTAGTCAAACTTGCCCCTAACTTGCTGAAAGATATCTGGCTCCTGAATATGGCATGGGAAAAGATGAAATCTCCAAGGAAACCTGAGTTTGATAATTAAAAACATTCTTTTGTTTGCTCAAGCGGTCCTCATAATGACAGGAAAATAATGTATGTGCTGTCAGTAATAACACTGAATGATAAGATCCTAAAAGAGCCTGGATTCTTGAGACTACAAGGGATTCAGAGAGTCCTCTAGGCCAGTTCCTTTAGTCCATTTGATTTAAACCATAAAGAACACAATTATCTACTTCAGTATAATAAATTTCCCAGGTCAATTTGGCACAAGGGTGATTGAGACAGGGTTATAAGGAGAAAATACTACCTACTGTCTCTGTCTCAAAACTATATTACTAAGCGCTTTTGCCATATGTTCAAATGTTTCAGAGGAAGGTGCTAGATTATTTGCAACTATTGAGCTCTAGAAGGCACAGTCAGCTCTGTGTTTTTTCACTGCCTACCAAAATTATTCATGACACTGTTGAAATCAACTAGAGACAGAATATACACAAATCAGTGAATATATGTTACAAATAAGTGTCCTATATATTCTTTAATGAAATTGTTTTACTTTATATTTGGTGTTGCAACAGTTACAATGTTTTAAAATGGTTAAATAGCTGTGTACAAACTTTTAAGTTAAATGATTTCAAAATTATTTTAAAGAAAATTCTGAATATAATGTTGTCATTTTTTAATAAGAGGGCAACCTAAGTATAAAAACTCAGCTTAATGATAAAAACTCAAAGTCAAAATTTATACTTTTCTATATTTTCAATATCTAGCACAAAGCCTGGGTACATAATAATGAATGTTAATAATGAATGAAGGGGACTTCCCTGGTGGCACAGTGGTTAGGAATCTGCCTGCCAATGCAGGGCACACGGGTTTGATCCCTGGTCCGGGAAGATCCCACATGCTGCGGAGCAACTAAGCCCATGAGCCACAACTACGGAGCCTGAGCTCTAGAGCCCGCACACCACAACTACTGAGGCTGCATGCCACAACTACTGAAGCCCACGTGCCTAGAGCCCGTGCTCCGCAGCAAGAGAAGCCACTGCAATGAGAAGCCCGCGCACCGCAATGAAGAGTAGCCCCGCTCGCCACAACTAGAGAAAGCACGTGCACAGCGACGAAAACCCAGCGCAGCCAAAAATACAAACAATAAATAAATTAATTTTTTTAAAAACTGAATGAAAATATAAATTAGCTATCAATTAATGACCTGTTTTTAATTGGCTCATTTATATAATAATCAGACAATTTGTGTTTGATTATTACCTGATTTTAAAAGTCTGCATTTGGTAAGGGCGTATTTTTAATGCTTCTTCCATCCTGGTGCTAATAAAGGCTGAAACCTTTAGGGCTCACCTCCAACTCCACCAACCCCACACTACATTAGTAGGTCCTGCTTTTTGTATGGGCTGTAGAGATAACATCTCTCTCTTTGCCTCTCCTTCTCTTCCTACTCACCCAACCACACACTTGTTGCTGTCTGCATTTCATTTAATAGGAGACCAAGCAGTGAGGCATGAGGGGAAGTACACAGACTTCCTTGGGAAGGAATAAACTGAGGTTTGCATCTCAGCTTTTTCACTTACTGAATCTCATCTCAACTTTTTCACTCACAGAATCTCTAAATCCTCCATTAAAAGGAGATGAAAATATATACTTCCCTAGGATGGTTATGAGGATGATGATACAATGAATTTAAAACTCACCTGACTAATAATGTTTTAAACAAATAATAACTATTCTTATCAAAAAGTTGGAAACAATATAATTATCTAATGGTAGGGGATTAGATAAATAAATCAATTACAACCCATGAGACAGTACTCATGGAGCCATGCAAAAACCATGTTAGAAAAATATTTAATAACATTAAAATATGATCCTAATATCTTGTCACATTTCCAAGAATAGATAGCAAAGCAATACATACACCCTGATACAAATTTTGCTAAAGTATGCATTGAAAAATTATTGAAGAGATACACCAAAATGTTAACATCAGTTCTTGGAATGGTGAGAATATGGATGATTTTAACTTTTTAAAAACTTTCCTATATTTTCAGAAATTTCTACAAAAATTTTAAACTCCAGAAAACTAAGATTAATTAGTGACTATTATCATTTCACAACAAATAATGTGATGTGTAAATTTATTAAAAGGTAACGAGTATTATTTTATAATTAAAATGATAAGACTTAAAATATAAACATTCCCATGTAGCAATACATTTACATAATTTACATTAAGTTTAAGTAGCTGTGAATGAATGTCTTCCTAAGAGAAAGTATTGATTAAAATATGGATTGGAGTAGAATTTGGTAGATGAAACAGAATGTGAGAACTTGGACCTAAATAATAATATGTTAGACCTTTACAGTATTTTTCAATTAATAATTTTTACATCCTGTTCTTTTATTTGAGCCCCATAATAACTCTTTGAGACTAGCAGGCATTACCTCATTCTTACAGATAAACACTAAAGATCAAAGATGTTAGGTAATTTGCCCAAGGTCATATACTTAATAAACAGAAGCTTAAAAATTTCAATGCAGGTAATCAATTTAAATTCAAAGCTCATTTATGTTTATCCCATATGTAAATTATTTTTACATTATAAATTACAATCCTGAGATCCGAGAAGACTACACTTTGAGTGGGACAAACTGAATAAAAGAGCCATCAAACAAAAGTTGGGAAAGTGGAAAAAGCTATTAACCTATACCACGAAAGATTTGATCACTGACTGAACTCAAGGCCTAAGAGTCATCATTGTTCTCTAGATGGCTTAAAGAATAGTCTTAACTCAAGAACTTGAAGAAGAAAGATATTAGATGCTCCTTTTAGCTACTAGAAGGAATGGAAATGATTCAGTCAGTTTTCTAGGAAATAATGACACTAGTCAAGCCGTTCATCAAATAGTGAGATCAAGCTTAGATATGGTCTTAGAATAACATGATGGAAGAGAGGAAATCAAGCCCAAGAACCAGAGTATGGAATCAGCCTTAACAATTGACCAGTGCCAAGAAAATAAAAAAAGATAAAAAGAAGCAGACTAGGAGCAGGAAAAGAATCTTTAGGAACTAAAAGACAGAGATATTAGTTTTGTCTGAAGGAATGGTAAAGATGGGGTCTACAGAGTCAGGAAACAACACTGGAGACTGGTCAGAGGACAAGTTTTTGGCAGTAGGCAGGAAGGAGCACTGCCAACACAAGATGGAAACTACAAGTCCAGTTTGGCAGCTGACCAGAACTACAACCTAAGGTCCCAAAGGTCTCCATCAAAAAGGTAAAGTTTGGAAATATATAAACAGAATAAAAGTAATAGTTATTTGAATAACTTCATCTATTGCTACATCAGATATTTTCTCACTGGTTTTTACTTTTTGAAGCTTTTAAGGGACCTGGTGTGCCTTACAGAGGCAGAAACAGTACAAACACTACTCATCTCTGTTTAAGAATCTTTAGAATAGCCAGAGGAAGAGAGAGGGAAATAGAACACAAATACGAGACAGAGAATTGTTAGGGTAGCTGTGAAAGATAATCTCTCACTTGGTTATTTTCTGCAAATGGATAGCAGAAGTGAGATCTGAGCTATTTAGATGCTCCCGATGGAGCTGACTGTAGTTTTACTTCAAGAGAAAGCAGCTCAGCCATCAGGGCAAACCATGGAACCTGAAAATATTACAGAAATGATTAGTGTCCCTGATCTACTTTCTGACCCCTATTCTCCCAGTCTGTGCTCAGTGGTCCCCCCCACATTCCCACACCAGGCATGGGTGTTCTATTTACTGATTTCTGTCATTCCATTTACTACATGTGACTATTTATGTAAGTTGACCCACCTAGACTGTGAACTTCTTGTTTATGTCATACTTGTTCAGTCCATGGCATGATGCTTGGCATACAGTGAGTATTTGCAATATGTGTGTGAAATGTGGGTGATGAATGAGCCTTTGTACGTACCAGAGAGGCAGGCAAATTGGTAGGGATGCAATGACTCACACATATAGAATAGCTGAAGAAGTATAAGGGAACAGGAGTAATGGGAGATTTTAAAAATTAGAGATGACTTATTGATGTTGACCATTCCCAAATGGTGGGTGAAGAGGCACAGGGAGGTAACTTCATCGACACCAATTATGCCTGTTGTTATATGAGGTTAGGTAAGCTTCCAATTAAGGGTATAACAACAAGAGCAGGAGGATAACCCAGGAAGATGGTGTGGGAAGAGGAAAGTAGTTTGTGACATTATGTTCCCATATGTTCCGTTATAGGCAAGTACCTATTCCCCTAAAGTTAACCTGACCAAAGGGCTGAAATATCACTGTGAATAGTTACTACAAAATAAGCCCAAAAAATAGCAATAATACTTCACTGCAAAACCCAAACTACGTGCATTATATATTACAGAACGTGAACTGTACCTGAGATCTTCAATTTCTTTAATATAATTGTGAATCATATTACTAATCTCCTCATTCCCTTCACCTGCAAGATAAAATAAGGAAAGGGGAGAGGGATAAATTAGGAGATTGGGATTGACACACACACACTACTATATATAAAAATAGATAACTAATAAGAACCTACTGTATAGCACAGGGAACTCTACTCAATACTCTGTAATGACCTATATGGGAAAAGAACCTAAAAAAGAGTTAATATATGTATATGTATAACTGATTCACTTTGCTGTACAGCAGAAACTAACATTGTAAATCAATAAAAATTAATTAAAAAAAGAATTTCCTTTAAAATTCAACAGAACAGAATGAGAGAAAAAACAAAGTTATAGAAACAAACAATAATGCTTTGAAACATAATTTAAACAGCAAATTTCCTGCCCTTAATTACATGAGCAGAAAGTAAGATAATATGATGAAGCATACAGCATATTTTGTTTCTGTAAGAATGTATTATTTACAAATTAAGTATTAACTTAAAATCACAGATTGTATATACAGAGATTGACTTTTTCACTTCAAATATTCCACAAAATTAACAAACATGAAGAATATTTCCTGCTCTCCAAAAGTAATCCCTCACTCATCCCCCCCTACACACATACCTGCTCTGGCAAGAACTTGGTTGGCCTGATCACTAACAAGCTGTGTGATTCTGGTCCTCAATACATCCACTGTCTCTTGCATGGCTTTAATTCTTACACGCAGGTTGTTATTTTCAGTCTGTAGCATAGCATTCTCATGAAACATATCATTGATGCTTTCCACACCCTCCTCGTCGATTATTCTTTTACCCTAGAAAAGAAAAATATTTCCCTGTTGGTTGAGAAGTTTTAAATACACAAGAGTTTTGTTAAAGGATACTGCAGGATTATGCAATTCTACAACCAAGAGCCCTTTTGTCTTAACAGCCTCAAGGCAAGAGATCCTTTTCCCTCTACTACATCTCTCCTTTGAGCATTTGTCACTAAAGAATCTGATTGGGAAGGAAGTCTTTTGAAACAAGAGGCTGGTCAGCTTGTTAGACTGAACATTATTAAAGGCACATGGAAAACTAGAGAATTCTACCTCCAAAAGGAAAGATGCCACCACTATGACAGAGAAGAGACTCCAGAGACATATATGTGCAAGCCATCACAAAAAGGTATCATTGTGTACACAAAATGTATCACAAAATGCAAAGTCAAAACCATTAGCTTACTGTTTTGTACTCCATAAGCTCCATCTGAAGTCGTGTGATCTCACTACGGAGCGCATTGATCTGCTGACTAGCTCTGTCCTGATTGACCATCACCTTGTTCTTGATATTTCTAGCTCGATTGGCATATTTCAGGGTATTTAAAGTTTCCATAAAATCTCTGTCTGAAGGGCTGACACATGCTATCATGATTGTTTGGCTGAAAGTTACAAAAAATAATTAGGTTTACAGATAAAAGCAAATAAAACACTGAAATAATCATTTTAAAATTCCCGCCTTTTGAATAATCTCTCTCCTTCAAGATACCAAAAGATTGACATTACTAACTTAAAAATAAAAGCAAATTTATAAGCCCCAATGCTTTAAGACTATCTTAAGGAAAAAGATTTTGTTTACTTGGCTAAAATTGGGGAAAATGAATTTATATTATCCTTTTTTGACTCATAATACCATATACTCATAATACAAGTGCATATATTTATTTCTTACCTCTTTACAAAATTTTTTGAAGCAATATACATAGAATAATTCTAAAATTTAATCTATAATATGACATGTTGAAATTCAAAAATCATTGCTTTCATTATCTACTTAATATTTCAGGATTTTATTTATTTTTTTTTTTAAATTTTTATTTATTTTTGGCTGCTTTGGTTCTTCGTTGCTGTGCGTGGGCTTTCTCTAGTTGTGGCTACTCTTCCATGCGTGCGCAGGCTTCTCATTGTGATGGCTTCTCTTGTTGTGAAGCACGGGCTCTAGGCATAAGGGCTTCAGTAGTTGCAGCACGTGGGCTCAGTAGTTGTGGCATGAGGGCTCTAGAGCGCAGGCTCAGTAGTTGTGGCGCATAGGTAGTTGCTCCACAGTATGTGGGATCTTCCCGGACAAGGGCTCTAACCTGTGTCCCCTGCACTGGCAGGCAGATTTTTAACCACTGTGCCCCCAGGGAAGTCCGTATTTCAGTATTTAAAAAAATTTTTTTTATTTAATCACTTGCATCCTGATTTTTTATTTCAACAAAAAATTTTACACAAAATCTTATCACCCAATCAAGAAAAGTATTTAGTATACCCATATGTTTCACAATATGAAACGTCATTTGTGATTGACTGGTCAAAGTTCCAGAATTTCTGGCTAGATTACACAGGAAAAATGGGAAACATTATTTTATCGTCATGATGAATTGCTTTACCAACTGAAGAATAGGATAATAAAATGCTTATTATGCCTAAGCTATTTCTGTCAATGAAAAAGACGTGGAGAGTCTAATGGGCACTTGCACACTAACAGTTAAGGAGCTAATTTACCCACCCTGGTAGGAAATTTACACCTATCAATTCTAATCTATAGCCTCCTAGCTTCCTGCTTCCACTCCTGCCTTCTCCCAATAATACCAACACAGCACTCATAGTAACATTTTTATTTTCTTATTTTTTTTTTTAGTATTGTCAAGCTTTATTTTTACTCATTTTAGATGTGTAGTAATGTCTCTTTTTTTTAATTTTTAAAATTTTTATACAATTTTTAAAGGTTACTTTCCATTTACAGTTATTACAAAATATTGGCTATATTCCTCATGTTGTGCAATATGTCCTTGAGCCTATCTTACATCCAACGGTTTGTACCTCCCACTCCCCCACCTCTATATTGCCCCTCCCCACCACTGGTAACCACTAGTTTGTTCTTTATACCTGTGAGTCTGCTTCTTTTTTGTTATATTCAGTTTGTTGTATTTTTTAGATTCCACATATAAGTGATATCATACAGTATTTGTCTTTCTCTGTCTAACTTATTTCACTTAGCATAATGCCCTTCATAGCAACCCTTTTAAAAGGGGTCCCATTCCACCTATCTTTATTCCTTTGTGAACTCTTACTCATCCTTATTTACCCTTACTTTTACTATTATTCAAGATTCAACTCAGAGATCATCTAGTCCAAGAATCCAACCCTGAGTTTGGCTGTACTCTTTCTCTCTGCTTCCTCATACTCTTTGCATACCTCTTTTTTGTTGATTATGATTATATTGAAATTTTATAGATCCAAACTCTTAGATACTAAACTCCTAGAGGACAAGGATCATCAAATATTTTTTATTCATCAGACTACTTTGTACAACACAATATTTGGAACATATTAGGTCATTACTATTTGTTTGTGTTACTTGGAACATATTAGGTCCCTAATAATTGTTTGTATGTCATGCGTATATTATATTTATTTATTTGAAGTCAGAAGTTAAGATAATTCATGCATCTCTGTTGATGAAGAATATAAGGTAATCCAGTGAGAGTGATGATTATGGATACTGATTAGAGGATAGGACTACTCAAAATGTTATCCCCAGTCCAGTGCCAGTCTGGCAAATTCATGACAAGTATAGAAATTGAGAGTAAGCATTTTGGCAACTTTTACAACATTTGAGCTTGCTGTAATCAATGAACTCATTTCACTGAATAGAGTACAGACCAGTTCAAGTATTTTCAAACTCACATAATGGGACAAGCTGAGTATAGTCATGTTCAATATCAACCCACTACAACTGGGAAGTGGGAAGGAGGAGAACTCTCCCTTATTAAAAATATTTTGAGAAGTATTGGGATCAAGTGCTTAAGAAGAATAGTGAAATTAGGAATGAGAGGAGCTAAGACCTACTGTATAGGAAAAAGGTCACATATTAAAACCCAAATGATACAAATTTCAAGAATAGTTATGTTTATGAAAAAAAAATTTTTAATGAAAGTTGTTTATTTTTATATAAAACCATAACTCTGTCTTAAAGGAAACCATATAATTTAAATATATTAGGGAGTTCCCTGGTGGTCTAACAGTTAGGATTCGGCACTTTCACTGCTGTGGCCCGGGTTCAGTCCCTAGTTGGGGAACTGAGATCCCACAAGCCATGCGGTATGGCCAAAATAAACAAACAAATAAATAAATTAAGTTATTTATCTTATACATTGTTATATCATATTATATTATACATTAGGGAGGAAATACATCACAATGTTAACAATAGTTACTTACAAGTAATAGAAATACAGTTGATTTTTATCATGTTTTATATTTTTCTGTATTTTTCCGAATTTTTGCTATAAACTTTTTAAAATGTTACATTAAACATTATAAATGTATAAAAGCCAGCTTGGTGTTTTAAAAAATCACCAAACTGTACACATAAATATATGCAGCTTGTTTCCACAAATATCTTTGATTTAATTTTTCTTTTAAGAGAAATTTGTACAAACATCACAACATGAAGGAATTTTGTTTTCCAATGCTTATACAAAGTTTAACGCTTTTGAACTAGGCGTTCAATCTCACAATTTTAAGCAGGAATCGAGGGTCACTGAGAATAAGAGGTGTTACCACTAGATAGGAAATGAGTGAGGAACATCTGAGACTCTTTAGCTATAGCTTAGATAAAACTCAAGAGGGATTCAAAACCCGCAGTGCAAATATCTTAGATGGTTACAGGGCAAGCAAACTCTCAGAAATACTGAAGTATTCAAAAGTATTGACACTTGTAAGGGGAAGATGTTTACTATCTCTGCTTTGTTATAAAACGAAGCTGTATTATAAAGCTAAGAAATAAACACAGGAAAAGGCTACAATTTAACAAACTTTAAAAATTTATATTTGGCTTAAAAAACAAAAATTTTTGTCCTGTTATAATAAGACCCAGATTGATATTGAAGGTCAGAATGAAAATATAGACCAGAAGTAAGAAATATGTAACAGTGGAAGCAATACAAAGGATATGCTAGAAGACAGATGAGTTAAGACAATGCCAATATTATACGAAAAGAAGGAATATAAAAATGATACTCTTGAATTCTATAAAACAAAACTTTATTTCTAAATCCATCCAACTTCAGACCTAAATAAATTTAACATTATCAAAATTCTTTGAATAATAGTTGTTCAAAAAGAAAGTCTGCAAGTTTAATTGTACAGCATCTAATGATCATTTTACAGCACCTAATGATCATTTTATAGCATCAGTAAACATGATGTTAGACCATTGAAAGCACTGTAAAATAGATTCACTGTAGTTGTGTGTAACTTGTTGAACTGTGCTATGATTGAATTTAAATGCCAAAAAAGTTACCACTTTTAAAGCCAACATTCTGATGCTTATAAAAAGGAATGCATTACCAAAAGAATACATTTAGCTGATGAAACATATCAGAATGATGCAAAGTACAGAAAAGGAGGAATATCAGTGATTCTGGCAAAGTTAATAACCAGCAATCACCCTATATTTCATTCAATTAACATTTTAAATTTTTTTCTCAAATGTAAAAAAATCTTTAATTTTTAGAAGACTTCGTAAAGAAAATCAATAATATTTAAATTACTTTTTAATTACTTAGAAGACAGCATTTACTTTTCAACAAAATTTTATTAGGCATCAACTATGTCCCAAGCACTTAAAACCGAAACAATGGTATAAAGAAAGAGCACATGCCAAGGATTTCATTTATAAGCTAAGTGACTGAATAAATTACTTAACCTCTCTGGATTTCAATTTCCTTATTTATAAAATAGGAATAATAACACCTACCTCAAGAGGTGTTATAAGAAATATGTGAAATAACAACATGCAAAAGCACTCACACATTTGAGGCACTTAATAATTATTAGTTCCTCATCCTATTAATTTGCTTTACAGTAAAAACAGTTCTTATAAATCACTTTACAAACTTATTTTAAAAATAATGAATAACTGAAATTCAGGAATATGGAGGATAAACACTTATGCATACCTATTACCCCCAAGAGAATCCTGTAGTAGTCTTGTCAGCTTAGAATCTCTATAGGGAACATGAGTGGCCCTCTTGCTCTTGTCTCCCAATGCACTTATTACATTGCCAAGTGCCAACTAAAAGAAAGAGAGAGAAAAAAATGATAAAAATTTACTAATTATAACCCTTTTAAATAATGAAACCTTATAGAAAATAATATGAAGCCATGGCAGAATTGAGAACATTTGTGTTTGGTTTTGTTTTACATTTGTATTTTCAAATATAAAGTAAACTTGGAGCTTTCCACATAACGACTAAAAACTGACACCACTCAAAATTTAATGCCATATATATACCCATAATTCACAAATACTTAAACTTCTATGCAGAGATTTTCTTTAGAAATAGAAATGTTATAAGATTGATGACTTCTGACCATTCCTAGTATTACCAGAGCATCATGTTGTATACCCCACAAAACTGCCAATTCATATTGCAAATTCTTCTCCTCAACTCAATGAAGAAACAAATTGTTTGCTAGTTTAACAGTTTCATAAACTTTCTTGTTGTACTATAGCTTTCTCATGGGAAAACAAAATTTCCTTTAACCACAATAAAAATATCAGTATGATATCTCTGAACAAGGTATTCCTAATGCAAGTATAGCCCCACTTAGAAATTCAATGAATCTATGTGCTAAGCATCCAATATTTAAAAAACTAAGTCAAATTACAGAACTGTAATAGCACCCCCTACTGCTTTTCCTACTGTCACTGAACCAGCACCTACAGCATAAGCATTTTCCTAAATGCTGGTCACACTCGCCTTCAGTAACGCAAAACCATGTCTTTGTTAGGGCCAATGGATCCTGCAGCGAGTGCATCAGCATCACACTGTGTCTTAGTCCCCCTTTTCCAGAGTCTGCAATTTTAACCACTGACCACACTGAATGAACCTCTACCACGTGTCTGAACATGCTTCAATAGCCTGAACAGGAAAACAGAGCAATAGCTTTTGTCTTTTCCGGACAGCACAAATGTAAATACCACCATGATTTTATCTCCTAAGAAATTCAAAACAATACACAAAGTCCAGGATCCTGGTCGCTCACTTCTTTTAACACATATTCAACTATATGGTGGGAGCATCAAGATGGGTAGTTGGGAAGGCTGGCTCTCTCTAATCAGTCTCAGTTGATAATTCCCCCACAGAAGGGTTGCAATCATATAAAAGTAAATAGTGGGCAATAAACAAAAAAATGACCATATGCTTGGAGCCCCTGCTCTAGGAAGAAAGGGAGGGAAGCAAAGCAGAAAACACCTGTCCTGATGCTGTCAGCATCACAGAAATTTAGGACACCATTACTTTTAAGCAGGAACAACGAACCAACTTTTTAATGAAATCAATAGGAAGAAAAGATTTATTACATAAAAATGTGGTTCTAAAACGTTTTCTTCCATATAATAGAAGCTTTAGGCTAACTCAAACACAAGGTGTTTTCCAATCAAAAACACCACTAGATGGCATGGTATTAAAGTTAATTCCTAATACAATCTAGAAAAGTTCTCATTTTGAAACTATCATTACTAAAAAACATTTGATTGTAATTTCCAAAATAAAGTCTGTCACATAATGTTAGCAAAAAAGCTACTTTGAAAGTGATCCCATAAAATGTTTAATATTAAAACAGTAAACTTGTGAGAAGAATTTTTAAATCATTTCTATTATATATATGCATAGATTATTTTATGCACACATCATAAAATTTAATCCAACTAAATTTTTACACATGAAGAAAATTTGCAATGTGAAAAGGAGAAAAAAGCTGACAGCCTGAGGAGGTCAAAATTCAATGCATTACTCCTAAGTTTACAGCAACTTTCATTTCTCAGCTCAGTGCATGAAGGATTTCCACTTGGGTATTATATATTACAAAAGGGAAAAGGACAATAAAATAGCCCTGTTATATTCTCAGCACAAAGCCTTAGCCTTAGTCTTACAAGTCCACAGTTGATGGAAATGCCTTCTTTTGCCCTCTCGCCTGTAGCTCCAGTACGCTTCAGTCTTTCTGATCCTGCCAGATCAACAAAATGGAACTTTGCAGTCAGAGTTTCAAATTCATTCATCTGTGATGATTCAGAAATCACCTTATTATCAGTTGCACTTTCCTGCAATTGAGGAAAATAATTGAAAATATTTTATTAATGTGACACTAAATATTCTTCAATCCCACATCCCACCTTGCCCTCAGTATACATATAGCCAAGTATAGGCATGTAGCCAAATAAATATAAGTACAAAAATGCCTGCTGCAATTAGAAGCTTAGACAAAGTTAGGTCAAAGAAGGTCAAAACCTAACTGTTATCAACTGAGGCTTTGCCTGTGTTGAAGAGAAACTTGTAGCATATAGCCCTCAAAAGCAAACGGTCCCAAGTAATGACATCCATTACCATATGGCCACAGCATACTTTCTGGCTATTGCAGACATATATATTCAATTTTTAATTTTACATGGTTGGTCAGCTTTAGCTTAAACAAGATCAGGGACATCTCAATTGGAAAAGGAATGATTAAACAAACTAAATTTGGCACAAATGTTCTCTTTGAATATTTTCATGGATTTTACAGAAATGAAATCTGAAAGCTTAAAAAATTAGAACCAATAACTCACAGCATCTATTTGGGGACACATTCTGGTTTGACACAAGTGAATGGTAAAAATGGCATGTGAACGAGAGCTCTGAACATTCATTTGGGTACTAGCAGTGGTCCGGGATAAAGCACCCAGCTTCAAACACTGCATCATCTAGAAAAGGGAAAGAAAGAGGGGTTTTACTTGAACAATACTTAGACTAGGTCCATATAATCAGAAATCTGAGCTACTGGTTAAAATCCACCATATTAAGGATGTGAAAGATAGATCTTCTTATTATTTTATTTACAGGCACTTTTTGAGCTGAACTTCTCAGTATAATAGTGTTGGGTTTTTTTTAAATAGGAGAAAATACTGAGATTCCACCGTTTGCCATTTGCTGACATTTGCAGCTTCTATTTCAAAACTATTAGAGTAGAACACTTTGGAACAAACTAAGCAATAACTGGAATTACTCAGGCTCTTCTGTATCTTATTTTTTGTAACTTTTTTTTTTTGGTCACTCCACGTGGCTTGTGGATCTTTGTTCCCTGACCAGGGATTGAACCCAGGGCCATGGCAGTGAAAGTGTGGAGGCCTAACCACTGGCCTCGCAGGGAACTCCCCATTGTAACTTTTCTCATGTCTCTCTTTAGGAGCCATGATACAGGCCTACGTATGTCACAGCAAAAAGTACAAAAGGACTGTGGCCTCATCCTTCACTTAAAATTATCTAACCCTCTTTTTCTAGGTGTGAAAGAAAACTGTACATAAAATGCCTTAGATTCTTTTGATGTTACAATAAATGCACTGACTTTATCGTAACTGTTACCTTTTTAATAATAAAATTCTGGAAAAAAATGAAGAAGATTTTAACTCCATGTTACACTCAAGGATACAAATTTCATATCATGAGCAGCAGAGCTGACTATTAAATAAAGCCAAACATGCTCTATTTTTTTTTCCTGTGGCCGTGCTGCGCGGCTTGCGGGATCTTAGTTCCCCAACAAGGGATGGAACCCATGCCCCCTGCAGTGGAAGCGTGGAGCCCTAACCCCTGGACCACTAGGGAATTCCCCAAACACGCTCTATTTTAACTATAACATAAATGTCACCTCGGACTCTGTAATCACTGTACGTGTTGTGACGCCCACAGTATAAATTCCTCCGGCTGAATCTTCATGAATCCTTATATTTGATTTTTTATTTTTTGCATCAATATCACGAGTGGTATCAAATAAGTCAAGAACCTCTTCGTTATACAACTATCAAAAAGAAATATTATAAGTTTAATGTTAGCAGAAATTGCCTCATGGCTGTAATAACACATATTGCATGTTATCTTTCAAACATATCTTAAAAGTTCTTCCAAATACATATATTTCTTCAAACTAAAACATAAAAATGATCACAAATACAAACAAATGCCAGATTTCTTTACAAGGGTAAGAACAGTGAAAGACCTAATCATGACTAATGAGTTAAAGACTAGCTAAAATCATCCACTAATCCTTTGTAAGAGATAAATAAATATAAATAAATACAAGCAAATACTAAAAAATATGTATCAAATGTAAACAAATCCTAAGCTTAGAGAAGTTTTTAATAATTTTTACTACTTGAACTAAAAATATATTTTCTTTTGCCCTACAACCCTTCTTAGTGTGCCTAAAAATAAATAGTATTTTTGCAAGGTCGGCAATATAGTTTCTGTATTAATAGAGGCTGACAAGATTGTGCTACCACCTTAGAAGAGGATGCATACAACTATTTTTCTATCAATATGCTTAAAGTCACAATGCCTAATAACATTTGGAGGGAGAAGGGGAAGATTGAAGAACACCGTTTCTTCCCTTTTTCCATCACTAGTTACCTTTCTTTTGGTAGAAACACATAATTATATTCTTGGTTTTTACTAAATTGGAATGCCCATTAAAACCAGCAGTAAGATAACTGATGTTAATTTGAATTAAGTTTTCTATTTTGTGCTATATAATGCTGAATAAAATGTTTCATCGATTATCAAAATGATTAGCTCTGGTGATTGAGATTACAATTAGACTAGAACACTCTTTGGACCAAGTATACAGAATTATAATGGCACTGTCCACCCAAGTGTAACACTGCTCAAATCCTAGATGTCCTCTTACTGGTATGTCCCTCCCATCAGCATAGACTTCCCTAAATCCATACCTGCCCCAACCTTTGCACATTGCATCAAAACATCTGCCTATCCTTGTAGGAATACCAGCTTCTGCCACCAGATTAGTGCTACAGCATCAATCTTATTATTCCTCACAATCTCCCCCTCCCTTTTGGTCTCAGTCACTGTGTTCCCAGTACTTTGTGAGCCTGCCTACATTACAACAGTAATTCTCAGATAAAGAAAAAATCTGAAATAAACAATATTAATTGTTTTACTCTGTGGACACTGGTCAAATGTTTATAATCTTAAATGCCAACAAGTAAGGAATACTTATAACCTATTATCTCTTGTTGCTATTACCTATAACCTAATGCTAATTTACTCAACATTTACTGAACACAATATGCCAAGCAATAAAATGGAAGCGGGAGTATAAAATCATAGGGCTATGGTCTTAAGAATAAGATTTAAAGGAAACTAATGACACAATTAGACTATTACCTCTAAGAATTGGGCATTCACTTTAAAATCTGGAGGAGGAAGTCCATTTTTAATGGAAGTGTGTTTTTTTTCTTCGATACTCTTGAAAAGGTGTTTAACAGCACGAGAAATAATACCCTGTTCTTCCTCAATGATGTTAACGTCAAATCCTGTTCCCATTGTGTATGTTTTGCCAGCTCCAGTCTGAATAAAAGAACAGAGAAAAATGGATGCTTGATCTTAATAACATAATCTCAAGTGACAGCAGTGAAAGTGCAATTGAATTGACGCTTCTGAAAAGTTACAGCTTCTATGAAAATAATTTGGTACTTACTTGTCCATAAGCAAAAACTGTAGCATTATATCCCTCAAAACAACCTTCAATTAGTTTTTCTATACACTGAGTGTAGATCTGCTCTTGCTGGGAGTCAATGTCAAACACATAATCAAAAGTGAAAGCTTTATCTTTGCCTAGGAAGACCTGAGGTTCTCCGGGTGTGACAGATGTACAAATATGGCAACCTTCAATCCTTTCTTTGGCAAGCTGTGGTCTTATTCTGTGAGAAAAAAATCAGGAAAAAATAAAATAAAATAAGACAAAATAAATGGAAAAAAACTGAAGAAGTAGGATTTTGAAATTCCTAGCAAATCTTTTAAAATCACTAATGTAATCTAGTACTTACTCCTTGAGTTGAAACGTTTAAATAAGTTAAATTATACTGTCAATTTCAATATGAGTTACTTAATCCCCCAAAAAAATCATGAACAAGAGTAAAATTAATCTTAAAATTAAATATTTTTGTGGGTGAATACCTTTCCTCAACTCTATAAAAGACTCAGTTAAATAAATTAAACTACCAAAATGCTATTTGTTGTTATCTTTATTTTAGATTTCTTCTCTTTATTTCCAGAGAGGATGATATCCAAAAATGAGAAATTAAGGACATGGTATTTATCTTGATGCCTTTGACTCACCTTTTTTGCAAACTCTTCACTAATGGTTCCCAAACTTATTTGACCATAACCTTCTGTTAGCTTAACATGTTTAAGTATAATCACACAACATACAATACGAATGAATATATATATTCATTTGTAAATATATGCATGTACTATATTGACTTGTCATATATTATGACATACACAAAAGCAGAATTGTGAAAATAAAGAAATTAAAAATAAAAACAAATAAAACTTCTAATATTTTCTCTCCAAAACCACTGAATCATCATTTACATCTTCTAGGGTGTCCTCTGTCCACTTGGAAGACCACAGCACTATACCTGCCCTACACCCAACCCTCATCTACTTCAGATTCTAGGACCTTCCTCTTTTGCCTTATCTTCCTGATTTCAAGGCCTGTTTTTCAAAGAAGGAAAGTAAATATGGTGATATGTTACTAACAGAACAAAGCAAAATCTGGCCCTATTCTACTCACTCCATAAGCAGGACCATCCTAGACATACACGTCACTGACTTAACAGTACTTAGGTATTTTAGAGGTTCCTATTTGCCATGGAGAAGGAGAAGCAGTTTACGGAAGAAAGTAAAGACAACCAGTAATGGAAAATATAAAACGGTACAGAGAGAAAATAGAAAGGATTTTAAAGGGATCTTATTTTCTGAGATACAGAAACAGAGATCTATAGAAGTAGAACGAGTTCATCTATTTGTTAGAGATAAAGCTAAGCCTAAGTCCAGATCACCCGAGTTTTAATCCTTGCCAGTTCTTCAGGGTGGAAGGTCAATGGAAGGATAGGAAAGGCAATACTGAGAAGTGACTGAATTTCTGTAATCCTGGTTATCTTAAACAGCATTCTGTACTAGCAAAGAAGTGTTAAGTAAAGAATATATTTATTTATGTAATTTCCCCTTCTTCTGTGATAATGTTTTTCTTCCATAAAGTCTTCAACTTCATTTACTTGTTTTAATGGAATGCAATAATCAATGTGGAGCTGGCTAGGTACTATGGAAAGAGTGATGAAGTGGCCTTTAGGAGACTTGGATTCTACTACTTCTCTCACTCCACAGATATCATGTGGTCTTCTCTCAGAGCTACAATTTCCTCACCTGTTGACAGAAACTATCATTTCCAAGGTTCCTTTCAGATCTAATGCTGAGAGAAGAACACTATATTACAAAATGGGAAGAGGAAAATAATATTTATATACTGTTATAAAGATAAAATGATATTATAACAAATAAAACAAATGGGTTTCTTACAAGAAGCTACATCCATGGACTATAAAAACAGCCCATGGTAGTAAGCAGCTTTGGCTTTCTGGCTCCACATTTTCTTGATGAGTGGTCTTTCTCAAAGTTAATATTCCCTTCTTTCCAAACTTCCCTTCTCCTGTCTCACTTCATCCATTCATGGGGATAAAAATCATAAATCCCATCCTCCTCAGGAGAGTCATGGGGAGAAAACCAAATCCCCCATCCTCCTTGGAAGAATCACCATCCTGTCTGTTGGAAAGCTAGAAACAAGAGAGTAAGCCTCAGTTATTCCCTCTTCCCTATTCCATCCACCTAATCTATCTCTAAGAGCTATTAATTATCTTGGAAATAGCTCATCATTTTGTTTCCTTCCTCATCAATACCACCCTAATCAAGCCACCATTATCTCTTACTTGGATTATTGCAAAAGTCTCATCACCAGTCAGCCTGCGTCAAATCTTGCCCCCACCAATCTGTTCCACAGATTGCAATATCAGTGATACTTGTAAAATATGAAGTTGATCACTACCTTGCCTAAAACCCTTTAGTATATCCTTAAATCGCTCTATAATCTCCTCTTGCCATGGTCCATCTTTGCATCAGAGGATTTTAGTTAGTGATGGTGGTGGTGGTGATGGTTTATTTTTAACAAGTTTCACTAACAAAGTGTGCTCTCTCTAGCCTCTATGTCTTCAAATATGCTTTGCTCTTCTCCTGGACACTCTTCCTTCTCAATTCGCAACTCCTTTTCCAGCCTGAACATCTCATGTTTTCGACCTCTGTTTAGATTTCACTCCTTTAAGAAGCTCTCACCTAACTCTTTGCATTCCACCGTAAAGTCATATCTGAGCCCAGGTTGTTCTGTCTCCTGAAAGCTACCTCATTTACACCAGGATTCTGCTCTCTCCCTGATTTATAGCTGTACTGTGAAGTTTAATAAATTCCATGTAATAATAAAGAAAAACATAAAAACAACTATCTAAATGAAAATGACTACTGTTTAAAATCAGTGCCTCATTAATTTTAAGTAAATGATTATAACCATGGGCTATTAAAATACTAAGCTAATTTATTTGGCTATTAAAATACTTTTAATTTCTACATAAAGAATAAGTACTATTTGAATTGCAGATATTACAGCCAATTTTAGAATGCCAATGTCACTCAGAACTTAATCTCCTAACCTCTAAGGAGGAGTGCATTTGAAAGACGGGTGATATGCAATCACACCGTCTGCATGGGTGGGGAGACAAAGTGGCTTTAAAAACCAACAAGATGGGTGGAACCCTTTTCTACTGGATGCAGGCAAGGGCAATTTCCCAGCAGGACTAAGAAATTCCCACCTAGGAGGGGATGGTCTCTGGCACATGCAGATAATTGGAAGCTGACTACATTTCAAAGTTTAGAGATATATTCACCGTCTCAATTCCCCTTCAAAAATTCAGATTTTAAACTCTCCAAATCCTTAAATTTATACTAAAATCAAGAATTCTCAGATGAAGTCTTAACCCAAGCCAATTAACCTGCTTTAATGATGTAAAGAGTTTGAAATTTACATAGCTACAAACTTCAATTTAAAAACTATAATTTGATGTTATATATAGACAAAATATAACAACCTCCCGGGAAAAAGAAGACTAAAACTAAAATCTGACATTTATTACTTTAAAAATTTAGAAATATCTTCTTTCTTAGTATTTTTATATAAAAATAAGAACATTAAACATACTCATCTAATCCCAATACTAAGAAATAATGAGGGTTAACATTTCAGTTAATACTAAGAAATAGTAACAAAGCCTTGCAGGCTTTTTAAAATGTGTAATCATACAACTAGATATATTTGAAAGTACCTCTTAAAGAAAAACAATTATGCATAAAACTTATGTCATAAATATTTAGGATAAGATATTCTAATATTACCCAGCAGTATTATATTATAAAAGCCAATAACAATGTGGGTTCTATCTACAATAGTAATTTGCTAATGGAGATGGGGTTTTTTAAAACATTACAATGGGGCTTCCCTGGTGGCGCAGTGGTTAAGAATCCACCTGCCAATGCAGGGGACACGGGTTCGAGCCCTGGTCCGGGAAGATCCCACATGCCGTGTAACAACTAAGCCCGTGCACCACAACTACTAAGCCTGTGCTCTAGAGCCCGTGAGCCACAACTACCGACCCTTTGTGCCACAACTACTGAAGCCCGCACACTGCAACTACTGAAGCCTGTACGCCACAACTACCGAAGCCTGTGAGCCTAGAGCCCGAGCTCTGCAACAGGAGAAGCCACCGCAATGAGAAGCCCGCGCACAGCAACGAAGAGTAGCCCCTGCTCACCACAACTAGAGAAAGCCTGCGCACAACAACGAAGACCCAACACAGCCAAAAATAAACAATAAATAAAATAAATTTATTAAAAAAAAGTTACAATGGAAATGAATGTAGGTAGGATGAGGCTGTTATGGAAAATAGTGACAGTTCCACTAGATAATGTGCTTTTTTCCTTAGCATAAGGTATGTAACCTTTTATCCTTTGTGGACCATTGACCAATAGGGTGGGATCTGAAAGGGAAAACCCATGAAGTCATACAGAAATAAATGTAATTTGTTATAACTAGTTTGAGAAGGTTGAAGGTTTGAAACAGAATATGATACAAACTGTCAATTATTCAGATTTAAGATAAAAGGATATGAACAAATGTTGTATCCATTTTCTGAATCTTTCCACCAGCAGAAAGCAGCCATTTTGTTTCTGTTCTCACACTCTATTGAAACTGCTTAGACAGAAGGCATCAATGACCTTTTTATTTCCAAATACAATGGACCCTTTTTAGTCTTCATCCTACCTGACACATTTGATCCTATTTACAACTTGTAGGGGAGGAAAAATCTTCTTCCCTCTATCCTTCTAGATTCTCCTGTTTGGGACCTTGTTAATTAGATTGACAAAGCAGATTAACAAAATAAAAACAAATAGAAGTTTATTAACTCGCGTATCAGGCATACACATGGGAATATTCAGTGACGAGTAAATGAAAGAGTGGTTACAACTTGGATTTATATAGCATCTTAACAAAAAGAAGAAGGACTTTGAGTTTCTAGGACAGCAAATTGTGGGAATATAAATATATGTAGGAACTAATGGAAGATAGGGGCTAATTAAGTAAGGTTTGTTATGTAGGATACTTTCATGCAGTCTCTGGTAATTAACTTCTGTCCTTCCTGGTAGAGAACAGAGGCAGAATACCTTTATAAAAGCTATGGGCTTTTAGGCAAATATCTGCTTCTTTTAATTGCTTTCAGCTCAAAACAATCCTTACGTCATATTATGGGGTGGCATTTTCTGCTACCCTTCAAATACCGTATTTCTCAGCAGTTGGCTTTTGTGACATTCCTTTTTTTTTTTTAACTGATTCTGATTTCTGAACTCATCTTTTCCTTTTATACCTCATATACCAAGTTGCCCCCCAAAAATGTCAGAGTATTTAGCATGGTATCTAAGATTTTCCTAATTTGGATTCTGCCTGCAATTCCACTCTCAAATCTAGTTACACTCAGCTACATCAAACCACTGATCATTTCTTGATCAACTTGTATACTTTCATTCACCATGCCAATGTACGCGGTTCTCTCTCTGCTTGGAATGCTGGACTTCCACTTCTCTGCATAGAAACTTCATTGTAATTCTTCAAGACCTAGCTCAAATATCTGTACATTTATAAAGCTTTCCCTTCCCCCCACCCAACTTGAATTAATCTATGCAATTTGTACAAGATTTTAGAATAATAGATATCAAATTGAATTCTTATTGATCACTAGTAAATGAATTCTTTGAGGACTGAGAATATATCTTATTCAATCATAAAAGTAATTCAACAAATGTTACTGACTGACTCCTATAAACTGCTCTAGTTAAAGGGGAGTAACAATCCAATACTGGGCACGTGATTATCAAAATAATCTAACTTTTGCCCCATCACTTTACTCTGTTACTAGAAACTTGATCCTGAGCAACCATTTAACAATTTTATGTCTTAATTTTCTACTCTATAAAATGAATATAGGAGTCTGGATTTAATATTCCTTAAGTTCTTTCTAACTTCAAACTCTATTTTAATTATTCCCTTAGGAAAAGCAAAACCCTGACTTAAAAGAGGTATCAATAAACAACCTTTTACTTCTGTCACAACTTATATCCACCATTAGTTACACCACTCATCCACATTTCCTTATAGTTCCTATTATTCTCTTCAGTTTTTATAGCAAATGCTACTGTGGCCATAGGGACAAGGAACATCCTTTATGAAAACATTATTATGGCTCTTTGCAGTGGCAGTATCTAGTGAAGACTAGAGGAGAGTCTGAGACTAAGACCAGTAAGTTTCCTTAAACTGGGCCCTGTTATCTGTTCTCTGCCTTCATAATAACCATAACTGGATTTAGTAACTGAGTATATCAAATAAGCTACAAGGACTAGTTGCAAGATGTCCTGGATAAGACAGAAAAATAAGATAAGTATATCTGGGGGAAAAGGGGTTCCTTTTCAGCTAGAATTTAAGTCATGATACAGTAAAACTATATTTAAGGTCTAATTCTGCCACATATTATTGGAAGAAGCATCCCACCATGAGACCTGAGCATCCCTGCACATCCTTGCTGAGTATGCCAAGAATGCAAAACCCTGACTACTCTTTTCATGGATCACTTCTCAAGGTTGCATTTGCAGCAAGCAACCTTTAGGGATAATGTCTTCCACCTGACAAAGAGCTGGCTTGCTTCAGCAAACCAATGGAAACAGTGAATAAACAATAAAAACAATGAATCCCCAAGTCCAGTGTTTCTTTTTTTTCTTCCAGTTTCATTGAGATATAATTGACATACAGCACTGTATACAAGTTTAAGTTGTACAGTATAATGATTTGACTTACATACATCATGAAATGATAACCACAACAGTTCAGTGAACTTCCATCATCTCATATAGATACTAAAGATATATCAATAGATATTAAAGAAATAAAAAATATATATTTTTCCATGTGATGAGAAGATTGGTGTTTCTTGATATGCCACTGCTTGCACAGCAACCATGTAATAGTTCTACCTGCATTGCCTCCTTTGGATTAAGGGGGCGGGGATGGGGAAGCAGTTCAAATCAACATGAGACTCATGATGCTTACTGTACTGTGAGTAATAAAAGTCCTTTGCCTCCAACTCAGGAGTCCTGTGTCTTCTGCCACTACACATGAAACAGTGAAAGACTAGCTTGTTAACTTGTAAGTAGGGTAAAATCTCAGACTCTGCACAGGTCTTAACACATACTGTGACCTTTGGCAAGTCACTCTCTTAGCCTGTTTCCTTATCTATCAAATGGTAACAGTCACTACATCCACATCACAGCATCCTGAATAAATCAGATAATGTGTGGCAATGAAAGCCAATATAGGTATAAAGTGTTGTCGTTGTTGTTGCTGTTGCTGTTATAGCACCACTTGAAAATTCTCCAAGTCGGTTCCTTCATAAGGCACGTTAATATCTTAAATCCATCTGGGCCTTCCAGCATGTTAAATAATCATGATTTACTCTTTGTCTTTCCAAACTATTGTCATATCTTTCAAAATACCCTTTGGGTATGCTGAGTCTTTAGAACAATTAAATGTAAAACTGTTATGTCAGAAATAGAAGTATAATACAACAGTGAACATACCTAGATATATGTGTACATATACATACAAATATATATACACATTGCTATGCAGAGATAATCAAGCTGAATAATGTTATACCTCCATTTGCAATGAAAAGTCATAATCCCAAAGTTAACTCTTTTATAGTAATAAATAATCAAGCCTCATTATCCTGCTATTCATATCAGCACAGAGTACAATAGAAGCCAAAATGGGAATTTTTATTCTTTCAACAATTTTATCATTTTTACTATCTCCATATAGCCAGTAAGGAAATTTCATTCAGAATGGAAAAGAACCAAGTACCCGAGAAACAGGTTCTTTTAAAAAGCAGAATTAAATTGTTATGGCATATTTTGTCCTCATACTATACTAAATTTGATTAAACGCTAGTGACGAGAATTTTGACTAATAACTAATCAATGACTTGTAGTTACTGAAGGGATGTTGCTTTAAGGAAAATAAATAAATGCATATAAATAAAATTTATAACCTCCCAGGACTTGTGCAGACACCCATAATTTTTTTTTAATTAGAAAAGTAGCGCTAACATCATTCATTAACCTAAGTACAAAGATTCATGCAATCCAACCTATATTTCTAATTTAAACACATGCAGTTTTGTTTGTTTTTCCAGACTTTTTCATACACCCTCATCTCTCCTATCCCTCTGTTTCCTGTTTTATTAAAATCATCACAAGACATAAGCCTTTCTTTTGCTAGGGGATTGGTCAAGTTATTTTTATTTTTCCCTACGAACAAAAAAAGAATAAGACACAAAATATCTTCCTTTTTGCAGTTGGTCACTGCTAATCTCTTGCCCTGTTAGAAAACACCGCTGTCCTTAATCTACAATTTCATAGACATGACAAAATTTTCCATTACCTAAATGTCTTTGTAAACTGTCTCTTCTTTTTTTGCTTGAGTTATTCTGATCTCATCCCCACACGATTGTGGTAATTTTCTAGTTTACTCAATAATCTGACCTGATTCCCACTTTGTGTGGCTCTTTCACTTACAGCTATCTGTAACTAGCACACTTGGCACCTTGTTAACACCTTTGTTCTTCTTACAGGACACCAATAAATCTGTTCCCTGAACAGATCTTTTGCCTTTCTTTATCTCATTTGTCAGTAGATGGCCATTATATTGGACGACACATATTAGTATTCAACTTGATATCTTAATGTTAATTATATCTTACTAATTTCCTCCCTTCCATTTCTTAAAAGTTAGGGCACTTTGTCACCACAAATAAGTGGCTGCAATTTCTGTCCCTTGTTTGATTCTCTCCTAGTTCATTCCAGTTAGTAGACACACATTAAGAATCTGAACTGCCAACAGACACATGAAAGAATGCTCAACATCATTAATCATTAGAGAAATGCAAATCAAAACTACAATGAGGTATCATCTCACACCGGTCAGAATGGCCATCATCAAAAAATCTAGAAACAATAAATGCTGGAGAGGGTGTGGAGAAAAGGGAACACTCTTGCACTGTTGGTGGGAATGTAAATTGATACAGCCACTATGGAGAACAGTATGGAGGTTCCTTAAAAAACTAAAAATAGAACTACCATACGACCCAGCAATCCCACTACTGGGCATATACCCTGAGAAAACCATAATTCAGAAAGAGTCATGTACCAAAATATTCATTGCAGCTCTGTTTACAATAGCCAGGACATGGAAGCAACCTAGGTGTCCATCATCAGATGAATGGATAAAGAAGATATGGCACATATATACAATGGAATATTACTCAGCCATAAAAAGAAACGAAATGGAGGTATTTGTAATGAGGTGGATGGAGTTAGAGTCTGTCATACAGAGTGAAGTAAGTCAGAAAGAGAAAAAGAAATACAGTATGCTAACACATATATATGGAATCTAAGGAAAAAAAAAAAAATGAAGGTCATGAAGAACCTAGTGGCAAGATGGGAATAAAGACACAGACCTACTAGAGAATGGACTTGAGGATATGGGGAGGGGGAGGGGTGAGATGTGACAGGGTGAGAGAGTGTCATGGACATATATACACTACCAAATGTAAAACAGATAGCTAGTGGGAAGCAGCCCCATAGCACAGGGAGATCAGCTCGGTGCTTTGTGGCCACCTAGAGGGGTGGGATAGGGAGGGTGGGAGGGAGGGAGATGCAAGAGGGAAGAGATGTGGGAACATATGTATATGTATAGCTGATTCACTTTGTTGTAGAGCAGAAGCTGACACGCCATTGTGGGGCAGTTATACTTCAATAAAGGTGTTTAAAAAAAAAAAAAAGAATCTGAACCACTTTAACGCTCTACCTTCTATTCTAGAAGAGAAATTCTGACATGCTAGAGGAACTTGCTAGGCCATTTGTGGCCTTGCTGAATTATTTTCCTAAAAGATCAGGCACTGCATAAGTAATATGTAACACAAGTCCACAAAAAAAAATTCCCCCAAGTGGATCTTTAATTACAATGATGGTTGACGGGAAGAAACATATTTCTTCAAAACATTCAATAAAGAAACAGAACTAGCTGCTGGACAATCGTTAACAAGAAGACACTGGAACTCACCAATAAAGATACCCCACATCCAAACACAAAGGAGAAGCCACAATGAGACGGTAGAAGGGACGCAATCACAGTAAAATCAAATCCCATAACTGCTGGGTGGGTGACTAACAGACTGGAGAACACTTATACCACAGAAGTCCACCTACTGGAGTGAAGGTTCTGAGACCCACGTCAGGCTTCCCAACCAGGGGGTCTGGCAATAGGAGGAGGAATTCCTAGAGAATCAGACGTTGAAGGCTTGTGGGATTTGATTGCAGGACTTCGACAGGACTGGGGGAAACAGAGACTCCACTCTTGGAGGGCACACACAAAGTAGTGTGTGCATCGGGACACAGGGGAAGGAGCAGTGACCCCAGGGGAGACTGAACCAGACCTACCTGCTAGTGTTGGAGGGTCTCCTGCAGGGGGGGGCGGGGGGGGGGGAAGTGCTGTGGCTCACCGTGGGGACAACGACACTGGCAGGAGAAGTTCTGGGAAGTACCCCTTGGCATGAGCCTTCCCAGAGTCTGCCATTAGTCCCACCAGAGAGCCCAGGTAGGCTCCAGTGTTGGGTTGACTCAGGCCAAAAAACCAACAGGGAGGGAACCCAGTCCCACCCATCAGCAGTCAAGCAGATTAAAGTTTTACTGAGCTCTGCCCACCAGGGCAACAGTCAGCTCTACCCACCACAAGACTCTCCCATCAGGAAACTTGCACAAGCCTCTTAGATAGCCTCATCCACCAGAGGGCAGACAGCAGAAGTAAGAAGAACTACAGTCCTGCAGCCTGTGTGAAAAAAACATATTCACAGAAAGATAGGCAAGATGAAAAGGCAGAGGGCTATGTACCAGATGAAGGAACAAGATAAAACTCCAGAAAAACAACTAAATGAAGTGGAGATAGGCAACCTTCCAGAAAAAGAATTCAGAATAATGATAGTGAAGATGATCCAGGACTTCGGAAAAACAATGGAGGCAAAGATCAACAAGATGCAAGAAATGTTTAACAAAGACCTAGAAGAATTAAAGGATGAACAAACAGAGATGAACAATACAATAACTGAAATGAAAAATACACTAGAAGGAATCAATAGCAGAATAACTGAGGCAGAAGAACGGATAAGTGATCTGGAAGACAGAAGGGTGGAATTCACAGCTGTGGAACAGAATAAAGAAAAAAGAATGAAAAGAAAAGAAGACAGCCTAAGAGACCTCTGGGACAACATTAAAGGCAACAACATTCGCTTTATAAGGGCCCCAGAAGGAGAAGAGCGAGAGAAAGGATCCGAGAAAAGATTTGAAGAGATTATAGTCAAAACTTCTCTAACATGGGAAAGGAAATAGCCATCCAAGTTCAGGAAGCACAGAGAGTCCCATACAGGATAAACCGAGGAGAAACATGCCGAGACACATAGTAATCAAACTGGCAAAAATTAAAGACAAAGTATTGAAAGCAGCAAGGGAAAGATGACAAATAACATACAAGGGAACTCCCATAAGGTTAACAGCTGATTTCTCAGCAGAAACTCTACAAGCCAGAAAGGAGTGGCATCATATACTCAAAGTGATGAAAGGGAAGAACCTACAACCAAGATTCCTCTACCCGGCAAGGATCTCATTCAGATTCGATGGAGAAATCAAAAGCTTTACAGACAAGCAAAAGCTAAGACAATTCAGCACCACGAAACCAGCTCTACAACAAATGCTAAAGAAACTTCTCTAACAGGGAAACACAAAAGAAGAAAAAGACCTACAAAAACAAACCCAAAACAATTACGAAAATGGTCATAGGAAGATATATATCAATAATTACCTTAAACGTGAATGGATTAATGCTCCAACCAAAAGACACAGGCTTGCTGAATGGATGCAAAAACAAGACCCATATACATGCTGTCTACAAGAGACCCACTTCAGACCTAGGGACACATACAGACTGAAGGTGAGGGCATGGAAAAAGATATTCCATGCAAATGGAAATCAAAAGAAAGCTGGAGTAGCAATACTCATATCAGATAAAATAGACTTTAAAATAAAGAATGTTACAAGAGACAAGGAAGGACACTACATAATGATCAAGAGATCAATCCAAGAAGAAGATATAACATTTATAAATATATACACAGCCAACATAAGAGCACCTCAATACATAAGGCAACTGCTAACAGCTCTAAAAGAGGAAATCGACAGTAACACAAAAATAGTGGGGGACTTTAACACCTCCCTTACACCCATGGACAGATCATCCAAACAGAAAATTAATAAGGAAACACTGCTTTAAATGACACAATAAACCAGATAGATTCAATTGATATTTATAGGACATTCCATCCAAAAACAGCAGATTACACTTTCTTCTAAAGTGTGGATGGAACATTCTCCAGGATACATCACATCTTGGGTCACAAATCAAGTCTCACTAAATTTAAGAAAATTGAAATCATATCAAGCATCTTTTCTGACCACAACGCTATGAGATTAGAAACGAATTACAGGGAAAAAAACGTAAAAAACACAGACACATGGAAGCTAAACAATACGTTACTAAATAACCAAGAGATCACTGAAGAAATCAAAAAGGAAATCAAAAAATACCTACAGACAAATGACAATGAAAACACGACGATTCAAAACCTAAGGGATGCAGGAAAAGCAGTTTTAAGAGGGAATTTTAGCTATACAAGCCTACCTCAAGAAAGAAGAAAAATCTCAAATAAACAATCTAACCTTACACCTAAAGGAACTAGAGAAAGAAGAACAAACAAAACCCAAAGTTAGCAGAAGGAAGGAAATCATAAAGATCAGAGCAGTAATAAATGAAATAGAAACAAGGAAAACAATAGCAAAGATCAATAAAACTAAAAGCTGGTTCTTTGAGAAGATAAACAAAATTGATAAACCATTAGCCAGACTCAAGAAAAAGAGGGAGAGGACTCAAACCAAAAAAATTGGAAATGAAAAAGGAGAAGTTACAACAGACACCAGAGAAATACAAAGCATCCAAAGAGACTACTACAAGCAACTCTACGCCAATAAAATGGACAACCTGGAAGAAATGAACGAATTCTTAGAAAGGTATAACCTTCCAAGACTGAACAAGGAAGAAATAGAAAATATGAACAGACCAATCACAAGTAATGAAATTGAAACTGTGATTAAAAATCTTCCAACAAACAAAGTCCAGGACCAGATGGCTTCACAGGTGAATTCTATCAAACATTTAGAGAAGAGCTAACACCATCCTTCTCAAACTCTTCCAAAAAATTGCAGAGAAAGGAACACTCCCAAACTCATTCTATGAGGCCACCATCACCCTGATACCAAAACCAGACAGATACTACAAAAAAAGAAAATTACAGACCAATATCACTGATGAATATAGATGCAAAAATTCTCAACAAAATACTAGCAAACAGAATCCAACAACACATTAAAAGGATCATACACCATGATCAAGTGGGCTATATCCCAGGGATGCAAAGATTCTTCAATATATGCAAATCAATCAATGTGATACACCATATTAACAAATTGAAGAATAAAAACCATATGATCATCTCAGTAGATGCAGAAAAAGCTTTTGACAAAATTCAACACCCATTTATGATAAAAACTCTCCAGAAAGTGGGCATAGAGGGAACCTACCTCAACATAATAAAGGCCATATACGACAAACCCATAGCAAACATCATTCTCAAAGGTGAAAAACTGAAAGCATTTCCTCTAAGATCAGGAACGAGACAAGGATGTCCACTCTCACCACTATTATTCAACATAGTTTTGGAAGTCCTAGCCACGGCAATCAGAGAAGAAAAAGAAATAAAAGGAATACAAATTGGAAAAGAAGAAGTAAAACTGTCACTGTTTGCAGATGACATGATACGATACATAGAGAATCCTAAAAATGCCACCAGAAAACTACTAGAGCTAATCAATGAATTTGGTAAGGTTGCAGGATACAAAATTAATGCACAGAAATCTCTTGCATTCCTATACACTAATGATGAAAAATCTGAAAGAGAAATTATGGAAACACTCCCATTTACCATTGCAACAAAAAGAATAAAATACCTAGGAATAAATCTACTTAGGGAAACAAAAGACCTGTATGCAGAAAACTATAAGACATTGATGAAAGAAATTAAAGATGATACCAACAGATGGAGAGATATACCATGTTCTTGGATTGGAAGAATCAATATTGTGAAAATGACTATATTACCCAAAGCAATCTACAGATTCAATGCAATCCCTATCAAATTGCCAATGGCATTTTTTATGGAACTAGAACAAATCATCTTAAAATTTGTATGGAGACACAAAAGACCCCGAATAGCCAAAGCAGTCTTGAGGGAAAAATACGGAGCTGGAGGAATCAGACTCCCTGACTTCACACTATACTACAAAGCTACAGTAATCAAGACAATATGGTACTGGCACAAAAACAGAAACATAGATCAATGAAACAATATAGAAAGCCCAGAGATAAACCCACATACCTATGGTCAACTAATGTATGACAAAGGAGGGAAAGATATACAATGGAGAAAAGACAGTCTCTTCAAAAAGTGGTGCTGGGAAAACTGGACAGCTACATGTAAAAGAATGAAATTAGAATACTCCCTAACACCATACACAAAAAAAAACTCAAAATGGATTCGAGACCTAAATGTAAGACCAGACACTATAAAACTCTTAGAGGAAAACATAGGAAGAACACTCTTTGACATAAATCACAGCAAGACATTTTTTGATCCACCTCCTACAGTAATGGAAATAAAAACAAAAATAAACAAATGGGACCTAATGAAACTTAAAAGCTTTTGCAGAGCAAAAGAAACCATAAACAAGACGAAAAGACAACCCTCAGAATGGGAGAAAATATTTGCAAACGAATCAACGGACAAAGGATTAATCTCCAAAATATATAAACAGCTCATGCAGCTCAATATTAAAGAAACAAACAACCCAATCCAAAAATGGGCAGAAGACCTAAATAGACATTTCTCCAAAGAAGACATACAGATGGCCAAGAAGCACATGAAAAGATGCTCAACATCACTAATTATTAGAGAAATGCAAATCAAAACTACAATGAGGTATCACCTCACACCAGTTAGAATGGGCATCATCAGAAAATCTACAAACGACAAATGCTGGAGAGGGTGTGGAGAAAAGGGAACCCTCTTGCACTGTTGGTGGGAATGTAAATTGATACAGCCACTATGGAGAACAGTATGGAGCTTCCTTAAAAAACTAAAAATAGAATTACCATATGATCCAGCAATCCCACTACTGGGCATATACCCAGAGAAAACCGTAATTCAAAAAGACACATGCACCCCAATGTTTGTTGCAGCACTATTTACAATAGCCAGGTCATGGAAGCAACCTAAATGCCCATTGACAGATGAATGGATAAAGAAGATGTGGTACATATATACAATGGAATATTACTCAGCCATAAAAAGGAACGAAATTGGGTCATTTGTTGAGACGTGGATGGATCTAGAGACTGTCATACAGAGTGAAGTAAGTCAGAAAGAGAAAAACAAATATCGTATATTAACGCATGTATGTGGAACCTAGAAAAACGGTACAGATGAACCGGTTTGCAGGGCAGAAGTTGAGACACAGATGTAGAGAACAAACGTATGGACACCAAGGGGGTAAAACCGCGGTGGGGTGGGGATGGTGGTGTGCTAAATTGGGAGATTGGGATTGACATGTATACAATGATGTGTATAAAATTGATGACTGATTAAAAAAAAAAAAAGGAAAAAAAAAAAAACAAACAACCCAATCCAAAAATGGGCAGAAGACCTAAATAGACATTTCTCCAAGGAAGACATACAGATGGCCAAGAAGCACATTAAAAGATGCTCAACATCACTAATTATTAGAGAAATGTAAATCTAAACTACAATGAGGTATCACCTCACACCAGTTAGAATGGGCATCATCAGAAAATCTACAAACAACAAATGCTGGAGAGGGTGTGGAGAAAAGGGAACCCTCTTGCACTGTTGCTGGGAATGTAAATTGATACAGCCACTATGGAGAACAGTATGGAGCTTCCTTAAAAAACTAAAAATAGAATTACCATATGACCCAGCAATCCCACTACTGGGCATATACCCAGAGAAAACCGTAATTCAAAAAGACACATGCACCGCAATGTTCACTGCAGCACTATTTACAATAGCCAGGTCATGGAAACAACCTAAATGCCCATCGACAGATGAATGGATAAAGAAGATGTGGTACATATATACAATGGAATATTACTCAGCCATGAAAAGGAACGAAATTGGGTCATTTGTTGAGATGCGGATGGATCTAGAGACTGTCATACAGAGTGAAGTAAGTCAGAAAGAGAAAAACAAATATCATATATTAACGCATGTATGTGGAACCTAGAAAAATGGTACAGATGAACCAGTTTGCAGGGCAGAAGTTGAGACACAGATGTAGAGAATAAACGCATGGACACCAAGGGGGGAAAGTCGCGGGTGGGTGGGGGTGGTGGTGTGATGAATTGGGCGATTGGGATTGACGTGTATACACTGATGTGTATAAAACTGATGACTAATAAGAACCTGCTGTATTAAGAAAAAAGAAAGAAACACACCTCAGTAATTCCACTAAAGAGATTAAGTTTGTAAAAAGCCTAAGAACAATAAAGAACAGCAGTGTGTACCAGGGACAGGTAAGTATACACTTCTGTGAATAATAGAGATGGTGAGAAGAACTTTACTTTTTAATCCATTAATGATAAATCAGTTTTTTAAATTACTCAGAAATCTTATCCTCACCTGTGTAATTAGCTATGTGTCCTACTGCCTCATCTCTCTGTGGTCCACATGACTCAAGCTTTTTCTTATTCAGGAACAGCAAAAGATATGCTTAGACACATCTATTTTCAATTAAAATGCTTAAAGCACAGTGGATATAGCTAATATTTGAGACTGTGATTCCTAAACTAAGCTACTCAGTCTCTGGCTTGCAAACCAGTTGGAAGAGCAAAGATTTATTTCCCTCAAGTGCAGTTCTGCATTGGCTAATTAGGGAGAAAAAGTGGGGGGAAATAGGATGCTGAGACATTGTGCCATCTTCCTCTGAATTTCACTCCCAAGTATCAAATATTTTTATCCCCATGTTTCAACTAAGGATACTGCATGTTGAGAGAAGCTCTCTCTTAAGTGACAAAACTAGTATCTTTCACGGTTTGAGTACTAGATGTTCAGAGAACTACATTGAAATAGTGCACAGCAGCTAAC
This sequence comes from Eubalaena glacialis, assembly GCF_028564815.1. Lineage (NCBI taxonomy): Eukaryota > Metazoa > Chordata > Mammalia > Artiodactyla > Balaenidae > Eubalaena > Eubalaena glacialis. Next base: position 75,313,739 of record NC_083726.1, on the reverse strand, counting down.
AAAATAAAGGAAAAAGTAGCCAATTTCTGGATTTAGAGAAAAGTCCAATCCTCTGGATCCTGTAATTAATCCTTTTAGAAACTCTGGGGCTTTCTTCTTTGGCAGCTCTCCCAGAAATATAAAATTTTCTACTCCAAAAAGCTAAGGGAATAAGGAAAGGGGGTACTTTAAGTGATGAAATGTTCCACCTGCCTAATGCCCAAAATGCTCATAAAATTTCTGTTGTTGCTGGTGACTGTATGTGGTAGCATATCTATAATCCTAGGCCATCAGAAAACTTCATTGAGTCAACAAATGCCTGTGGAGTACCTACTATATGTCAAATAGTGTGTAAAGCAAGGACTTTAAAGACAAAAACAAAAAACTTGAAGAGGGTAGCCAAGGGAGAGGAAAAAAAAAAACAAAGATCTAGAAGAAAATTAAATATGTGCTCAATTGAATATTATATACAAGGGAGAAATGGAATAAAGATTAGCCAGAGGATAATGCGTAGGTACAGGAAAAGCTTCAACAGGAAATTATATTTGACCTAGATTTTGAAAGGCGATTAGAAGTTTCCAGGCTGAGAAGGGAGATAAGGTCAGTTCAGGCAAAACAAAGACAAAGATACTTAAAGTATATTTGTTCCTTGTTGTAACACAGCCTTTTGGAGTAGAAGCACGAGGATAATGAGTTACTAGAATTTAGGAATGTTTTATTAATGTTATGACACCACCTAAGTAGGCCTCCCAACTAAGACATTATCCTCTAAATGAACAACCTAGTCTTGCAGGATGAAAGATGCCACAAGCCATTTTAGAGATCTCTGCCAAACACTTTTTAGTTTTCCCCTCCAGATGTATTCTTCACTCATCTTCACCTTACCCTGTGCCCTAGGAGACTAACCGTCATGAGCTACAACAATGGGTTTCCTTGCCCTCAGCTTGCAGTAGGACTCACGAGTAGGACATGGTAGGGCAGGAGAGGAATGAGGTCAGGGTATTAATTCTCCTGATTCCTTCCCTGCCAGGTCCTGGTGTGGGCTGTATCCCTCTAACAAAGGCCACACCTCCGATCAGGACACCACAACAATAGGTGTCCCCCTACTATTGCTAACATCAGAGTACTGCCTCATCCTTTGTAGCATCCCTTAATGCTGCCCAACCTCTACAACACTCTCCCCAATCATCTTGTCTGAATGTATCATCTGTTTCCTGCCAATATCCCAACCGAATCAGGATTAGTCTCAGAAAAGGGCAACAACCCTTTTTCAGCACTACCACTGTCACCAATCCCTTTCACTCCGATTTCTGATATAAATATTGACCTAAAACAGAGAGCTGCCAAGGTCCCTACAATTCTCCAGCCCTTCACAAGCAAGTCATTAACCCATTCTCTTTCCTGAGAAGAGCTGGAGTTTGGGATATAAGTAATGGATGTTACTGTTAACTGTGTAATACGTAATAGCAAAGTTTAAAAAGCGTCATCTCTCTTGGTCAATAGAATTAGCATTTTTAATACTTACAATTTACAAGATTTAATTAACATTTCAGTTTTGTTTTTAAAACTTGAAGGAATGGTGGAAGAAAAAGCAAGAGGGGAAGAGTAAGGAGAGAAAAACCATCTCAGAATGACAGTATTGTGGTAATACTAATACTAATACTAATAGATGATATTTCAACTCTGAGATCAATAGGTTTCTAATACCATCTATTTTTCTTATTATACTCATCCTAGTTATATAAAGAATTTTCAAAAATATTCCTATAAAGTTTTTTTCAAGATGAAACTACTTGTGTTCTTGAGGAAAAGGGGAGGTCTCTTTCTATGCTTAATAATTACTATATGTTTATTAAACTCTCTCATCATGAGAAAAACTGGTATTATGACTTTATATAATGACAGTAGTACATCCTTTATCCCAAGTGTATATTACTTGTGTTTATAATCATTCTTTGGAAGGGAAAAAGACTTGTCATTTCAGCTCTGCTTCTTAGAAATGGAAATAATATTTTATAAGTATGATATTGTGTAGATGAAGATTCTGGTTATAAACAAACGAACATACGTTACTGATAACCAATTTTTACCATGAAGAAAAAATAATTATCTACCATAAAGACTAAAATAAGTCATAATTCTGTCATCTCTCAAGAAATCCAAAGTAAAGGTCAAAAACAAGGTAAGGAAAACCTATTTTTCTAAAGAAAGTGTGGTAGGTAGAGTTTTAAGATGATCTGCAATGATCCACAGCCATATTTAATTTTTGCCCCTTAACTGTGATAGAACCTGTAAATATGATGGGATATCACTTCCAATTCAGTTACTAACCAGTTGATTTGGAGTTAACCAAAGAGAGATCACCCTGGGTGGCCCTGACCTAATCAGGCAGGTGCACCTTTAAAAGAAGATGAAGCATCAGAGAGACAAGCTCCTGCTGGACTGCAGGAAAAGGGCTAATAATCATGTCTCGAACAGCCTACAGAAAGGGATGTCTTTAGGAGATGAAAGCAATCCCCTAACAATAGTTAGCAAGAAATGGAGACCTCAGTCACAAAATCACAAGGATCTGAACTCTGCCACCAACCTGAATGAGCTTAGCGGAAGCCAGTGAGAACTACGTGTGAAGTATAGCCCTGACTGACACCTTGATTACAACCTTGTGAGATCTGAGCAGATAATTCAGCTAAGATGTGCCTGGACTCTTGATCCACAGAAACTGAGATATAATAAATGTGTGCTATTAAAGTCACTAAATCTCTGATAATTTTTTATAAAGCAATAGAAAACTAATACAGGAGGATACCTTATTACTCTTTATTACACTGAATCCTACTATTTTAAGACCATAATCATTAAAACTACTGTTTACGCCAATTCTGAACACAGAATAGTCAGACGGGTGACATCTGTAATACTGCAATGACAGTAATAAATAAGTCAAAAAGCTCAATATAACAATAGGTTGTACCTTATAGCAGGCTGAATAATGGTCCCAAATTCCTGGAATCTTACATGGTAAAAGAGACTCTACAGATATGATTAAATTAAGAATTTTGAGATTATCTCAGATTATCCAGGTGGCCCAATGTCATCACCAGTGTCCTTATAAGAGGCAGGAAGAGGGAGATTTGCTATAGCAGAGGAATGTCAAAATGATACAATATGAGAAAGTCATTGCTGGCTTTGAATATGGAATAAAGGGCCAAAAGCCAAAGACTGCAAGCAACTTCTAGAAGCTAGGAAAGTCAAAGAAAGGGATTCTCCCCTACAACTTCCCAAAGGAATGTAGTCCTGCCAAACCATTTTAGGACTTCGACCTCCAGAACTATATACTACATTTGTGGGTTATTTTAAGCCACTAAATTTATAGTTAATTTGTTACAGCAGCAACATGAAACTAATTAACTTCATATTAACAATCTGTTCCTAAAAACATAGGTCAGTTAGGGTGACCATAAGATTTTACTGTCCAAACCAGGATACTTTTGAAAGGGAAAGTAGTACTATTAACCACCATACTAGGACAACAGTCATAAATTAGGACAGTCCTAGGAAAACTGAGACGTATAATCAGCCTACTCAAGGTACACTCATAGCAGAGAATTCAATCAAATTATAGAGGTGTACATTTCAGCTTAAAATAAGGAAAAAGCTTTTTAAAAATTAATCCATCAATAAACAGATGGATTGCCTTAGGAGGTAAGGAGGTATGCACATTAGCTACTGACAACAGATAGGTAGTACAAGTCCTCAAACCTGGTTGCATGGGAGAATCACCTGATATGTTTCAGTGTGTTTATTTCTTTTGTTTTGTTATATTGTTAATTCATATTGCCAGGTCCCACCCCAGACCTATTGAATCAGAATTTCCAGATGTGGGGCCCAGAACTTAAATTTTTAATTAGTTCTCCAAGTGATTCTAACACAGTGTCAGCCCAGTACCAAACTTTGGAAGCAGTGGTGAGCAGTGATATTTTTACTTTATTTTAGTAATGGACCCTCCCACTCTAGGGTCCTCATACACACACACAGTCAATACTTCTACTACCTGCTTTCCTCCCAAACACAATCTTAGTCCTGAAGCCCAATATGCAAAAAATATAAAAACGAAATCATTCCTACTAGAGGTATCCCAGGGATTCCTTGCCACTAGGCTCTCCACACACAGCAGCCCCTAAGCCTTCTCCATGAAATCCAGGGCTCCTCTGAGAACAGGCCTATGAAAACCAAGTGTCCACATTATTAGAGGCAGGCACCTTCAAGATGCCCATAGTTTGTTGTAACTACTCAGTGATGCAGCTGTCTTTTAAAATTATGTATTTGAAGTTTGTCTCTAATATATTAAGTTTGGGCTTTGTCATTCAATTTTGGAATAAATTACCTTTCTTTGGTTTTCAGCTCCTCTGCCTGAGGGTACTTCAAATTGGGGTGTGGTGGAGGGTGAAGAACCTATTTTTCATGACTCTCTTTAAAGCATGGCAAATTCAGCTTCTTATTTATTTGTATGATTTTATTTTAGGAAATGGATTTTGGGGTTCATAAAAGAAGTTTGAAAACCATTGTTGTAGAGGAAATTCCTGTATATGGTGAGAGATGAACTAGATGATCTTAAAGTTCCCTTCAGTGTCAGCTCTAAAATTCTAAAAACTTCATATTGTGATAATTCTAAGAACAATTATAGGTAATCTGGTTGCCAATAAAATAAAAACATTAATCATGTTTGTGAGGGCAAGGCTGCCCATATCTCTTAACTTCCAAGGACACTCTGTATTTATTAAAATAGATTGCACTCCAATGGGACATTTTTAACAGATTCAGCAGCCTTGGATTTTTAAAATTATTTTCACACTATATCAATGAATTGAAAGTATCTTCCCAAAATTCATATGTTGAAGCCCTAATCCCCAGTGTGATGGTATTTGGAGGTGGGGCCTTTGGAAAGGTAATTATAATTTGACGAGGTCATGACTCTGGGGCTCCTGTGACGGGATTAATGACATTAATAAGAATAGGAAAAGAGACCAGACCTTTCCCTCTCTTACTCTCTCCCCACCATGTGAACACAGAGAGAACATGGCCATTTGCAAGCCAGGAAGTGGATCCTCACCATGAACTGAATCTGCCAGTACCCTGATCTTGGACTACCCAGCCTCCAAAATTGAGTAATTTGTACTACAGTCACCCAGTCTATCGTATTTTGTTATAACAGCCTAAGCTGACTAACACACTGGACTCCCTCTGTGAAACAATTCTAATATCTCATACTATCATGTTTGCTAAATGCTATGAGGCAGGACTGACCATGAAAGAGTCTCACTCAAATAGAATTTTTAAACTCATTTTAGAAGTCCCCCACCAAAACAAATAGGTAACAAATACTTTTCTAAACACAAACACACACATAGTCACACGCACAGACAGACACACCCCATACAATACCATGTAGAATGAAATTACCTCTCAACAAAATTAACCTTCCAATTGTTAAATTCCATAAACTTGCTTCACTTTTTACAGATTGATTGTTTTTTAGAAAGCCAGCTGAATATCATTTATGGATATCATTTTATTTCATGAAGTATCAGGAATGGAACATGCAAATAGCATTTCCCAAACAATTCTCACCAGTTTAATTTGGTCTATTACCAATTTTTTTTCCAATGGAAAAAAATTTGAGAGTACATAAAACAAGATAAGAAGGAATTGAAAATACCCCTGGCAGGTGGGCAAGAGGAGGTATCTAAGAAAGCTGGCTGTCTCTCAGACATTTTAGCCCATGAATATAATAGATAAATATCAGAGAACAAAGTATCTCTGATAAATGCATAGAATGCACTTTCTCCTCTTCTTGAATTGAAGGTCAGAGGAAATAGATAAATCTCATACATTAGCATGGATACCAAAAGAGTTAGTACAATCTACATTTGCACAGTCTGAAAAAACAATCTGAGTGTTAGGAATTGAATAAAAATGTCATTAGAGATTTGTGAACCACAGTGAACTCTCTAATCCATTAGCTTTCCCTTTCTGGCAGAAGTCTAACTGTAAGTAGATTATGAAAGTTCCTGCTTTATCAACAAAATGATGTCCCAAGTATCAGATATTTAAAGCTAACTATAAGAATTAGAGGTTTCCAGAGAATAGAAATAAATTGTCCTAGAGTTGAGTCAACTTAACAAATAATATATTGTGTAGGTTACTTCTGATACCTCTATATGTAAGACACCATGCTAGGCACTGAAGCAAAAATAAAATGAATAAACGTCTAGTTTCCAACACCTAGAAATTTTTCATTTAAATGAAGAAAATGAGGCAAATACAAAAATAAGTGTAATCCAACATAATATACTATTAAATACTGTAAAAGAGGCTTAGAGCAAAACTTCTCAAACTTTAATGTATATATGAATTACATGGGGGGCTTATAAAAATACAGATTCTGATGTTTAGAGTGTGGGTGAGAGCTGTGAATCTGCAATTCTAATAAGCTATACATCATGCTGATGCAGCACTCTTGAGTCAAAGCTTTATGGTAAAATAGGTGAAAGGTATCACCCCAAGTTAGAAAAGGCAAAAAAGTATAATCATGACAGGAAGGGAGAAGATGACATTTCATAGGATTCTTGAATAGCTAGGATTTTGAGGAAAAAGAAATTAAATGTATAAATGAATCAACCAAAGAAACATGTGCTTTGGAGGAGGTGGATCAAGACGGAGGAGTAGGAAGACCCTGGGCTCACCTCCTCCCTCGGGCACACCAACGTCACAGCTACTTACAGAGCAACTATCTCTGAGAATGACCTTAACACTAGCAGAAAAAAAGATGTTCCACAGCTAAAGATATAAAGAGGGAGCCACAAGAAGGGTAGGAGGGGCAGATACACAGTTAAGTCAAAGCCCACACTCCCAGGTCAGTGATCCACAAGCAGGAGAAATGTCACAACTGTGAAGGTCCTCCCTGGGTAGCAAGAGGTCCGAGATCCACATCAGTCTCCCCAGCCCATGTATACTGCACTAGGAAGATGAGTCCCCAGAAATTCTGACTTTAAAAACCTGAAGGAGAGCCAGGAAGGCTGTAGGAAACTAAGACTCGACTCTTAAAGGGTGTGTACAAAATCTCACACACTCCAAGTCCCAACACTGGGGCAGCAGTTTGAAACGTGTCTGGGTCAGACCCACGTGCCTATCTTGGAGGGCTTCCCAGAGAGGCAGGAGGCAACTGGGACTCCCCTGAGGGAATGAAACACTGGTGGCAACCATTTTTATGAACTCATTCTACTGTGCTGACATCAGAGCTGACAAGCACCATTTTGGATTCCTCCCTCAGGCCTACTACCACCAGCCTGGTCTGCCCCACACACCAGCACACACTCACCAGTTGCATGATGCTAGGGCTTACAATCAGCTGTGCCAGGGGGCCCATCCCACCTACCAGTGGGCCCACAGCAATCACATGATACCAGGTCTCACAGCCAGCCATGCCAGGGGCCTACCCTAACCATCAGGATGACCTCATCACACTCAAGCAGCCAGGCCTCAGCCAGCCACACCAGGGGCCTGCCCAGCCCAACAGCGCATCCACAGCAGTGGAAGAGCACTGGGTGTTCTACTCACAGCAAGCTGCCCAGGAGGCCTGATTCACCCACTAGTGCGCATGCAGAAACTGCATGAGGCAGGGACTCACAGCCAAACAGACTAGGGGCCAGACCCGCCTACTAGGAATCCACGGTAGTTGGGCCTACCACAACCAAAGGGTGCATGCTGCTCACACAGAAGGCACCCCTGGAGCACCAACCTCTGGTGGCCAGAAGGGAGCATGCTGCTGGGCCGCATAAGACATCTCATGTATAAGGCCACTTCTCCTAGCTCAGGAAACATAACCAACCTACCTAATACATAGAAAAAACCCCACAGAGATTAGAAAAAAATGAGAAGGCAAAGGAATATGTTACAAATGAAGGAGCAAGACAACACCTCAGAAAAAGAACTAAACAAAATGGAGATAAGCAACCTCCAGATAAAGAGTTCAAGATAATGATCATAAAGATGATCACTGAACTATGGAGAAGAACAGATGAACAAAGCGAAAACTTCAACAGAGAATTAGAAAATATAAAAAAAAAAAGCAATCAGAGCTGAAGAATACAATAACTGAAATGAAAAACAGGAAACAACAGTAGATTACATGACCCTGGCATACCAAATGGTTTCCAAATTGGTCAACTTAAATTCTTTGCCTGTTTTTGAGAAAATCACTGGATCAAGAATATCATTAAGTGTGGTTATGCTAGAGGTTCCTTACTAAATCTATTATGTTACACATTGAAAATAAGACTTAATATAGGGAAAGAAATGTCTCCCATTTGCTTCTTAAAAAAAAAAAGAATAGACCAGCAATCTGGAAGACAAAGTATTGGAAATCAGCCAAGCTGAAAGGGAAGAAAGGGGATTTTAAAAAATGAGGACCTCTGTGGCAACATCAAGCATACCAACATTCGCATTATAAGGGTCCCAGAAGGAAAAGAAAGAGAAAGGGGCAGATAACCTATTTGAAGAAATAAGAGGTGAAATAATAGGTGTAAACTTCCCTGACTTGGAAAAGGAAACAAACATACAAGTACAGGAAGCAGAGTCCCAAACAAGAAGAACCCAAAGAGGTACGCACCAAGATACATAGTGAGTAAATGGTAAAAATTAAAGAAAATATCTTAAAAGCAACAAGAGAAAAGTGACTAGTTACCAACAAGGAAACTCCTATAAGAGAGTTAACTAAATTTTCAGCAGAAATTTTGCAGGCCAGAAGAGAATGGCACAATATATTCAAAGTGATGAAAGGAAAAAATGTTCAACCAATATTATAAGGATATTCTATCCGGCAAGGTTATCATTCACAATTGATGGAGATAAAGCTTTTACAGACAAGCAAAAACTTAAGAGTTTATCACCAATAAACTGGCCTTATAAGAAATGTTAAAGAAACGTCTCTAAATGGAAAAGAAGGCCACGACTAGAAATAAGGAAATTATGAAAGGAAAAATCTAAAGGTAAAGGCAAACATAGTGTAAAGGTAGTAGATCAACCACTTATAAAGCTAGTAGGAAGGTTAAAAGACAAAAGAATGGCTGCTGTACCAGAGCCCAGGGTACACAGTTGTAGCCAGTCTTACGTTCAGCCCGGCTCTACCTTTGTAAAGGCCAAGGAGTTGCACTGACACATTCCCTGAGACTAAGATACATCCTGGGTACTCTTACCTGTTTTATCTCCACAAGGAAGGGAAGGCAGACTTTTGGCCCAGCGTAAGAAAACGTACAGAAATACCGGTAACAATAGGAAGAATGTGGGGTTCCTAAGCACCTAGGCCTGACTAGGTGATTCCATGCGTAAGGCTCTGCACCACATGCAGTACTCAGGTGTCCAATGTGTCATTATGGAAGGGCCCAGTGTGTCCCCAAAGTCTCCAGTAATCAGTCAGAGAGTGCTGGTAAATGCGCTGTGGGGTCATGTTGGTAATTAGAAAATGTTGGGAAAAGCCGCTTTTCCTCTTTTAGAAAGTGACTTGGTTGCTGCTTCCAAGCTGCCTGAAAAACACGCTGCCCATTCGGCTTCACTCCACAAATGCCTCTGTGAGGGACAGTGAGTTTTCCGGAAGGAAACCAGGTGCTTGCGATTCTTTACCGCGAGCTCATCCCACAGCATTCAGTAGCTAAAGTGCCAAGAGTACGTAACCTCTGGTCTCGAGGTAAGGTGCACTTTTTCCCATCTCCGAAATTGGCGGTGCAGCAGTGTCCTGGAAGCCTTAGTCAATGGACTGCTTTAGGTCTAGTATGCCGCACATGGCTTTGGACCTTGCGTATATAACTTCTTTCCTTGGAATACACTGTACACCAGAAGCCTGCTGAGCACCATCGAGGGAAAAAGAGCTCAGGGAACAGCCCTCTCTTTGCAGTTTGAAGAGCCAGGAGTGGCTTTCTACTTTGGATGGGTAGCGTTCCTCACCTGTCCTACAACCTCAGGAAGACGGGTCTAGGAGGGCTTTCTTTCAAGTGCGGATAGCTGAGCTGCACGGCAAAAAGCCACCCGGCTTCCAATTCATTTGTGAAGCTCAGGCCCGACATCTCTCTGGTGGAAGCGGAAACTTGGCTATGGGTCCCACACAAAAGTAAGCAGAGATATACCCTGAGCCATGCTAGGCCTTGGAACATCCAACACACCTAGGCCCGATGTGGGCATTTAGATGATTATGCAATGCGCCACACTGAGAGCACGCTAGTCCAAAAGTGTCATCGTGGAAGGGTGAAGTTTGTTCTCAGTGTCTCCAGTAGCTGGTCACAAAAGGGATGTAAATGTGCAGTGTGATCCACTAGGCACAAGGTAAGCCTGGGAAAGGCAGTACTACCCATTCCAAAACTAGATAGTGGAGACGCCAAGGCTGCTTGAAAAACACTCATGTTGCACAGCTTTTAGTCACTTCCAGGAATGCCTCTGGGAAGAAGCCCTGAAGTCTCCAGTGCTTGCTGGGAGCTCCTCCAATGAGCCTCCCTGCCTAGAGTGTGAAGAAAAGGTGACCACAAGCCACAAGGGAAGCCCCAGAGTTTTCCATCAGCAAACTTTGGTGTGCAGCCTGCTCAAGAAACACTGAGTCGATCGAGTGCTGTAACACCTGTATGCTTTTCACAGGCTAAAGACAGTCGTGTATGAAATCATTTCCAAGAGAGAACGTCTGTCCTGTGATTCTGTTGTGTGGCTTTCAAGTAACAGAACGGGAACCAGACTGTTGGTATCACCTCTTTCTATGCAGGTGGAAGCGCAATGAACTGGTTTCTTGCTTGCACAGCTTGCTTTCTACAGCTTTACAACAGCCCCGGGGACGCAGTTCTAGCCAGTCTTATGTTCACGTGGCACTCCTTTGTGACGCCGCCTGTGTTGCACTGTAATAATGCCAGTGAACTACGTACATCCTGGGTGTTCATACCTTTGGTATCTCTACCATGAAGGGAGGGTAGTCTTTCGGCCCAGCTTGAAGAAAGAACCCAACTACCGGGAAGAATTTGAGGCATTTGGACATTCCGAAGTCACCTAAGCCTGACTATGTCATCCAATGGGAAAGGCGATGCCTCACATGCAGAACTCAGGCGTCCAATGTGCCATCATGGAGGGCCCAGTGTGTCCCCAAAGTCCCCAGTACATGAGTGAGAGAGTGCTGGTAAATGTGCCGTGGGATCAAGTTGGTAATTCGAAAACGTCGGGAAAACGTGCTTTTCCCCTTTAGGAAAGGGACTTGGTTGCTGCTCCAGCTGCCTGGAAAACACATTGCCCATGTTTCTTCATTCCACAAAAGCCTCTATCAGGAACACTTAGCTTTCCCAAAAGAAACCATGTGCTTGCCATTCCTTCCTGTGGGCTCATCCCACTGCCATCTGCAGCTACAATACCATCAAAAGTGACCACTTGTTTCGAAGGAAGGTGGACTTTTCCCGATCACCAGAGAGAGGGGTGCCTCCGTGTGCTGGAAAGCTAAGTCACAGGACTGCTTTAGCTCTAGTATGTCTCTCATGGCACAGAAGTCTCGCGTGTGCCCTTCTTTGTGGTGGTACACTGTATCCCAAAAGCCTTGTGAGCACCATGAAGGGAAAAGCACCTCTGGGTACAAGCCTTTGTGTGCAGTTGGAAGAGCCAGGATCGGGTTACTCCTTTGGATGGCTAGCATTCTGCAGCTTTCATACAACCTCAGGAAGTCGTTTGTAGGGAGGCTTTCTTTCAATGCGGGTCTGGCAGAGTGAGGCTACCTGAGCCACACTGCAGAAAACCAGTGGGCTTCCCATTCATTTGGGAAGCTCATGCCCGACGTCTCATTAACTGAAGCAGAAACTTAGCTACAGGTACCACCCAAAAGTAAGCAGAGATACATGCTGAGCATTGCTATGCCTTTGGAACCTCCAAAGACATCTAAGCCGACCGAGGGCATTCAGACGATTATGCAATGCACCACACGCAGAACACGCCACGGCCAGAAGTGTCATCGTGGAAGGGTGAAGTGTGTTCAAAGTGGCTGCTGTAGCACACACTATAGTAGTATAATCAGTGGTTCACAGGATGAGCTCAGACAAGAAAGCTCAACACAAGTTGACAGAAGTTGAAGTTTGTAAACCTTATTCTGGATTGCATTCCCCACTCCACTATCCTTGGACAAGGCTGCCCCAACTGTGGACAGACACAACTACGAGGAAGGAAAGTAGGATGTGGTATTTGGATTTTTTCCCCCTCAAGCAACATAGGACTCCTAATATCTAAATTCATTTTATTTTGCTGTGTATTAAATTTCTATAAGCTTAGGGCCTAAGACAATACACATTTATTATCTCACAGTTTCTGTAGAAAAGAAATCCAGGCTGAGACCTCTGCTCAAAGTCTCACCAGGCTGATATCAAGCCATAAGCTGGGCAGCGTTCTCAGCTAGAGTTTCAGGATTCTCTTCCAAGCTCATTCAAGTTAGTGGCAAAATTCAGTTGCTTGAAGTTGTAGGACTGAGGTTCTTTTTTCCTTGCTGGCAGATGAGGAGCTCTCAACTCTCTCATTCCATTGTCAGGTCCTAGCTGTATGGCCCTCTCAAAACATGACAGCTTATTGCTTCAAAACTACCAAGAAAATTTCTTGCTCCAGTCTGCTAAAACTGAGTCTTAAATAACATAATGCAGTCATGGAGTGACTTCCCATCACTCTTGCCAAGTTCTACTGATTAGAAGCAAGTCACAGATACTGCCCAAACTGAAGCAGAGGGGATTTCAGAAAGGCATGAACACCAGGATGCAAGGATCATTGAATGTCACCTTAGCGTCTCTCTGCCATGGTCAAGAAAGTTATTTCTCAAAAATATGACATTTGATTTGACACTTCAAGAATGAGGAATCAACCATGTGAAAGCAATGGGCTGAGGAGGCATCCACTGGGAATATAGGGAAGGGGAAATGGGATAAGGAAGGAGATAGACCTGAAAATGACTCCCAGCAGTAGCCATATCAGTTATCTTTTCATTTCATCACTGGTTGCTAATGAATGTAAATAAAGTATATAGTGTGAGTTTTATAAATCTAACTACCCACATTCTCAATGATTTCATGCATACCCCAAGAGGTATGCATTAATGTAAGAGACACAGAAAAAATGATGTATGTCTTCCTGGAGTACCAACTTTATATTTGGTAAAATAAGTAATGTAAGTATTTTCACATTAAAAACAAACATATTTATAGAATGAGTATACAAAATGGAGTATAATACAAAATTTGTACTAATTTTTAAGATAAAACTTGAGGCCTCCCACCAAGAAATTTCCAATTTGAGAGTACATTACTCATTTTCTCTCTCTGCAATTAGGGGAACTTTGGTGGAAATGCTTGACACTCAATGTTATTATGCTTCTACTCTCTATTTCATACCTCATTAAGTATTAAAGAGGAAAAAACACAACTCTCAAGTGAAGAAATAAATTTTTAAGCCCATAATCTCAAATGTAATGCACATGAGCATATTCACTGCAGTCTCTGCAAGGCAAACTGCAGACTAAATTGTTATAAAGACAGTTAAATTTATATATCATGCAGTCACCCTAGCATTGAAGTCTTGGGTATTATACTTCACAATTATCCTATCTAGTTTCAATGTGATAATAAAGGCTTTTTGTTTGGTTATTGGTTGGTTTTGGTTCTGTTCTTGTTATTAAAAATCCAAGTGTGTATCCTATGTTTTGTGACATAAATTGTTAACAATAGTCCAAAATCTATTCTACACTTTGTCTTTAATAACACTTTTACTATTAACAAAATTTTTATCTGAATACCCTGCATATTTCAAGCCTCTTGCATCTAGATATAGCCATGTGGTTAAGTTCAGGTTAATGTGAATGGTATAGAGCCTTAAACGGAAGGGATGGGCCTTCCCTTTTTTTTTTTTTTTCTCTTCTCACTTGCTGAAATGCAGAAGTGGTGGTGGTGCACCATCTTGGAACATGTAGACAAGAGCAACACTCAAAGGATGGTGGAGCAACAAAACAGAAGGATCCTGGATCCCCAACATAATGGAACTTAGCTCTGGGCTGTGTATGCCTGGGCTGTAAGGTGGAAGAGAGGTAAATCTCTATTTTGATTAAGCCCTTGTAATTTAGGGTCATTGTTACAGTGGCTGAACCCACATCCTAACTAACATAGAATTTGATAGCTGCCCTATCAGAACCTATATAATATGTGGTACTGACTTGGAGATTGCACAGTAGGTGATGATGAATGGAGAGCAAGATGAAACGTTGCTGACTCTTGCGATGCTACAGCAAAATGTTTATTCAAACTGCCACCTTGAAAGTTAGTACTTTAAAAGAACTAACCAAGCCTCTAGATTGAGAAAAAGTAAGAATGTTAGTGTGTATTGGTTACTTCTTGATGCTTCCAACAATATCTTTCAAGAGATATAAACTCAGCCTAAATAAAGAAGTCTCAAGCAGATATGGAAGAGAACTCAGCTCTACTAAAGAAAACTCACCCCACCTATAGCTTGAAACCTAAATTGACTGAGTGACTGGTGAAGTATGGCTTCATTGGGTTTTAAACCTAATTCTTCTATATTCTAATCACACATAGTTAAAACAAGAGGTTCACAAGGCACTGCCTAAGCTGATATAAGCCTGAGACTCCACGAGTTCAACAGCCAGACAATGGGATCCAGCCCAGAAATCAGGAAGATATTAAGGGCACTTCCTTCTCACCTAAGCCTCAAGGTAACTGACCTTGATTTAGAAACTGGGAGATTTGCTGAGCACAAAGGCCAACAATTAAAATCCAGTTATTTATCTAGGAAAAAAATTATGTCTTGATTAATATTTGGCTATGGTTACTTGCACTTGAAACTAATCAGAACAAATAGGCAGAAAACCCAGTAAGTTTTTGAGGGGAGGTATTACACACACACACTTGGACTATAAAAGCCTATAATTGTTCAACCCAAAGACAACCCCTAGGCTCTCTTACCTGCACTAGCAGGAAGCCAACTTTGAAAGCTATCTAATGCCTACTAAGGGTATACTTTTTTAATGCCCACTTTAGATCTGCACATGGAGAATAACAGACAATAAAGAATCTCCCAAAGGACAAAGCCAGGAGCCACAGAGAACAAGGGCAGGGGGACAAGCTTGCCAGGAGGGCTAACAAAGAAACTTTTCTACTACCAGGATAAAAATCTTCATGATTCCTACACACAGGATTTGACCATTGCTGAGTGACTATTGGGTTTCTGATCTTCCCCTTTTCCAAATGGGAGTGTCTTATCCTGCTTCTCCTCTACCACTGTCTTTTGCATATGTTAACCTGCCTTGTATTTACCACTGTATATTGGATGTGCATTTGGGGGGAGGGGTGAGCAGATGGAAGATAAATTGGCTTTCAGATCAGATGTGCCAACCATAAGAAGTAATATCAGGGCTTGAGAGAAAGAATAGACTTCGCATCACACAGATATAATAAACTATGAGATGAATGAGACCTAGAGAGGGAGTAGATAAGTTTCATGGCTGGGAGATAAGAGTGCACATAGCAGAAACTGTTAGATGTCTCCCCAAACCCATGTTCTCTTTCTTTTATAGTAATAGGAATTTTAGCTAGGTATACAGCATCCTACATTTCCTAGCTTCCTTTGCTGCTATATATGGTGGTATGACTGAATTCTGACTAGTAAGATGCAAGAAAAGTGATGTGTGCTACTTCCAGGTCAATCCCTGAAGAAGAAAGCAGCATGTCCTCCCTTTTCAGTTTCTTGCTGGGAGGCAAACATGGTGGTCTCCATCCATAAACAAAATCAACATCCAAGGGACAGCAAAGTGAAAACATAGAAGGTGATTGGGTCCTCTACACTGTGCAGATTCCTTGCTAACCCTGGACTAGCATAATAATTTCTGTCTTATCTAAGCAACTGATGTTTTGGATCTCTGTTATGGCAGTCAAGCCTATATCCTAACTTATACATGCTTATAAAACTATACCAAGGAACTTTTCAACCTAATGTATAGATATGAGTAGAGACACAGAGAATAGCTTTAAAAGCCTATTCCAGGGCTTCCCTGGTGGTGCAGTGGTTAAGAACCTGCCTGCCAATGCAGGGGACACGGGTTCGAGCCCTGGTCCGGGAAGATCCCACGTGCCATGGAGCAACTAAGCCCGTGCACCACAACTACTGAGCCTGCGCTCTAGAGCCTGTGAGCCACAACTACTGAGCCCACATGCTGCAACTACTGAAGCCCGCACGGTCTAGAGCCCGTGCTCCGCAACAAGAGAAGTCACCACAATGAGAAGCCTGCGCACCGCAATGAAGAGTAGCCCCCGCTCACCACAACTAGAGAAAGACCGCGCGCAGCAACGAAGACCCAATGCAACCAAATATAACTAATTAATTAATTAATTAATTAAAAAATAAAATAAAATAAAAATCTTTTTTAAAAAAAAGCCTATTCCAACTAAACTGTTAGGTAATTTAGATCATGACTCACTATGGTAATTCTACGTTTTATAAAACCGTTTGTTACAAGATAATAATAGTAGTTAAAATACAGTGATAAATTACCACTTACTTTAAAAATTTAAGAAAACTCTAAACATTCTGAAATCTCACTGAAATGAAATGCATTCTGTAATAGAAATTTGTAAGCAAAATAAGAATGCCCTGAATTATAAAATTTAGAAACTGATTTGTCAAGGTGTCATTTCTTAATATATAATTTTTGTATTAGCACATACGTGTTTTAGAGTTTGTTAGAACTGAAATTTTTCATTAGCTCATCTCAATTAAAAAAAAATAACTTCAAGTGAAAAAAATTTGTCATACAAATTAATATTAACTTAATATTTACTTAATATGTGGTCACTTAATATGTATTCAATAAAAGCTTATATACATATTGACATTGCCTAAAAGTCTAAGAACAAAGAAAAATAGTTAGGAAAATAACATATATGTGTTTAACGTGTCACGTTCACATAATGCTTTTCATGTATCTTTTACATATAGAAATTTGCTTTGTTCATTTGAGGGTTAAATAACAATAAAATATAATATTATATCACCTATAACACAGTTTCAAAAGAGCAACATGTGATATAAACTGATAGACACCATGTTTCATGGTGCACTAGCTGGCTGCCCTAATTGGCAACTAAAATATAGGCTCCCCACAGATCTGTTTTCACTGGGTCTGATTGCCATAGCCACCAATGAAGAACCCTTATAAGCCAAATAATAAGCCAGTAAGAATTTAAACCATGAAAGAATTTTAGGGCAGACACATTTACCATAACTGTGTGTCTTCCATTAGCCTTCAGGGCATGCCAAGGTTCTGGGGGTATTAGGAAAATAACCAACCTCTTGCTAGGAGCAAATCACTCCTGGCACATCCTTACCCATTATTTTCTTGGAGAGCAAGGCACTTTTTCTGAGGTATCTACTTTTATAAAGATAAAAAGCCTTTAAATTTTACATTCTCAGAAGTTTAAATAATTTAATTCCATTCCCATTGATGATTACATGTTGTAAACATTTATAAGTGGTTTCCACCATGCATCCTATCCCTCTGTCCCTAGATCTGGTGGGATGTCATGCAATTTGGGATTTAAAGGCTTAACACCTTCTTCTTCTCTCTTTACACCATCCACCCCCACTACACACCTTACCTTCACGTGGTACATCTGTCTCTCTCCCATGCACATTTCCACCCAAATTGTGCTTTAGGGGATGGTAAAAACTGTAAAAATATCTCTGATTCATCTAGTTGTATCTCTTCTCCCATTTAGAACTATGCTTTCCACCTTGTAGGTTCTTAGAGGGGTGGGAGAGGGAAGACTATGGAAACAATTCAAATGGCAAATAATGAGTTCTCTCCTAGCTGTGCAATCCACCCATGGTACAACCTTTACACAGTATGGGTATTCAGATCATTCCTCCCACATTTTCATGAAAGTTATTCAATAAATAGCTGACTGTTTGCTTTAAAGAAGGGGAAAACATAATTTGTAAGGATTGAATGTGATGATTAATAATATTGATGGAGATAACAATAATATTTGTCATCCATCAAGTGTCAACTACATATGCCAGTCACTTTACATATAATATTTTGTGCCTGCAGCCACAGCATGCCTCTACCATCATTTCTCCAGCTCCTGTTCATACAACTGCTAGCCAGTCCTCTCAGGTTACAGTGATGCGCACTGATGCCTTTTGTTGTGCACAAAGGAGGTTACCGTAGGGTTGCTCAGCATTTCCTTGAAGAATCTCACTGAAAACTTGCATTACAATCCAACGGTTATTCCTTTGTTTCTTTGTGGAAAACCCAGCACTTGTACACTTTTTATCAATCATTTAGTTTGCCAGAAAGTGAAATAAATGGCAGTGGAGAGGCCAAAGTAAAGTGCATGACACTTGGCATAGCTCCCTCAGCTCAAGGAGGCAGTTGGTGCTCTCATTAGCTGACAGCATTTGCAGCACAGTGCTTCACATTCAAGGAACAATGCACCACCGTCTGCTGACTTGGCTCTCACTGGTAAACAGCATAAAATAAAATTCAGATCATGAGAAAAATATATACTATAAGGAAACTATACTAGATGTTATATATGCAAGGATTATCATTTTAAAAGAAAATGTCTCAGAAACAAATAGCATTATAAAGAACCTGCTGTGCATTGAACCCAGTTTTTGATCTCTGCAGATGTTTCAGCCCCACTAGCATCTCCTAACACTTTCAGCTATCTCAGGTTTACCTGGAGAGAGGGCTGGGCTCCTGGTGCTGCCCTGGAACTGCAGCAGCTTGGCACCAAACTTGCTCTGACTAAACTCACAGAGGCCCTGGCACCTGCCACTGCTTACAGACTCAGAGGCAAACAGCGACCAATAAATGACAAGAGACAGGAAGAAGACACAGATAAATTGTTCCACTTTCCTCCCCCCAAAGACTGTTGTGAAATGAGTGTTTCCACATGGCTTATCCAGAGACATTCCTGACAAACATGGCTATGTTTACAACTCAATATGTGTACTTTGTATTTACTATCCCATTTTCGATGCCTTGTTTAATTTTTCCCTCACTTTTGCTACCCTGGGACTGTACTCCTGGCAAAGCATTAGCATGCTCCTAGGCTTTGCCTCAGCTCTGTTTTCTAGGAAACTCAGGGTAAAATAAGCAGCATTAAACTAACTGAGGCATCTTTTTGATACTTTCCCCAAAGGAACAAGAGAGAAGAAATAGCATTTTAACTATTGCTGTGTTTGCAGTGGAGTAAGGAGAAAGGGAATTAATAAGGGTTGAGCATTTACAATGTACCTGGCACTATACTGGATTTTCATGTTATTTCATGTAATCTCATTTAATCCTTACAATACACCATCTAACATTATCATTGAAAAACAAGGAAATATAAGAAAAGTGGTTAAGTTTTTAACTTGTATAACACTAAGTTCACCAGAGCAGTACAGGCAACACAGCTTGGATTCAGTATACTAGTGAGCCAGATGAGTCCAGGTATATTCCAGAAATTGAGAATCTATAATGCTAAACCAAACTGCAGGAAATCCTTTAGCCCTCTTTTCCCCCTCATTCTGAATGTTTGGTTTCATCTTTTTCATTTCACTATTCAGATGATAATCAAAGCTCAGTGGCAGCCAAAAAGCACTTTTCCTAAACCAATTCTTCTGTAAATTTGGCAAAGCATGGAACACAGATGTCATCTTCATGTCAAATGTCACAGTCTTTGTCTATCTGCCTTTTTTAAGGACAAAATCTGTTGAACTTCAGCTACTTCAACTTCATTTTCTTTAACAGGGTCTTTAAAGAAACAACTTGTGTTTCTATCCAAGCAATCTCCATGACTGTTTTTGGCAAACCTATTTACAAACAATTAGGTATAAATAAAACATTAGCTTGCAATTTTGCAGAGCAGCAGACAGAAAGACAAATGAAGAAAAATGAAAGCAACATACAAGATCTATGGATTAATATAAAACATCCCAATATATACATAAGAGGGGTTCCAAAAGAGAGGAAACAGAGAAGGAGATCAAAATGTATTTGAAGAAATTATACCTGAAAACTTCCTAAACCTAAAGAAGGAAACAGATCCAGGTACAGGAAGCACAGAGGGTTGTAAAAAACCCAATCAAACCAGACCAAGACCTATCATAATTAAACTGGCAAAAGTTAAAGAGGAAGAGAGGATTCTAAAGGCAGCAAGAGAAAAACAAAGAACCACTTACAAGGAAACCCCTATAAGGCTATCAGTAGATTCCTCTGCAGAAACTTTTCAGGCCAGAGGGGAGTGGTGTGATATATTCAAAATCCTGAAAAGGAAAAACCTGCAGAATTATTCTAGGATATTCTACCCAGCAGAATTATCATTTAGAAGAAGAGAGATAATTTCTCAGACAAGCAAAAACTAAAAGAATTCAGCAATGCTAAACATACCCCAAAAGAAATGTTTAAGGGTCTTCTCTAAATGGAAAAGAAGCAAGAATAAATAGAAAAGAGAAAATCTTATTAAGAAAGACAAATATATAGTAAGAATTGAAGATCACTTAAATAAGTCAGCATGTAGATTAGAAAACAAACAAAAACTTGTAAAAGTGATTTTAACTACAATAGACAGCAAAAGGATAGGCATGAAGATGTAAATTAGGACATCAAAATCACAAAATGTGACAGGGCTGGGTAAAAATGTAGATCTTTTAGAATGTGTTTGAACTTGAATGACTATCAGTTTAAAGCAAGTAGATATAGTTATGGGTCAACATACATGAATCCCATGGTAACCATAAATAAAACCTACAACAGATTCACAAAAACCAAAAAGGAAGGAACTCAAACATACTACAAAATAAAATCGTCAAACCACAAAAGGGAAAACAAAAAGAAGAAAGGAACAAAGAAGAACTACAAAATCAACTGGAAAACAAGGAATAAAATGGCAATAAGTACATACCTATCAATAATTACTTTAAATGTCAATGCACTAAATGCTCTGATCAAAAGACATAAGGTGAAAAAAGATCTTGCTGTGATTTATGTCATAGAGTGTTCTGCCTATGTTTTCCACTAAGAGTTTTATACTGTCTGGCCTTACATTTAGGTCTTTAATCCATTTTGAGTTTATTTTTGTGTATGCTGTTAGGGAGTGTTCTAATTTCATTCTTTTACATGTAGCTTTCCAGTTTTCCCAGCACCACTTATTGAAGAGGCTGTCTTTTCTCCATTGTATAGTCTTGCCTCCTTTATCAAAGATAAGGTGACCATATGTGCATGGGCCTATCTCTGGGTTTTCTATCCTGTTCCATTGATCTATATTTCTGTTTTTGTGCCAGTACCATACTGTCTTGATTACTGTAGCTTTGTAGTATAGTCTGAAGTCACAGAGCCTGATTCCTCCAGCTCCGTTTTTCTTTCTCAAGATTGCTTTGGCTATTCGGGGTCCTCTGTGTTCCGCGCACCACAACTACAGATCCTATGCACTCTGGAGCCCCCACACCACAACTAGAGAGAAGCCCGCGCGCTGCAATGAAGAGCCAGCACGCTGCGACGAAAAATCTCAGTGCCACAACTAAGACCTGTTGCAGCCATAAATAAATTAATTAATTAAAAAATAAAAAATGGGTCAATGAAATAAAGAAGAAATCAGAAAATACCTTGAGACAAACAAAAATGAAAACACAGCTTTATGAAATGTATGGGATGCAGCACAAAAAGTTCCAAAAGGAAACTTCATAGCGATACAGGCCTACCTCAAAAAAAATAAGAAAAGGGCTTCCCTGGTGGCGCAGTGGTTGAGAGTCTGCCTGCCATGCAGGGGATGCGGGTTCGAGCCCTGGTCTGGGAGGATCCCACATGCCGCGGAGCAACTGGGCCCGTGAGCCACAATTGCTGAGCCTGCGCGTCTGGAGCCTGTGCTCGGCAACGAGAGGCCGCGATAGTGAGAGGCCCGCGCACCGCGATGCAGAGTGGCCCCCGCTTGCCACAACTAGAGAAAGCCCTCACACAGAAACGAAGACCCAACACAGCCATACATACATACATACATACATACATAAAAAGAATGTAAGCAGACAAGAATAGCATTAAAAATAATAATAATAAAAAAAAAAAATAAGAAAAATCTCAAATAAACAACTGAACCTACCAGCAAGAAGAATTAGAAAAAGACAACAAACAAAGCCCAAAGTCAGCAGAAGGCAGGAAATAATAAAGATCAAAGAGGAAATAAATAAAATAGAGATTAAAAAAACAATAGAAAAGATCAAATAAACCAAGAGATGGTTTTTTGAAAAGATAAACAAAATTGACAAACCTATAGCCAGGCTCACCAAGAAGAAAAGAAAGAGGACCCAAATAAACAAAATAAGAAATGAAAGAGGAGAAATAAGAACCAATACCAGAGAAATACGTAAGAGAATACTCTGAATAGGTATATGTAAACAAATTGGACAATATAGATGAAATGGACAAATTTCTAGAAATGGATTACCTGCCACGACTGAGTCAAGAAAAACAAACAATTTGAACAGATCAATCACTAGAAGCAAATATAAACTGTAACTTAAAAACTCTCTGCAAACAAAAGTCCAAGACTGGACAGCTTCACCGGGGAATTCTACCAAACATATAAAGAACTTACAGCTATTTTTTTCTCAAACTATTCCAGAAGATTGAAAGAAGGGAACACTCCCAAGTTAATTTGATGAGGCTTCCAATATCCTGATATAAAAACTAGACCAAGACACTACAAAGGAGAATATTACAGCCCAATATCATTGATGAATATAGAGACAAAAATCCTCAACAAAATATTAGCAAAAGTAATCCAACAATACATAAAAAGGATCATACACTATGATGAGTCTGGATTCATTCCAGGGTCACAAGGTTCTAAATACGCAAATCAATTAATGTGACAAACCACATTAACAAAAGGAAAGAAAAAAACCACATGATCATCTCAATAGATGCAGAAAAAGCATTTGACAAAATTTAACACTCATTCAGGATAAAAAGTCTCATCAAAGCAGGTATAGAGGGAACATATCTCAACATAACAAAGGCCATTTATGAGAAACCCACAGCAAACATCACTCTCAATGGTGAAAAGCTGAAAGCCTTCACACTATATTGAGGAAAAAGACAAGGATGCCCACTCTCACTGCTTCTATTTGACACAGTATTAGAATTACTAACCACAGCACTCAGACAAGAAAAAGGAATAAAGTGTATCCCAACTGGAAGAGAAGTAAAACTGTAACTATTTGCAGGTGACAGGATATTCTATATAGAGAACCTTAAAGTCTACACACAAAAACTATTAGAACTAGTAAATGATTTCAGCAAGGTAGCAGGATACAAGATTAATATACAGAAATCTGTTGTGTTTCTCTACATTAACGATGAAATATCAGAAAGTAAAAAAAAAAATCCAGTTTAAAATTTCATCAGAAGAAAAAAAAAAAAAAAACCCTACGAATAAACTTAACCAAGGAGGTGAAAGACATATACTCTGTAAACTATAATACACTGATGTAGGAAACTGAAGATGACACAAAGAAATGGAAAGATATCCCATGCTCCTTGACTGGAAGAATTAATATTGTTAAAATGGCCATACTACCCAAAGCAATCTACATATTTAATGCAATCCCTATCAAAATACCCATGATATTTTCCACAGAACTATAACAAATAATCCTAAAATTTGTATGGAATGACAAAAGACCCAGAATTGCCAAAGCAATCCTGAGAAAAAAGAACAAAGCTGAAGGTATAATCCTTCCAGAGCTCAGACTATACTACAAAACTACAGTAATCAAAACAGTGTGGTACTGGCACAAAAACAGACACATAGATCAACAGAACAGAGCCAAAACCCCAGAAATAAATCCACATACCTATTGTCAATTAATCTATGACAAAAGAAGTAGGAATATACAATGAAAAAAGACAGTCTCTTCAACAAGTGGTGCTGAGAAATCTGGACAGCTATATTTGAAGCAATGAAATTAGAACATTCCCTCACACCATATACAAAAATAAACAGAAAATGGTTTAAAGACCTAAACATAAGACGTGGCACCCTAAAAATCCTAGAAGAGAACACAGGCAAAAAATTCTTTGACAGAAATTGTAGCAATATTTTCTTATATCAGTCTCTAAGGTAAAAGAAATAAAAGAAAAATAAACAAATGGGACCTAATCAAACTTAAAATCTTTTGCACAGCAAAGGAAATCATCAATAAAATGAAAAGACAACCTATAGAATGAGATAAAATATTTGCAAACAATGCAACCAACAAGGGATTAATATACAAAATATACAAACAGCTCATACAACTCAATATCAAAACAAACAAACCAATCAAAAAATGGGCAGAAGACCTGAACAGACATTTTTCCAAAGAAGACATACAGATGGCTAACAGTCACATGAAAAGATGCTCAACATCACTAATTACTAGAGAAATGCAAATCAAAACCACAAATTACCTCACACCAGTCAGAATGGTCTATCATCAAAAAGTCTACAAATAATAAATGCTGGAGAGGATGTTGGTGGGAAGGCAAATTTGTGCAGCCACTATGGAAAATAGCATGGAAGTTCCTTAAAAAGCCAAAAATAGAACCACGATGTGATCAAGCAATTCCACTCCTGGATATACATCTGGAAAAACCGAAAACTCCAATTCAAAAAGATAAATGCACCTTAATGTTATAGCAGCACTATTTCCAACAGCTGAGACATGGAAGCAACCCACATGCCCATAAACAATTGGCTTAAGGAGATATGATACACACAGGCGTGCACACACACACACTATCTCTCTCTCACACACACACACACACACACACACACACACACACACACACTGGAATATTACTCAGCCATAAAAAGGAATGAAATGTTTCCATTTGCAGCAACATGGATAGACCTAGATAATATAATGCTTAGTGAAATAAGTCAGACAGAGAAAGACAAATACTATATGATATTAGTTATATAGGGAATCTAAAAAATAATAAAAATGAATTTATATACAAAACAGAAACAGACTCACAGACATAGAAAACAAATTTATAGTTACCAAAGGGGACAGGCAGAGGGGAAGGGACAAATTAGGAATATGGGATTAACAGATACAAACTGCTACACATTAAACAGATAAGCAAAAAGATTTACTCTATACCACAGTGAATTATACCCAGTATCTTGTAATAACCTATAATGGAATATAATCTGAAAAAAAAAAAAAAAAAAAAAGAATCACTGTGCTGTATACCTGAAACTAACACAATATTGTAAATTAGCTATATTTCAATAAAAAATAAAAGGATCATATTCATACACATAAAAAAATATAATCTTATAGTTTTTTAGTTCAAAAACCCAAAATGGGTATCATCAAAGGCATTCTGGTGGCTCTAGGGGAGAATCTATTTCCTTGCCCTTTTTAGCTTCTAGGGGCCACCCACACTCCTTGACTCATGGTCTTCCTCCTCCATCTTCAAAGCCAGCAGCAGTGGTTAATTTCTTCTCATCACACCACTCTGACCTCTTCTGCCTCTCTCTTCCCTATTTAAGGACCCACTGGGCCCACTCAAATAATATAGGTTAACTTGCCTATTTTAAGATTAGCTTATTAGCAACATAAATATTCCATCTGCTACCTTAGTTCCCCTTTGCCATGCAAACATGCAACATTCACAGGTTCTGGGGATTAAGAATTGACCATTTTGGTGGGGGGGGGGGCATTATTCTGCTTACCATGAAAGGAAAGGTGGAAAATGATATATCATATGATATGATATATGATGTAACTCCACATCAAGTAAACTTCTACTGATAGATTATCAGTGAAAAAGAAGATTAAGTGATTTCAATCTGCATACATAATCACTCTATTATATATCAGCAAATACAGAGGCAGGAAAGTCTGGCAGAGGAACCACAGGATGTTATAAGACCTCTCCTCATGTAGATAAGTCAACATATATAGAAAGTTACTTGATTCTTCAAAAGAGACAAAAAGTCATTAGCAGCTGAAAAGTTGAGAACATGCTATCTGAGAAGCATCTAACTACAATGTATTCTAACTACTGAAATAACCTACAAGTTGGTTAACTGCAAGAAATAAATTTGAGGGGAGTCCTGAGAACATTTTTCAATTCAAACCCAGGATATGGAGGGGTACAGTGACAAGGAAAGATGATCCTAGACTAGAGTCATTATAATTGAAAATAGGAATTACTGCTTTTATAGGCTAATCATACTGGCTTTTTTTCTTTTCTAAAAATGTATCCTTTGGGAATATATATGAATGAATGATAAACACATAGCAGTAAATCTTTACAACCTCAGATTTGACAACTAATTCTTAGTATGACACCAAAAGCATAAATAGCAAAAGAAAAAATAGATAAATTGGACTTGATCAAAATTTAAAACTTTTTTGCATCAAAGGAGATTACCAAGAAGGTGAAAATACAACCTTGAGAATGGGATAAAATATTTGTAAATCATGCATCAGATAAGGGTCTAATATCCATAATATAAAAATAACTCTTACAACTTAAAAATAAACAAATAACCCAATTTAAAAATGGGCAAAGGATCTGAATAGATATTTCTCCAGAGAAGAAATACAAATCGTCAATAAGCACATGAAAAGATGCTTGATATCCTTGACCATTAGGAGAATGTAAATTAAAACCACACGGATACCATTACATATCCGACAGAATGAACTATGATAAAAAAGACAGAATACCAAGTGTTGACAAGGATCTAGAGAAACTAAAACCCTCATATATTGCTCATGGAAATATTAAATGGTACAGCTAATCTGGAAAACCGAAAATATCTTAAAAAGTTAAACATACACTCACCATAGACCCAATAATTCCACTCTTACATACCTACCCAACAAAAATGAAAGCATATATCCACACAAAGACATGTGTGCAAATATCCACAGCAACATTATTCAAAACAGCCTAAAACTTAAGAACAATCCAAATATCCAACCAATTTGTGAAGAGATACAGTATAGCCAGACAACACAATATTAGTCTGTAATAAAAAGGAATGAACAATTAACATGCAACAACATGGATAAATTCAAAAACATATTACTAAATGAAAGCCCTCAGACTCAAAAGACTAAATATGATATGATTCCATTTATTAAAAAATTTCTAGAAAAGGCAAAACTATAGAGACAGAACACAGATCAGTGGTTGTCTGGGACTAAGTCTGGGAGGAGGGATTGACTGCAAACAGGCACAAAGAAACTTCTTGGGGTGATAGAAGTGTTTTAGAACTGGCTTGTGGTGATAGCTGCACAACTGCATAAATTTACTAAAGTTTATTGAACTCTACACTCATGTTGGGTAAATTTTATAGTCTATAAATTTTACCCAAATAAAACTGTTTAAAAAGTTATCCTTCAGTTCTTTATAATTCACAACATAATGTGTATGCTTAATTTTAAGATTAAATTTGAAGAAACACAATTGATGGGAAATCATATTAAATTACCATTTAAATTATAATGTCTACAAATAGTGTTTCTCAAAGGGTGATCAAACACATACCATAATACTGAGAACTGGTAAAATTGCACTCCCATCTCCACCCCCCATTCCTAACCCTCACACATACCACTCTCTACAATGCTAATCCACCTTAACCAACTCTATTTTTTCCCATAGCACTTATCATACTCTAACATGCCATATAATTAACTTATTTATTATATTATTGCCTTTTTCCCAGAAGTGACCCCACACACACATACTCACACACACATATACAACAGTGGCAAAAAGGCTTCAAGAGAGAAAATATTTACATATTCTTATCACCTAGAACAGTTCCTGGCACATACAGGTCTTCCTCAACTTACAATGGGGTTACCTTTCAATAAAGCCAAGCTGAAAATACGGAAAATTGAAAATGCATTTAGTATACCTAACCTAACTGAACGTCATAGCTTCACCTAGCTTACCTCACACGTTCTCAGAACATTTACATTAGCCTACAATTGGGCAAAATCATCTAACACTAAGCCTATTTTATAATAAACTGCTGAAAATCTCATTTAATTTATTGAATACTGTACTGAAAGTGAAAAACAGAATGGTCGTACAGGTACAGAATGGTTCTAAGTATAACAGCTGTTCACCCTCCTGCTCAGCACAATGGCACTGCCCGGCATCAGAAGAGAGTAGTGTACTGCATATTACTAGCCCAGGAAAAGATCAAAATTGAAAATTCAAAGTGCACTTTCTGCTGAGTGCATATTGCTTTCACCCCATCAGAAAGTAGAAAAATCATTCAAAGCACTGTAAGTTGGGGACAATCTGTATTATAGGTACGCAAATATTTGCTGACTGAGTGAAATTAAGGTTCCTGAGCCTCATTGCAGATCTACCAAATAAACCTTTGGAGTGGGGCCCTGAAAGGTACATCTTTCCCAGTTCTCCTGAAAAATGGCAAATTAACATTTGGGATCTACTGGCCATGGGGAACCCAGCCCTTCACACAGAGCCATAGGAACCTGAGTGGTGGCACAAATGATCTAACACCAAGCACTGTCCACAATGATATAAATAGCTGAATACTGAGCTTACAGACTTAACACAATATTAGATGAAGTGAGCAAATTCCTCAGTTTTGGACTGTGACCTACAAAGTTCTGCCTCAGATGAAGCCACCCACATAAATCTAACATAATACTATTAGCCAGACTTTTATTTTATTTATTTTTTTAACATCTTTATTGGAGTATAATTGCTTTACAATGCTGTGTTAGTTTCTTCTTTATAACAAAGTGAATCAGCTATACATATACATATATCCCCATATCTCCTCCCTCTTGCGTCTCCCACCCACCCTCCCTATCCCACATCTCTGGGTGGTCACAAAACACCGAGCTCATCTCCTGTGTTATGCGGCTGCTTCCCACGAGCTATCTGTTTTACATTTGGTAGTGTATATATGTCCATGCCACTCTCTCACTTTGTCCCAGCTTACACTTCCCCCTCTCGATGTCCTCAAGTTCATTCTCTACATCTGTGTCTTTATTCCTGTCCTGCCCCTAGGTTCTTCAGAACCATTATTATTATTATTATTATTTTTAGATTCCATATATATGTGTTAGCATACGGTATTTGTTTTTCTCTTTCTGACTTACTTCACTCTGTATGACAGTCTCTAGGTCCATCCACCTCACTGCAAATAACTCAATTTCGTTTCTTTTTATGGCTGAGTAATACTCTATTGTACATACGTGCCACATCTTCTTTATCCATTCATCTGTCGATGGACACTTAGGTTGCTTCCACGACCTGGCTATTGTAAATAGAGCTGCAATGAACATTGTGGTACACGACTCTTTTTGAATTATGGTTTTCTCAGGGTATATGCCCAGTAGTGGGATTGCTGGGTCCTATGGTAGTTCTATTTTTAGTTTTTTAAGGAACCTCCATACTGTTCTCCATAGTGGCTATATCAATTTACATCCCCACAAAAAGTGCAAGAGGGTTCCCTTTTCTCCACACCCTCTCCAGCATTTATTGTTTCTAGATTTTTTGATGATGGCCATTCTGACTGGTGTGAGGTGATACTTCATGGTAGTTTTGATTTGCATTTCTATAATGATTAGTGATGTTGAGCATTCTTTCATGTGTTTGTTGGCTATCTGTATATCTTCTTTGGAGAAAGGTCTATTTAGCGCTTCTGCCCATTTTTGGATTGGGTTGTTTGTTTTTTTGGTATTGAGCTTCATGAGCTGCTTGTAAATTTTGGAGATTTCTCCTTTATCAGTTGCTTCATTTGCAAATATTTTCTCCCATTCTGAGGGCTGTCTTTTCCTCTTGTTTAAGGTTCCCTTTGCTGTGCAAAAGCTTTTAAGTTTCATTAGGTCCCATTTGTTTATTTTTGTTTTTATTTCCATTTCTCTAGGAGGTGGGTCAAAAAGGTTCTTGCCATGATTTATGTCATAGAGTGTTCTGCCTATGTTTTCCTCTCAGAGTTTTATAGTGTCTGGCCTTATATTTAGGTCTTTGGTCAATTTTGAATTTATTTTTGTGTATGGTGTTAGAGAGTGTTCTAATTTCATTCTTTTACATGTAGCTGTCCAGTTTTCCCAGCACCACTTATTGAAGAGGCTGTCTTTTCTCCATTGTATATTCTTCCCTCATTTATCAAAAATAAGGTGACCATATGTGCGTGGCTTTATCTCTGGGCTTTCTATTCTGTTCTATTGATCTGTATATCTGTTTTTGTGCCAGTACGATACTGTCTTGGTTACTGTAGCTTTGTAGTATAGTCTGAATTCTGGGAGCCTGATTCCACCAGCTCCGTTTTTCTTTGTCAAGGTTGCTTTGGCTATTCGGTGTCCTCTGTGTTTCCAAACAAATTGTGAAATTTTTTGTCTAGTTCTGTGAAAAATGCCATTGGTAGTTTGATAGGGACTGCATTGAATCTGTAGATTGCTTTGGGTAGTATAGTCATTTTCACAATGTTGATTCTTCCAATTAAAGAACATGGTATATCGCTCTATCTGTTTGTATCATCTTTAATTTCTTTCATCAGTGTCATAGTTTTCTGCATACAGGTTTTTTGTCTCCTTAGGTAGGTTTATTCCGAGGTATTTGATTCTTTTTGTTGCAATGGTAAATGGGAGTGTTTCCTTAATTTCTCTTTCAGATTTTTCATCATTAGTGTATAGGAATGCAAGAGATTTCTGTGCATTAATTTTGTATCCTGCTACTTTACCAAATTCATTGATTAGCTCTAGTAATTTTCTGGTAGCATCATTAGGATTCTCTACGTATAGTATCATGTCATCTGCAAACAGTGACAGCTTTACTTCTTCTTTTCCAATTTGGATTCCTTTTATTTCTTTTTCTTCTCTGATTGCTGTAGCGAAAACTTCCAAAACTATGTTGAATAATAGTGGTGAGCATGGGCAACCTTGTCTTGTTCATTATCTTAGTGGAAATGGTTTCAGTTTTTCACCATTGAGAATGATGTTGGCTGTGGGTTTGTCATATATGGCCTTTATTATGTTAAGTTCACTCTGTGCCTACTTTCTGCAGGGTTTTTATCATAAATGGGTGTTGAATTTTGTCAAAAGCTTTTTCTGCATCTACTGAGATGATCTTATGGTTTTTCTCCTTCAATTTGTTAATATGATGTATCACATTGATTGATTTTCATATATTGTATAATCCTTGCATTCCTGGGATAAACCCCACTTGATCATGGTGTATGATACTTTCTTTCAATGTGTTGTTGGATTCTGTTTGCTAGTATTTTGTTGAGGATTTTTGCATCTATGTTCATCAGTGATATTGGCCTGTAGTTTTCCTTCTTTGTGACATCTTTGTCTGGTTTTGGTATCTGGGTGATGGTGGCCTTGTAGAATGAGTTTGGGAGTGTTCCTTCCTCTGCTATATTTTTGAAGAGTTTGAGAAGGATAGGTGTTAGCTCTTCTCTAAATGTTTGATAGAATTCACCTGTGAAGCCATCTGGTTCTGGACTTCTGTTTGTTGGAAGATTTTTAATCACAGTCTCACTTTCAGTGCTTGTGACTGGTCTGTTTGTATTTTCTATTTCTTCCTGGTTCAGTCTTGGAAGGTTGTGCTTTTCGAAGAATTTCTCCATTCTTCCAGGTTGTCCATTTTACTGGCATATCGTTGCTTGTAGTAATCTCTCATGATCCTTTGTATTTCTGCAGTGTCAGTTGTTACTTCTCCTTTTTCATTTCTAATTCTATTGATTTGAGTCTTCTCCCTTTTTTTCTTCATGAGTCTGGCTAATGGTTTATCAATTTTGTTTATCTTTTCAAAGAACCAGCTTTTAGTTTTATTGATCTTTGCTATTGTTTCCTTCATTTCCTTGCCATTTATTTCTGCTCTGATCTTTATGATTTCTTTCCTTCTGCTAACTTTGGGGTTTTTTTGGTTTTTGTCCTCTAATTGCTTTAGGTGTAAGCTTAGGTTATTTATTTGAGATGTTTCTTGTTTCTTGAGTTAGGATTGTATTGCTATAAACTTCCCTCTTAGAACTGCTTTTTCTGCATCCCATAGGTTTTGGGTCATCATGTTTTCATTATATTTTGTTTCTACGTATTTTTTGATTTCCTGTTTGATTTCTTTAGTGATCTCTTGGTTACTAAGTAGTGTATTGTTTAGCCTCCATGTATTTGTATTTTTTACAGGTTTTTTCCTGTAATTGATATCTAGTCTCATAGTGTTGTGGTCGGAAAAGATACTTGATACAATTTCAATTTTCTTAAATTTACCAAGGCTTGATTTGTGACCCAACATATGATCTATCCTGGAGAATGTTCCATGAGCCCTTGAGAAGAAAGCGTATTCTGTCATTTTTGGATGGAATGTCCTATAAATATCAATTAAGTCCATCTTGTTTAATGTATCATTTAAAGCTTGTGTTTCCTTCTTTATTTTCATTTTGGATGATCTGTCCATTGGTAAAAGTGGGGTGTTAAAGTCCCCTACTATGATTGTGGTACTGTCGAGTTCCCCTTTTATAGCTGTTAGCATTTGCCTTATGTACTGAGGTGCTCCTATGTTGGGTGCATAAATATTTACAATTGTTTTATCTTCTTCTTGCATTGATCCCTTGACCTTTATGTAGTGTCCTTCTTTGTCGCTTGTAATAGTCTTTGTTTTAAAGTCTATTTTGTCTGATATAAGAATTGCTACTCCAGTTTTCTTTTGATTTCCATTTGCATGGAATATCTTTTTCCATCCCATCACTTTCAGTCTGTATGTGTCCCTAGGTCTGAAGTGGGTCTCTTGTAGACAGCATATATACGGGTCTTGTTTTTGTATCCATTCAGCCAATCTATGTCTTTTGGCTGGAGCATTTAATCCATTTACGTTTAAGGTAATTATCGATATGTATGTTTCTATTACCATTTTCTTAATTGTTGTGGGTTTATTATTGTAGGTCTTTTCCTTCTCTTGTGTTTCCTGCCTAGAGAAGTTCCTTTAGCAGTTGTTGTAAAGCGGGTTTGGTGGTGCTGAATTCTCTTAGCTTTTGCTTGTCTGTAAAGCTTTTAATTTCTCCATTAAATCTGAATGAGATCCTTGCTGGGTAGAGTAATCTTGGTTGTAGGTTTTTCTCCTTCATCACTTTAAATATGTCCTGCCACTCCCTTCTGGCTTGCAGAATTTCTGCTGAAAGATCAGCTGTTAACCTTATGGGGATTCCCTTATGTGTTACTTGTTGTTTTTCCCTTGCTGCTTTTAATATTTTTTGTTTTTAATTTTTGATAGTTTGATTAATATGTGTCTTGGCGTCTTTCTCCTTGGATTTATCCTGTATGGGACTCTCTGCACTTCCTGGACTTGACTATTTCCTGTCACATATTAGGGAAGTTTTCAACTATAATCTCTTAAAATATTTTCTCAGTCCCTTTCTTTTTCTCTTCTTCTGCAACCACTATAATTCAAATATTGGTGTGTTTAATGTTGTCCCAGAGGTCTCTGAGACTGTCCTCAATTCTTTTCATTCTTTTTTCTTTATTCTGCTCTGTGGTAGTTATTTCCACTATTTTATCTTTCAGGTCATTTATCCATTCTTCTGCCTCAGTTATTCTGCTACTGATTCCTTCTAGAGAATTTTTAATTTCATTTATTGTGTTGTGCATCATTGTTTGTTTGCTCTTTAGTTCTTCTAGGTCCTTGTTAAACGTTTCTTGTATTTTCTCCATTCTATTTCCAAGATTTTGGATCATCTATCATTACTCTGAATTCTTTTCAGGTAGACTGCCTATTTCCTCTTCATTGTTTGGTCTGGTGGGTTTTTACCTTGCTCCTTCATCTGCTGCGTATTTCTCTGTCTTCTCATTTTGCTTAACTTACTGTGTTTGGGGTCTCCTTTTCACAGGCTGCAAGTTCGTAGTTCCCATTGTTTTTGGTGTCTGCCCCCAGTGGTTGGTTGGTTCAGTGGGTTGTGTAGGCTTCCTGGTGGAGGGGACTAGTGCCTGTTTT
Source organism: Eubalaena glacialis (assembly GCF_028564815.1). Classification (NCBI taxonomy): domain Eukaryota; kingdom Metazoa; phylum Chordata; class Mammalia; order Artiodactyla; family Balaenidae; genus Eubalaena; species Eubalaena glacialis. The sequence continues at coordinate 75,279,670 of NC_083726.1, read as the reverse complement.
CTGGAGGATGAGGCTGGATCTTGTCTTTCTGGTGGGCAGGAGCACATCCGTTGGTGTTTTGGGGTGTCTGTGACCTTATTATGATTTTAGGCAGCCTCTCTGCTAATGGGTGGGTTTGTGTCCCTGTCTTGCTAGTTGTTTGGCATGGGGTGTCCAGCACTGTAGCTTGCTGGTCATTGAGTGGAGCTGGGTTTTAGCGTTGAGATGGAGATCTCTGGGAGAGCTTTCACCGTTTGATATTACGTGGAGCCGCGAGGTCTCTAATGGACCAATGTCCTGAACTTGGCTCTCCCACCTCAGAGGCACAGGCCTGATACCCGGCCAAAGCACCAAGAATCTCTCAGCCACGTGGCTCAGAAGAAAGGGGAGAAAATAAGAAAGAAAGAAAGAAAAGAAAAGAAAATGAAGTAAAGTTATTAAAATAAAAAATTAAAAATAATTATTAAAAACAAAAAATTTTAAAGTAATAAGAAAAAGAAATAAAGAAGAGAGCAACCAAACCAAAAAACAAATCAACCAAAGATAACAAGCACTAAAAACTATACTAATAAAAATGAAAAAAAATGAACAGATAGAACCCTAGGACAAATGGTAAAAGCAAAGCTATACAGACATAATCACACAAAGAAGCATACACATACACTCACAAAAAGAGAAAAAGGAAAAATATATATATATCATTACTCCCAAAGTCCACTGCCTCAATTTTGGAATAATTCATTGCCTATTCAGGTATTCCACAGATGCAGGTATATCAAGTTGATTGTGGAGATTTAATCTGCTGCTCCTGTGTCTGCTGGGAGAGATTTCCCTTTCTCTTCTTTGTTCGCACAGCTCCTGGGGTTCAGCTTTGGATTTGGCCCCGCCTCTGCATGTAGGTCACCTGAGGTCATCTGTTCTTCACTCAGACAGGACGGGGTAAAAGTAGCAGCTGATTAGGGGGCTCTGGCTCACTCAGGCCGGGGGGAAGCGGGGGTACGGAATGCGGGGTGAGCCTGTGGCGGCAGAGGCCAGCATGATGTTGCACCAGTCTGAGGCACACCATGTGTTCTCCCGGGGAAGTTGTCCCTGAATCACGGGACCCTGGCAATGGCGGGCTGCAGAGGCTCCCAGGAGGGGAGATGTGGATAGTGACCTGTGCTTGCACACAGGCTTCTTGGTGGCTGCAGCAGCAGCCTTAGCGTTTCATGCCCATCTCTGGTGTCCGCGCTGATAGCCGCAGCTCGCACCCATCTCTGGAGCTGGTTTAGGCAGTGCTCTGAATCCCCTTTCCTCATGCACCCCAAAACAATGGTCTCTTGCCTCTTAGGCAGGTCCAGACTTTTTCCCAGACTCCCTCCCAGTTAGCTGTGGTGCGCTAGCCCCCTTCAGGCTGTGTTCACACAGCCAACCCCAGTCCTCTCCCTGGGATCTGACCTCCGAAGCCTGAGCTTCAGCTCCCAGCCCCCACCTGCCCCAGCCGGCGGGTGAGCAGACAAGCCTCTCAGGCTGGTGAGTGCTGGTCGGCACCGATCCTCTGTGCGGGAATCTCTCCCCTTTGCCCTCTGCACCCCTGTTGCTGCGTTCTCCTCCGTGGCTCCGAAGCTTCCCCCCCACCTCCCGTCTCTGCCAGTGAAGGGGTTTCTTAGTGTGTGGAAACTTTTCCTCCTTCACAGCTCCCTCCCCGAGGTGCAGGTCCCATCCCTATTCTTTTGTCTGTTTTTTCTTTTGCCCTACCCAGGTACGTGGGGAGTTTCTTGCCTTTTGGGAAGTCTGAGGTCTTCTGCCAGCATTCAGTAGGTGTTCTGTAGGAGTTGTTCCACATGTAGATGTATTTCTGATGTATCTGTGGGAAGGAAGGCAATCTCCACGTCTCACTCCTCTGCCATCTTGAAGCTGTCCCATTTTATTTTTGCTTTTTTAATCTTTTTATTATTTTGTCACTTGTTTTTTATTGGAGTATAACTGCTTTCAAATGTTGTGTTAGTTTGTGCTGTACAGTGACGTGAATCAGCTATATGTATACATATATCCCTTCCCTCTTGGACCTCCCTCCCCCTGCAATCCCACCCACCTAGGTCATCACAGAGCACTGAGCTGAGCTCCCTGTGCTATACAGCAGGTTCCCACTAGCTATCTATTTTATACATGGTAGTGTATTTATGTCAAACCTAAGGGGTTTTTATTTAGTCACAAGTTAAATTAACAACTAAAAAGGATTCTTCTAACTGGAATTTTAGCTGCAAACTCAAAGTAACTGACAGATTCTTATTTATCCATGGTGCCAACAATATTTTACATACTATTCAAAATATGCACTGTAGAGCATTCTGGGAAATTTATAATCTATGTTTAAAGAAACCATCATAAGGAGGAAAGGTCATTGATTCTTGGCTTAAAGTGTCCACCTTTGGGATCAGATGATAGCTCATGGATAAGATTTTACAAGAGATCATGCATAGAAATATAAAGAAATAAGGAAAAATAGACTGCTAATAGAAGACAATACCACAATTCCTCATCTGTCAAACAAAAATAAGTAGTATCTAATCTGGTTATCTACTCAGGTTGTAGTGAGATTAAAATGAAATCATTAGAAGGTACTTAAAGAGCCTAAAGAAATATGTAAATAATTTGTATTCATAGTATACATTTTTGACATGGTTCTTTTATCTATCCTCTCAGACTCCTTGTAGACAGTGACTCTAATTTTTGCTCTGAAATGCAAAGGGTTCTCCGTGATGTAAGAGCCATCAAAGAAACATTTTTGGTAGAATAAGAATTCTAAGACAAAATACTAAAAAGTTTTTTTCCTCTCTGCAAGATGCTTACCTTTACTCCATTATATTTAAAAATCAAATCTTAACTTTTGCTGATTTTAGCACTCTCTCTATATGAATGTTTTCCTCTCATATGATAGCCAAGATGAAGGAAATGGAATCGTGCATAACTATAAGAGAAAGAAGGAGAACAGACATGCTTAAGGGAGTTGAAATGTGGGGAATATGCCTTTTCAGACATTAAGATGCAAATGTTTTTATTTTGTGCCAATCACCTGAAACATTTTAACATATTTATGTTAGCCACTGATGATACCCCAATTTCAGACTGAAATCTTTATATATTCTGAGAGCTATAACTTAAGAAGTCATTGCATATAATATCCAATGGTGATAAACACAAAAGAGAAAACTAAAGCAGAAAAGGGAGTAGGGGATGAGGTTTGAGGAAGCAAGCAGGTAACTATTTTACATACGGTGCTCAGAGAAGGTCTTACAACTAGTGAGATAATTTTTGAGGTGATATTTGAGCAAAGCCTTGAAGAAAGAGAAGTCATATAGATATCTGGAGGAAGAGTGTTACAGACAAAAGAGAGCTGCAAGTGTAAAGGTCCTCTAATGAGCATTTGCTTTTTAGAATATTTAAAGATGAATAAATGTGTAGTTTATAAGACATAGGTGAAACTTTAAAGGTGTGCCAAGCACAGAAAAGTAGTTAGTGAGTAGCTTGTAAGACATAGACAGAATTCATGACATGCTAAATACACAAATGGAAGTAGTTATTAAGTAAAGCATGTGTCCCTAAACAGAGATAGGAATGTAAGAAGGACCAAGAGAAACCTAAATTCATGAGGCACTAAATACACAAGAGGCACCTAATATTCAAGAGGCTCTAAATATGATACCTGATGCACTAAATATTCATGAATACTAAATAATCATAAGACATATGAGGTATTCTATTGGCCTTAATTTGGTTATCCCACATGCTCTCTGCCCAAGAAACACAAAGAAAACAGCTGCTTAGTGATCTAATTGGCAAGCTACAGGTAAGGCCAGGCATACTAGCACCTGTTCCTCTCTTGGTAGAGCAAGCATATGACACTGGTATTACCCAGGCATCACTTATCTGATTGGGCCTCTCACTCACTGCAATTCTGGTCCTCTTGGCTGTTAAGGGAGAGAGAAAAAACATACGAAAACTGTGTAACATAAGATTCAGGTAATGTGATCGTTCATTTACTTGTGCACTCTCCTAAGTGTGTTAACTTTACCCTATTTCTTGCCCCTTCCTTCTCATAGTGTGTTTTAAATCAATTTAATAAACTCATGTGTTTCAGTATCTTAATTTGCCCAGTGAGCCTTTCTGTTCCATCACCTGGTATTGCATTTGAAGACTACCATTTTCCAAACAGGCTCTCCAGCTGAGCATTGTTGGCAGGTTAAAAGAACAGTCTGGAGGCCAGTAGGGAGGGACAGAGTAAAAGAGAGAAAAGGAGAGAGCAGGATTTCATATTTCAGAGACTGTATCATGGAGGGCCTTGTAAGCTATCGTAGAGACTTTGGCTTTTACCCTCAGTAAGATGGGAAGCTATTACAGGATTTTGAGCAAAAGAGTGACATAATCTGACTTCCATTTTTAAAGTGTCACCATATAGAGAATAGACTGTAGAGGGTCAGAAACAGGGAGGTCAATTTAAAAAGTATTTGATACAGGCAAGAAATGATGGTGACTTGGACCACAGTGGCAACAGTGGAGGTGATGTGAAATTATTTGAATATATTTACCATTTTAGAAGGTAGAGCCAAAGGATTTGCTGATGGATTCAAGATAAAATGTGACAAAGGAAAATCCAAGATTATTAGCCTGAGCAACTAGGAGTATACAGAATGGAAAGACACGTCATAAAGACTAGAAGAGGGAAATTTGATCTTAGTCATGACACTACCAAATAAGAAACTATCAAATCTATTTAAGGTACTGCCCATGTGAATGGAAATAACCTTCTTTTTAAAAGTATATAAATAGTATATCTACTTAATTACCCTAATTGAGTTAAAAATTTGAAAATAGAAATTATGTATATGGCATATATGTATCTGTGTTTGTCTAAGGTCGACAATACTACATCGACAACTAGTATTCTCTGAGCTGGAATACAGACACTTTTTATCTTCTTTTTGTATTTCTTGTATTTTCCTAAAATTCTATAATATATAAATATAACTTCAAAAGTTATAAGAAATGAATAGAATTATACATTTTCTATATATATTCTGTGTTCTGTAGAACAAAAAAATTGATGGAAACCTTGACCTCATAAACTCTAGGTGATGTGCCTAAATAACATGGGGTCAACAAAGATAAGGACTTGACAGTTGGGGCAGAAGGAAACCCTGCAATCATGAAGACTGCTCTTTAAGAAGGTAATTAGGTCATTCAGGCAGTCCCTCAGGAAATACTAGAGACTCAATCAAAATTTAGATGTTGATACATACTAGATAATAATCCGTCCGTGCACATGGGCAAGTAACTGAATCTCCCTGTGCCTCAGTTTCCTTGTCTCCAAAATAAGGATATAGTTACCTACCTCCTTTAGTTGTTAAGAGGATTGGTTACATGTGCATATTCAGTATTAAGCAGGCTTGGATTCAGGGTCCTGGATCAGGAGCAGCCTACCCAACATACAAAGCAGCAGAGGAAAATAAGGAATGATGAAACCTTCTACTGCAAAGGTAGCCAGGCTCAGTCCTAATTCAGACTCCATAGGAGGATTCCAGGGGAGCTTAGCAGTTATAGGATGATTTAATCCTAACCTGTTCTGGACAAGATGGGAATGGGACAAGTTATAGAAATAGACTTGGAGGCATCCCTGAAGCCAAATGAGAGGGAAATCAATCTAAGCTAGGAAAAGAAGGCAGACCCTTTAAGAGCCTGAGCTGGGTGCCCCAATTCACTGATGAGGACACTGAACCTCTGAGAGATAAAGTAATTTATCCCAAACCACGTGGCTAGCAAGAATTTCATCTGTGATATGGAAATACACTTCATGAAAAGTACAATAACTTCAGCAATAAAAACTCAAATTTTGGGCTTCCCTGGTGGCGCAGTGGTTGAGAATCTGCCTGCCAGTGCAGGGGACATGGGTTCGAGCCCTGGTCTGGGAAGATCCCACATGCCGCGGAGCAACTGGGTCCGTGAGCCACAATTACTGAGCCTGCGCGTCTGGAGCCTGTGCTCCGCAACAAGAGAGGCCGCGATAGTGAGAGGCCCGCGCACCGCGATGAAGAGTGGCCCCCGCTTGCCACAACTAGAGAAAGCCCTCGCACAGAAACGAAGACCCAACACAGCCATAAATAAGTAAATAAACAAATATTTAAAAAAACTAAATTTTCCATTAGGACAGAATTAGGCTGACGCTTGATGTCTAAAATGCAAGGGGAATCATACTGTTTTTTCAACAATCACCTATCAGACATTAACTGGCCTTTCTGAAAAGATGGATTTCACATACCTGACAACCAAAGGTAAAAAGCATTTATTCAGTAAAAGTTAAAGGAATTTAAACATATTCTTATGTGATCCCTCCCCAATTAATTTATTCTTAATCTTACTGGAATCAAAGGTGAAGAATAGGGATTAATTATCATTTTTCACTATTTATTTATTGCATTTACCATTTGTGCTTCCCATGTACAGTAGTGACATAAGGCTCTTTTGCTAATCAGTGAAAACAGTAACATAGAAACAAAGAAGAGTTGATGTGATAAAAAGTGCTCTTCCTAGTTATAGTGAAAATCCCCAGTCCCAAGGCTATAAAGTTATTTACCTCTGTCCACCACTGTCTTTACCCATAGCTGAATGCTCAGCACTTACTTTAGGTAATGGAGAAGGAAAATAAAGTCCAGGATCTTTTAAACACTAGAACAGGAGGGTCTTCAACTGCTGCTACTTTCTTGCTAACTACAGCCGATTGCTAACAGTGTCAAATACTATCACTGGGTACAGCAATAGAGAAAGGATGGTTTAGAATGAAACTCTGTTCTTCTGGGGATTTACCTTGTTCCTTCATCTGAAACATATTCCTTTGCCACCTCATTTTGTCTAAATTTCCATTTGTATTTTGGGGATAGTTACATTTCTCAACCTTGGAGAAGTGGCCCTCTGTAGGTGATGTCCTATGCGTCCCAGCAGTGCACTTCCCTCTCATCACCCAAGGTCCAGGGGGCAGCTGGTTCCAGGGTAGTGTCTAGCCTGCAGGACTGTAGGTTTCTTGCTTTTGGTGGCTGTCCCCTGGTGGGTGAGGCCGGTCTAGAGGCTGCACAGGTTTCCTGGTGGGAGGGGCTGATGCCTGCCCCCTGGTGGGTGGAGCTGGATCCTGGCCCTCTGGTGGGCAGGGCCATGGATAGGGGTGTATCTAGAGGCAGCTGTGGGCTCAGGAATTCTTTAGGCAGCCTGTGTGCTGATGGGTGGGGCCGTGTTCCAGCCTGCTTAGTTGTTTGGCCTGAGGCATCCCAGCACCGGAGCTGTTGGGTGGGGCCAGGTCTTGGTGTTAATGACCCAAGCAAGATGTCTACCTCCAGGAGAGTTCATGCAGATGAATATTCCCTGATATGTCTACCACCAGCTTTTATGACTCCAGACTGAGCCACAGGCACCCCCTCACCCCCGGCCTCCCCAGGAGACCCTCCAAGATCAGTATGTAGGTCTGGCCCAGGCTCCTATGAAGTTAGTGCTTTTGCCCTTGGTCTCAGTTCATATGAGATATTGTGTGCACCTTTTAAGAGTGAAGTCTCTGTTTTCCCCAATCCTGTGGAGCTCCTTCAATTAAGTCCCAACAGCCTTCAAAGCCAAATGCTCTGGGGGTTCCTCTTCCCAATGCCAGACCTCTGGGCTGGGGAGCCTAACATGGGGCTCAGAATTCTCACTCCTGTGGGAGAGGCTCTGCAATATAATTATTCTCCAAAACTCTGAAGACTATCTTATCTCTAAAGGAAAACAAAAGAGAAATGTACCACCAAAGATATGTACAAAGATGGCACATCAGAAATCACGACCAAAAAATCTAAAGCAGAAAATGCCTAATTATACCAAAGGAGTAAAACATCTTCTGTATAAGTTTTATAAAGGTTCCTGAAGACAAGTGGCTTTATAGAACTATATTAATGGAAACCAGACTAAAAGATTAATTTAAACCAAGAGAATAAATATTTATTGAGCATCCACTTTTTGAAAAGTCCTGTTTGGCACTGGTGAGAAATAAAGGTAAGACAAGAGTTTACCCTCACAGAGCTTGCATTTCAGAGAACACAGACACAGTCCTTAAAAAAGAATAAGATAAAGTGATAAATACTGAAAAGGAAAATCAAAAAATGTTCTAGGAATCCAAGGGGAATTACTGTCAAAAAGAAAACAGGAAGCAATATTTTATAATAACTTTAAATGACATATAAGCTATAAAATTTTTGAATCACTATGTTGTACAGCAGAAACTAATATAATATTGTAAAACAACTGTATCTCAAGAAAAATACATAAATAAAAATAATTTTTGAAAACCTAAATTTTTTTTTAAATATTTATTTATTTATTTGGCTGTGCTCGGTCTTAGTTGCGGCACATGAGATCTTCATTGTGGCACGTGGGATCTTTAGTTGCAGCATGTGGGATCTAGTTCCCTGAACAGGGATTGAACTTGGACCCCCTGCATTGGGAGCACGGTGTCTTAGCCACTGGATCACCAGGGAAGTCCCAAAACCTAAATTTTCTAAACTATAAAAGTGGGGTGTTGGACTTCTCTGGTGGCACAGTGGTTAAGAATCTGCCTGCCAATGCAGGGGACACAAGTTCGATCCTTGGTCCAGGAAGATCCCACATGCCGCGGAGCAACTAATCCCATGTGCCACAGCTACTGAAGCCCATGTGCCTAAAGCCCATGCTCCGCAACAAGAGAAGCCACCACAATGAGAAGCCCACACAACTCAACGAACAGTAGCGCCCACTTGCCGCAACCAGAGAAAGCCTGTGCACAGCAATGAAGATCCAACAATGCCAAAAATAATTAACTAATTAATTAATTAATTAATTAATTATTTAAAAAGTGGGGGAGAAAAGGAAACCAAGAAAAGGACAGAGACCATAGTTCAAAAGGAAAAATGGAACATTTGTTAAGAATATTTGCTACAGTAAGGAAGCTGTAGCTTTCAGAAGAGCTAAAAGATTTGAGAATAATATGGGAAAATGAACTTGTTTCTAGGTGGAAAGAAACAAGAATAACAGGTGGGAAAGTAGAGTGTTTAAAAAAACAAAATTTTCAAGGTAAATTCTTTGCCCAGTTGCCGTATTTATAAAGATAATTTTTGAAAAACATTTATTATACTGTAAAAAATGCTTTAGATGAAAGTTTAATATGCCAAGGATCAAAAGGTGTTCATAATAAAATGTTATCAACAACAGTAACAGCCAAGTTCCCATGATTCTACAGATACTTACTAAAGCAACTCAAAGAACTTGAGCATGCATGAGAGGAACACTTGCCTAAGCGCCAGACACTAAATCAAAACCAGTGCCCAGAGTACCAATCAAAAGTGTGTAAAGTGTTTCCTCTTCTTAAATTCTTCTCAATTTTCTTCAAGAAAAGGTATTTTGGTAGACATTTACCTTTCGAAATGGGATTTCAGGATTAGTAATGAATGTACTTATCAATTATATGTAATATAAAAAAGGAAAACTGTACAAATACATGAAAATTACAGTTGATCCAAAACATCTTCTGAACCAATGATTCAGTATACTTTCTTGCCAAGCTAGTTACGAATTGCAAATACACAAATGTGCACAGACATAGGCAGTATATTTGATTCATTCATTCTTCCTACTACTGCTATAAAAAGAAAATTATATGTGTATTGGTAAAACAAAAACAAAATCAAACAAAACTAGTGGCCCACAAAAACTGTGTATTTGGAGATTCTGAATAATTGGCATAAGGAATAATCTGGTTCTAGGAAAAGAAAGGTGATTATGTCTCTTAGGAGACTTTATACACTTAGGAAGGAACACTGGATACATTTTATTTTATATAACACAAAAGAATCTCTAGTAGACATATATGAGAATATTGGAAATCTTCCTGAACTACTGAAACCATCTGGGTAGAGCAGAAGGTCCGTCAATTTGTTTCTAGAAAGAAAGGCAAGTAGAGAGTTATAATGGTAATTTAAAGGTTTGTTAGGTTTAAAAACATTGTCTTTAGATGTTCTCTCAGGGGTTCTGAGACTTCTAAAATAAAAGGAGTCCCTTTCACCTCAAATGAAAATTTAGTTCTACCGTGGTAACACACATTATATTACTAAAAAATGTGTGTCTATGACTTGAAAACTATAAAATACTCTATGATGAATTACAAAAAAAATACTACTATCATATGATTGTTGTGCTTCATGAAGCACTATTTGACATCTGCTTGTGAGAATTGGCTTTATATATGTATTCATGATTCAAGAATGTGGGTCATCCCAAATTAAAAATCAAGAGCGAAACAGTAAGCCATTCCCATGTTAAGACAAGAATATACACCAAAATCCTTCAAACACTCCCTCTTGACACAAACACCTAAATGTCTTTCATTTATCCAACTGTTCATTCATCAAACACTTGTTGAACACCTGGATTCTCTCTGCAAATAAATAAGGTATCGTGCTACTTCACCAAATTCACTGATTAGTCCTAGTAGTTTTCTGGTAGCATCTTCAGGATTCTCTATGTATAGTATCATGTCATCTGCAAACAGTGACAGTTTTACTTATTCTTTTCTGATTTGGATTCCTTTTATTTCTTTTTCGTCTCTGATAGCTGTGGCTAAAACTTCCAAAACTATGTTGATTAATAGTGGTGAGAGTGGGCAACCTTGTCTTGTTGCTGATCTTAGTGGAAATGGTTTCAGTTTTTCACCATTGAGAATGATGTGGGCTGTGGGTTTGTTATATATAGCCATTATTATGTTGAGGGAAGTTCCCTCTGTGCCTACTTTCTGGAGAGTTTTTATCATAAATGGGTGTTGAATTCTGTTGAAAGCTTTTTCTGCATCTATTGAGATTATCATATGGTTTATATCTTTCAATTTGTTAATATGGTGTATCACACTGAATTTGGTAAAGTAGCAAGATACAAAATTAATGCACAGAAATCTCTTGCATTCCTACACACTAATGATGAAATACCTGAAAGAGAAATTAAGGAAACACTCCCATTTACCATTGCAACAAAAAGAATAAAATACCTAGGAATAAACCTGCCTAAGGAGACAAAAGACCTGTATGCAGAAAACTATAAGACACTGATGAAAGAAATTAAAGATGATACAAACAGATGGAGAGATATGCCATGTTCTTGGATTGGAAGAATCAACATTGTGAAAATGACTACACTACACAGAGCAATCTACAGATTCAGTGCAATCCCTATCAAACTACCAATGGCATTTTTCACAGAACCTGAACAAAAAATTTCACAATTTGTATGGAAACACAAAAGACCCCCAATAGCCAAAGCAATCTTAAGGAAGAAAAACGGAGCTGGAGGAATCAGGCAGTCTGATTTCAGACTATACTACAAAGCTACAGTAATTAAGACAGTATGGTACTGCCACAAAAACAGAAATACAGATCAATGGAACAGGATAGAAAGCCCAGAGATAAACCCACACACATATGGTCACCTTATCTTTGATAAAGGAGGCAAGAATATACAATGGAAAAAAGACAGCCTCTTCAATAAGTGGTGCTGGGAAAACTGGACAGCTACATGTAAAAGAATGAAATTAGAACACTCCCTAACACCATACACAAAAATAAATTCAAAATGGATCAAAGACCTAAATGTAAGGCCAGACACTATAAAATTCTTAGAGGAAAACATATGCAGAACACTCTATGACATAAATCACAGCAAGATCCTTTTTGACCACCTCCTAGAGAATGGAAATAAAAACAAAAATAAACAAATGGGACCTAATTAAACTTAAAGGCTTTTGCACAGCAAAGGAGACCATAAACATGACGAAAAGACAACCCTCGGAATGGGAGAAAATATTTGAAACGAATCAACTGACAAAGGATTAATCTCCAAAATTTACAAGCAGCTCATGCAGCTCAATATCAAAAAAACAAACAACCCAATCCAAAAATGGGCAGAAGACCTAAATAGACATTTCTCCAAAGAAGATATACAGATTGCCAACAAACACATGAAAGGATGCTCAACATCACTAATCATTACAGAAATGCAAATCAAAACTACAATGAGGTATCACCTCACACCGGTCTGAATGACCATCCTCAAAAAATCTACATATAATAAATGCTGGAGAGGGTGTGGAGAAAAGGGAACTCTCTTGCACTGTTGGTGGGAATGTAAATTGATACAGCCACTATGGAGAACAGTATGGAGGTTCCTTAAAAAACTAAAAATAGAACTACCATACGACCCAGCAATCCCACTACTGGGCATATACCCTGAGAAAACCATAATTCAAAAAGAGTCATGTACCACAATGTTCGTTGCAGCTCTATTTACAATAGCCAGAATATGGAAGCAACCTAAGTGTCCATTGACAGATGAATGGATAAAGAAGATGTGGCACATATATACAATGGAATATTACTCAGCCATAAAAAGAAACGAAATTGAGTTATTTGTAGTGAGGTGGATGGACCTAGAGTCTGTCATATAGAGTGAAGTAAGTCAGAAAGAGAAAAACAAATACTGTATGCTAACCCATATACATGGAATCTAAAAAAAAAAAAAAAAAAAAAGAAGGTTCTGAAGAATCTAGGAGCAGAACAGGAATAAAGATGCAGATGTAGAGAATGGACTTGAGGACACAGGGAGGGGGAAGGGTAAGCTGAGACTAAGTGAGAGAGTGGCATGGACATATATACACTACCAAATGTAAAACAGATAGCTAGTGGGAAGCTGCTGCATAGTACAGGGAGATCAGCTCAGTGCTTTGTGACCACCTAGAGGGGTGGGATAGGGAGGGTGGGAAGGATACGCAAGAGGGAGGGGATATGGGGATATATGTATACGTATAGCTGATTCTCTTTGTTATACAGCAGCAACTAACACAAGAATGTAAAGCATTTATACTCCAATAAAGATGGTAAAAAAAAAAAATGAGTAAGGTAGGCAATTAGAATACAAAGACATAAAATACACAATCCATGCCCTTATACAGCCCAGTCTAGAGTTTGTAAGATAAAGCATATTTACTGTCTAAAATCGTGCTAAAATCTAATCAGCATGTTAACTTTTCTAATTAGAAAACTTCAACCATGTCTGATGATGTAATGTATGTGTATATACATAGTTGTGCAATAGGTATACAGGCATACCTCAGACATATTGCAGGTTTGTTCCAGACCACCACAATAAAGCCAATAAAGCACAACATACAAATTTTTCTGTTTTCTAGTGCACATAAAAGTTATGTTTACACTATTCTCTAGTCTGTTAAGTTTGCAATAGCATTATGTTTAAAAAAACAATGTAAGGGGCGGGGGGGTGGGATGAACTGGGAGATTGGGATTGACATATATACACTAATATGTATAAAATAGATAACTATTAATAAAAAAGAGATTAAAAAATTTAAATTTAAAAAAAAACAACAACAATGTAAGGGGACTTCCCTGGTGGTCCAGTGGTAAAGAATCCACTTTCCAATGCAGGGGACGCAGGTTTGATCCCTGGTCGGGGAACTAAGATCCCACATTCCATGGGGCAACTAAGCCCACTGCCATAGATACTGAGCCCACATGCCTCAACTAGAGAGCCCACGTGCTGCAAACTACACAGCCCACGTGCTCTGTAGCCCGTTCGCCACAACTAGAGAGAAGCCCGTGCACCGCAGCAAAGAGCCCGTGCACCACAATGAAAGATCCCACGTGCCTCAACTAAGACCTGATGCAGCCAAAAATTTTAAAAAAACAAAGAATAAATAAATAAAACAAATATTTTTTTTAAAAACCTTTCATTAAAAAAATATAAATAAATAAATAAATAAATAAACAGTGTAAGGACTTCCATGGTGTTCCAGTGGCTAAGACTCTGCGCTCCCAATGCAGGGGGCCTGGGTTCGATCCCTGGTCAGGGAACTAGATCCCACATGCCACAACTAAGAATTCACATGCCACAACTAAAGATCCCATATGCTGCAACTAAAGATCCCACGTGCCACAACTAAGACCTGACACAGCCAAATAAATAAATATAAAAATGTAAATAAAAAAATAAAACCTATGGACATTTTTTAAAAAACAATGTAAATACCTCAATTAAAAAATATTTTATTGCTAAAAAATGCTAACCATCATTTGAGTTTTCAGCCAGTTGTAGTAGTAACATAAAAGATCACTAATCACAGACCACCATTACAAATATAGTAATGCATAAGTTTGAAATATTGTGAAAATTACCAAAATGTGACAAAGAAACACGAAGTGAGCAAATGCTATTGGAAAAATAGTGCTGATAGACTTGCTTGAGGCAAGGTTGCCACAGATCTTCAATTTATAAAAAACACAATATCTGTGAACACAATAAAGTGCAAAGTGCAATAAAATGATATGCCTGTACACATAAGTGTGTATACACAAACACACACACACATAAACACATTTTTTTTTTTAAACTCTTCAATTCTATATAGCTTATATGGTGCGATATCATGGAAAGAGCCCTGGTCTAGGGGTCAAGACCTACATTCTAGTCAAGCTCAACTGTTTCTTAGCTACCTAGGGCTGGTCACTGAACTTTTACTAGCCTGTTTCCCAACACAAAAATTAAGATAATAATACCTGTTTTACCTACTTCACAGGCTTGTTATGAAGATTAAATGGCAAAAAATGTAATAGTGCCTATTCAATTGTAGAACTCTATACGAATGCATAATGTATTGTAATCCAAAAAATAAGAACTTCTTATTTCAACTTCCAAAGCTTTTAAAATAGCTAAAATACCTTCATGTAAGGTTTTCAAGCAATCTCAGCTTAATAGCAAAGTCTTACTCCTTTGCAGACTAGTGTTGAAGATGTAATGAGAATTGAGTTAATGCTGCAGAACACCACCTGGCCAAAGTTTCTCAAAGAAGCAGATATATCCTAATCACTTAAGAGCATGTTAAACATACTGACTTGTAAATCTGATTTCTAGAGGGATGAGTTCAGGAATCTACAAATTTATCAGGCACACAGGAGATTTTTACACACATTAAAATATAAGAGCCACTAACCTATGGTAAAAGATCACCTTATCCTTCTGACTTTACTAGCAAATAAGATTAGGGAAAAAAGGTGTTTTGATTAGAAAATAAAACATCACATAAAATAATAACTGCATTTTCCAGCTCCTTTAAAAATATTTTTTAATTAAGAAAGAATAACATGTTAAATAACATGCTTAATTAAAAAAGAATAAATTAGTTTCACAACTTATATAGTGCTAAAAATAATCTTAGTTGTTACTCTTTATCATAACTAAAAACCACATCCAAAAGCAATTGGGAAATATGCAGTAAGCATTTTGGGCCATTAATATAAAAATCCTCTTTTCTGTTGAAAGAAAACAATTTAGCATAAATGCCACCAACTCCTTGCAATATAATACTACCATCATGGTTCATGATACAGATAACAAGATAAAAATATGTAGTCAATAGTTCTGCAAGTATGCTTTCTATAATTTCAATAATAAATGAGAATTCTTACATTTCTAAATGGAATTTTATATAAATACAATACAAAGAAAATAATGGAATTTTAAGAGTTCTTCTTGGAAAATTAAATATAAAATTACTAATACCGACATGCTATTTGAGCAAAATCTATACTATTCCAAATATCATATATTCCTTACTGAGTCAACACAAATTTCAAATGCACAGTGTTAAACAAATTCTGCTTATGTAAACTAATGTTTCAAAAGGTGTTTTTTTAATTAAAAAATAGATAGTGGATGCTATTAAAATATATAATGAAGAATTTAAAGCTATTTATGTAATAAAATTATAGTTGAGAATTTACTTTTTAAATTGTCTTAATATTAAGTGTTATTTTAAAAGATAAAAGATAAATTAGAAAAATATATAGAATTTATTGTCCAAAAAATATATCTTTACCAAAATAATTACAACATTTTTAAGGATATCTGTATAAAACATACATTTGTTTATATAATAAAAATATCTAGGATATTTTGTAAAATTGTAGCCATCTAGTAAAACTGAAATGCAAAAAAATTTAAATAGTCAAATAAAGGCACTGCTGAAAAGCTTCATACAGTTCTTTAAATAGTCCTTACATTAACATTTAAGAAACAAAAACCTACACACACTTTTCCTTGCAGCTGCTTTATAAAAGTGTATATAAAGTTCCAAAACAAACTACTAAGAAAAGCCCCACATTATTGTTGCATGTCTCTTACTAACAGAAGTTTCTCTGTTTGAAACAGAAGGCCTCCTGTTCACTGAAATGACTGAAAACATGGAGTTGGTCATTCTTAACTAGGCCATAAGGAAAAAAAAACTGTGCAATAAGAAAAATAATAAATTCACTCAAATAATGGATAAAATAGTAACAAGATAATTATAAACCTATCATTATATTAATTATGGGACTAATATTTTATTTTGTATACAAAAAACATTTTCTTTATTTCATATGTAAAGTATGTTTCTATATATTTCCTTCCTGGCCACCCTTCTTGTTCAAGTCAAAGAATGCTTAGAATACTCAAAAAACACTCCTGTAAGTTCTAACAGAAATTTGAAGTTACAGAACATAGCCTGTTAAAAAAAATTATTCCTTTACTCCCTAACATCAACCCCCCAAAAAAACCTCTAAAAAATAATATTTCCAAGTTTCAACAATTTTTCAAGCAATATATTTGGTACATAAAATGGAAATGAAGATAATTCAAGGTCATTACAGTATGATGATATTTCCTTTAAGGATGACTGTAATGCTGTATTATCTTCAGAAGGAAATGGACAAATCTGTGTTTCTATCCACCCAACTACACAGGAAGTAGAATCCATAGATAAGGAATTCAAAGACTCTG
This sequence comes from Eubalaena glacialis, assembly GCF_028564815.1. Classification (NCBI taxonomy): domain Eukaryota; kingdom Metazoa; phylum Chordata; class Mammalia; order Artiodactyla; family Balaenidae; genus Eubalaena; species Eubalaena glacialis. The sequence continues at coordinate 75,262,792 of NC_083726.1, read as the reverse complement.
GGTGAATAAAGCACAATACTAAAACCAAAGAGATGCTAAACGTTTATCCTATTGGCATCTACACACACTTTAATGACCAAACAATGATCATTTCCCACTAAAGCCACCCATTGTTGCCCAAAGTGTTTGCTCTCTCCCTTGAAGGGACAAAGCCTTCGGTCTAGGTAATCTATCCGGCATTTATCTTTTGCTTATTTATGTGTTCTTTTTAGGTGTGGATCACTTAACTTGGTAGGTAGACTTTAAGCTTTTCAAGGGAAAAGACTGTCTTATTCCTTTCTTGGCTTCATCAGGTTAATTCACCTTTTATTCCTTCTCAAAGATGTTGAGCTCCCTATCTCCCTTTTCTCTCTAGTCTCCACAATCCCCACTTTAAATTTATGATCACAATCTTCAAATGAGCCCTTCATCTATACCCAAGTTAATTCACTCACCCAGTCTCCAAAATAACTATTTCTTCTCCTCCAACATTTCCAACCATAATCTAAGCTGATCCCCTTGTTTCTTATTTCAGTGAAAAAGTACAAACTGTCAGAATAAATCTTAAGTATTTTCCCACTCCCAAATCTAAACATATACTTTGCTGTTAAAATGAATGCACATTCCCTGTTTCTATCAAAGGTCAATTCCTCCACTTACTGCATTCCATCATTTCTCACTTACTTGAAAACTTTATTCCTGGAAATATCCCTTCAAATCCTGCATTCTTCCCTCCCTACTAGATCATTTTCAGCATACAAATATTTTATAACTGCATTCCTATCTTTATGCCTCAGACTCAATGGGAGTAAAAATAGTACCTACTTTACAGAGTTGCTGTGAAGATTATTATGATCATAATTATTATCATACCTTAAATCCATCCCTTACCTTCATGTCTTCCTCTGCCTACCACATTTTTCTAATCCCCATTACAGCAATCTCAAAACAGTGGCCAATCCTTACTGTCTCTAATTCCTCATTCTCTCCTGAACCTCCTCCATTCAGGCATTTGTCACCATCATGCCCTGAAAACCCACCTGACAAATACACTAATGACTATCAGGTAACCAAATACACTAATGACTACCATGTAACCACATCCGATACTCTATCTTCAGTTCTCAAAGAACACATATCGAACACTTACTGTGCTGCCAGACATACTCATTTAACCCTCACAATAACTCTGTGGGATAGATACTGTAATTATCTCATTTTAAAGAGGAAACCAAAGCATCATGAAGTTGAGTAACTTACTCGAGGTCACAGTTTACTCAATCTCTCAGTTCTAGAGAAAATCCCACAATCTGGCTCTACTCAACTATTCATTTTAACAAATATTCCCTACCCAATTCCTTCACAAGCAATAGGCCAGTGTCCTTATGTCCCTACACTATAATATTCACAATGATTCTCAATCTTTCTTAATCCATGGCCCATTTCAAAAAAACAAACAAAAATCTTCTACTGGTCTTTTACACATTATATCTGGCATACAATCAATAATGTCAAGACATGAATAGAGGAAGGAAAATGTAACCATTAATCAAGAGAAAAAATGGATAATGGAAACAAATCAACAGATAATCAAGATGTTGTAGTTAGCTAGGAGGATCTTAAAATAACTATTACCTATATATTAAAGAAAAGAGAAGAAAAGATAAACTAAATAGATTAAAAGAGAATTTCAAGAGAGAATTTGAATTTTAAAAAATAGATGAATAATCTATAATTGAAAAATACAATATCTGAAATCAGAAACTAATTAAATAGGTTTAATAGCAGCTTGGACAAAGAAGACATGTTTGGCTAGCTCAAAAACAGATCAATAGAAAATATCCAATCTGAAGCACAGAAAGAAAAGAGAGTGAGAAGAGAACAGAGCATAAAGGAGATATGGTACACTCTCAAAATATAACATACATGTAATTGGAGTCCCAGAAGGGGAAGAGCAAGAAAGTGAGACAATAGCAATACTGGAGAAGATAATGGCCAAGAAATTTCCAAAACTGTTAAAAGACATAAGCTCAGAGATTTAAGGAACTCAGTGAACCTTAAGCAAATAAAGTAGAGTGTATGGCAAGAAATAGTACTAAAGATACAGAGGAATATTTCATAATGATTATTGGACTGTCATAGACAGAACAATGCCCACGCCAAAATGTCAATTTCCTAATTTCCGGAACCTGTGAAAATGTTACCTTATGTGGCAAAAAGGGACTCTGCAAATGTGACTAAATTAAGGATCTTGAGACGAAAGATTTTCCTACATTACCAGGTATCAGATGTCCTGCATTACATCATGTAGGCATAATCTAATCACAAGAGTCTTCAGAGAAAAGGCAATGTGAAGATGATAAAGAGATAGAAGATGCTATTCTGCTGGCTTTGAAGATGGAGAAAGGGCAAGGAGCCAAAGAAAATAAGGATTGCAGCAGTAGAAGCTAGAAAAAGCAAGGAAAGGAATTCTCCTCTAGAGCTTCTGGAGCACCTTGGTTTCCACCCAGTGAAACCTATTTTGGACTTCTGACCCCCAGAAGAGTAAGAATATTAATTTGCATTGTTTAAGCTGCTAAGTTTGTGGCAACTTGTTACAGCAGCAGAAAACTAATAAAAAGATCAATAAAACAAGAAAATATAATAATCCTGGATGTCTCCACCAATAATATGGCTTTAAATATAAAAAGCAAAAATTGACAGAAAAGGAAAATCAATAAATTCATTATCATAGTTGGAGAATGTTAATTCACATCTCTTAGTAACTAATAGAACAAGCAGATTTTAAACAGTAAAGAATTAGAAGATTTAAGCAATACTATTAGTTATCTTGACCTAGTTGATATTTATAAAACACTAAAGGCAAATATTGTAGAATACACATTTGTTATGTGTGCATGTAACATTTACCAAAACAGACCATCTGCTGGGTCATAAAGCAAGTCTCTACAAATTTCAGAGAACTGTAATCATACTAAGTATATTCTCTGACTGGAGTGGAATTAAACTAGAAATAAACAACACATAACTTTAAAACTCCTGAATATTGGAAAATTAAACAAATTACAGAGCTCCCTTTCCCCCCTCCCCTCACACAAAATTCTCATACCTTAGAAGCTGGGGGAAGAGAGAAAAAGAGGACGAATGCTTCTCCCTGCTCTGAAAAGTCACTGCCCTCATTCAGACTCATCTTCGTCCGTAACACTGCTGTGTTCTATGTAAAGCCTTCCCTTTTGCCTTTCCACCAACTCCTGTCTCCCTTCAAGTCCCAGCTTTTAACCTTGGCTTTACCATGGAGTAGTCCCTAATTAGATCTCAACTTCCCCTCAACTTTTAGACTAAATATTGTCCATATCTACTTTAGCTTTCAATCACCTCTTATCTTGAAGTACTTTTTAAATATTTCACATGTATAAACACTAATTTTTCAAAACAATGTCAGGTATTCAATGACATAATCTATACTTCTGACTTGCTACTCATGCACCAGCAACATGACTGTCAACTGGGGGAGCTTGGTAGAAATGCAGAGTCTCAGGCCTCACGCCACTACTAAATTAAAATCTGCATTTGAACTGATCCTCAAGTGACTGGAATGCATACTGATATTTGAAATGTTATGCCTTACAGTGATTCTTTTTTTTTTTAAATAATTTTGCTTGTGGCCTTTTTTCAAGTTTATTTATTTATTTATTTATTTATTTTTGGCTCTGTTGGGTCTTCGTTTCTGTGCGAGGGCTTTCTCTAGTTGCGGCAAGCGGGGGCCACTCTTCATCGCGGTGCGCGGGCCTTTCACTGTCGTGGCCTCTCTTGTTGCGGAGCACAGGTTCCAGACGCGCAGGCTCAGTAATTGTGGCTCACGGGCCCAGTTGCCCCGCGGCATGTGGGATCTTCCCAGACCAGGGCTCGAACCCGTGTCCCCTGCATTGGCAGGCAGATTCTCAACCACTGCACCACCAGGGAAGCCCCGACAGTGATTCTTTTTAATCCATCACAATCAATTGTATATAGAAGCAATTCAATAAATACCATTCAAAATGATTTAAAAACATATGCATGCTTTTACATTTTTAGCATACAAAAAGCACACAATAAATTTAAGGTCAGGAAATCTTTTAGGAATGCTTCCTCTATTTTTCAGGGCAAACATCAATCTTGACCTCTCTGAACATCTTAAAAAAATTAATATGGCACCTGAGAATAGACCATAAAGAATAAGTAAAATTTCATTATCTTGACACAGTAGTATCTAAAAATCTTCATTTCTAGTTTAAACAGATAAATTAGTAGTTTATATTGCATACCCAGTTTCTTACCCCAATTTTGGAAACAATTGGTTAATTCTTCCCTCCTGCTCCTGCCTATTCAATGCTATTCCACTAAACAAAACATCAACATCTAATCCTTGAGTCCCTTTGAACAGGCAGGTTCTTCAGGGACAAGAAGAAAGTGTGTCCAAACAGATGCCTACTGTCATACCTCACTTTTTGATCTAAGAGAACAAAATCAGTTCTAATGGATAATCATTTTGAAGTCCTACAAGGAATCACTAATTCAGATTACTTCAAAACTGGTGGTAAAATAGGGACTGAAAAAAATCATATACATAACATAGGATACAAAAATATATTCAGGCCATGTCCTTTTTATTGTCATAATTATAAATAAGACCATTAAATGTGACATACAGAATTAAAGCTATTTTAAAATGTAAATATCTCAGAATTACTTTCCCATAGGAAGATGTAAATTTGACAGTCCTGACAGATAAGATCAACAAAATGCCATACAACAAAAATAATAAACCTATTTGCTGAAGCTAATAAAACTATTGCATCAACACCCACAAACTGGACAGAAACGTACTATATGCTTGATTTCACAAAGGGTTCAGATGTACTCGAGTTTAACTAAATCTCTACTCTATAAGAACCTTAAAAGAAAACATGGTATACACAACAGATTGACTAAAATTTATAAGACTATCATTTTGGACCATCTTATATTAAAATTCGACATCACTTTTGCAGCCTGGTTTGGATGGCTCAACCTCCTTTAAAATAAAAATCATGGATATTTGAATTGATATTTTCTTTTTCTTTACATATTAGCAGAAACATTCTAAATCATTCTATAGACTTAATATATTTTACTTGAAGATTTAGACATAATTATTCTTCCTGTTGCTGGGGATAGTAACATAAAGCTTGTGCTTCACTCAACTGTCCTTTTTATTCTCTCTTCCCTCACAGTTTATTCAGTGAGAGAAGTGCAGCTGTGCAGTAAGCAGACCAAAAAAGATCACTAGGAAACCGCTAACTGCTATTACATCACTGTCTCTGGTACTTTATTGTCAAAAGATCTAGCTGGTATTTGGTTAACAACTATGTATTCCAAACACAGAAAATCAATTTTTAAAAAACAATTAAAAAGCTTCTAAACAGCTCTTAAAGAATTCTACACAGGCTTGGTAAACATCCAATGCAGTTAAACATATGACCTAAAGACCAAATAGATACATGAGGACTTGATAATCAGGGGGTGTTGGCAGTACCACACAATAGGAAAAAATCCATGCATGTAGGCAAGTGATAATAGGTAGGCCTAGCAGGAGGCAGAGAACAACAGCAAGAATATGAGGGCAAGCAACAGGCAGAAGTCTAAGCAGACATAGTCTGCTTATGTTGGCAGGTATCAGAGAGTCAATCACAAAGATTTATTTTATAACAAAAGGTTATAGAGTCAGTCAATAAATATTTATTGGAGGTCTCTCCTGAATTAATCACTGTTCTAGACACTGTTCCAGTTATGAATAAAACAAAAACAACTGCTTACAGGGGTCTGTGCTAAACATTCTGTGAATACAACTGTTGCTTTTGTCATTGATATTAGCTCAAGAGACAGTTTAATGATGAACTAAGCAGTAAACAAAGGCAGTAACTAAGACACATGGATCAACAAGACAGAGTACAAACTACTGGAATAGTGATCAAGGCAGGGTTCAGTTCCTGGAATCAAGCTACTAAAAGCCTAGTAATACAGGTTCAATTCATTCAGCAAAAAAAGTTTATGTCTGTACTAAATATTAGAAGTAAAAAATTTAAAAGATACGACAAAACTGATCTTCTGAGACGCCTGGTGTTTAAGAACAGGATCTGTCCTAGAGTCTGAGGTAATGATAATATGCAAGTGTTAAGCAGCCTAACTTCAAAGAGTAGAGATATAAATGTGTTCAAAGCAGCGCTTTAGGAAAGAATAATCTGATAGCAATGAAATAGATTACAGAGGGACATAAATAAGGTAGAAGGCATAATAGAAAGAGCATGTGATTGGAAGTCAGAACACCTGGTTCTAGTCCCTGCTCTTTTACTTATTATTCTCTGACACTTTCAGAGTCTATGTTTTGTCATCTTTAAAATAGTAATAACAAGCTGATTAGAAGGCTCCTAATGAGGATTTACTCCCAATCTGCAAAGAACCATACAAACGTTTTGTTCAGTCATGATTATACTTTCTAATATCAATGATACTTGCACTTGTAGTTTTTCAGATTTTACAAAATTTTGATCTATTTTTATTATATTACAAAACAAAGAATGAAAAAATGTACCAGCTGGCTATTTTTTAACTTGTAAGGGGAAAGTGCTGTGATGCTTCTTCGTATTACTTTGCAAATGTAAAGGTATTGTTTCCTTCATCTTGTCACCTGTTTGAGTTCTGGAAAGGCTACATCCAACAAAACAATCCTTAATAACTCTAGATTTGATGGTCAGATCATCATGGAAGGAAGTTTTGCTCTTCAGAATGGTCATATCACAGTGGTCCACAACATTAATTAAAACACCATTATAATCGTTCAGGCATTAGATAATTTAAAACCTGAACACTAGGTTGGTGGCAAAGGGATGGAAAAAATGGTATAGATATAAGACACTGGAAACAACACATCTATACATGAATATGGAATGACAAACACTGCCTGGAATCCAATTAGGTCCCTCTTCTGTGCAATGTCTAATTCTATCATTTAAATGAGCAAAGGGGGGACTTCCCTGGTGGTCCAGTGGTTAAGAATCCATCTTCCAATGCAGGGGATGGGGGTTCGATCCCTGGTTGGGGAACTAAGATCCCACATGCTGCAGGGCAACTAAGCACACGCACTCTAAAGCCTGCATGCCACAAGTAGAGAGCCCGCGTGCCACAACTACTGAGCCCGTGCACCACAACTAGAGAGCCCACGTACTGCAACTACTGAGCCTGCGTGCACTAGAGCCCACGGGCCACAACTAGAGAAGCCCACGCACCACAACAAAGAGCCCACGCACCACCACTAAGACCCGACACAGCCAAATAAATAAATATATTTTTAAATAAAGAAAGAAAGAAATGAGCAAAAGGTAGCTGTAGACAGAATAGCATCCAGAAAACACTGGTTTTGTAAGGTCTAATCAGCAGTCCCCAACCTTTTTGGCACCAGGGACCGGTTTCATGGGAGACAATTTTTCCACGGACAGGAGTTGGTGGGTGGGGATGGTTCAGGCTGTAATGCAAGTGATGATTCAGGCAGTAATGCGAGCGATAGGAAGTGATGGGGAGTGGCAGATGAAGCTAGCTTGCTTGCCCACAGCTCACCTCCTGCTGTGCAACCTGGCTCCTAACAGGCCGCGGACCGGTACTGGTAACCGGATGGGGACCTCTGGTCTAATCTATATCTGAACAAAGATAATTAGTAATAGTTTTGAGGCCTACCTAGTTAGTAATTCAGTATGAATAACACACATACTTGTAGTGACACACTGAGTAATGAAAAGCATAGCACATATTGATGATCAGTCAATGATGATGTTCATGATCAATGATGATCGTCAGTGATGATTAGTCCTCCAACGATGCAAGTACTACTTCTCTTAACTTGGATATCTGATATATGAAAACAATATAGGGTTTCCTGGGGTATTCTATAAGTTCATTGTTGATCCTAATATCTTATTATAATACCTCACCTGAACACATAAACATGAGGGCATTTGGGAAATACTGGAAAACTACAGAGGCAACAAAAACTATGAACCAAAGCCATTTAATTCAGAATGTTCTTCAATGAGCAGTGAATACTCAAGCATCAACAGTAGCATCAGTGAAAATTAGCCATTAATAAGTAAAAGAAAGGTCTGGTTTTGAAACAAGAGCTAGTTGCTTAATGTCTATGATGATGATAATATTTCATAATTATATTTTATTAATAAAGCACTAGAGTACCCATGAATCACCAAGAATTTAGCAATAATATGGCATAATTAGTGGAACTCCAAGGATATGTTCAACTGGCTTAATTGCCCTTAATACTTGTTAAGCAACTACTATGTACCAGGAACTATACTTAGAATCTACATCTGTTACTTTATTTGCTATTTGCACAACTAGTTTCTCAAACTGTGGTTATTTTCTCCTCTCTTTAAAGAAAAAGGTACATTACCTACCTTGTATGTGAAATTGGTGCAATGAATGGATTCATATGAGTAAATAGAGTAGTATTTGTTAAATGAATCAACTGATGAAAAAATAAATTAATGGAAAGGAAAAGAAAGAAAAGGAAAGGTAAGGTATGGGAATGGGAATGGGAATGATATGGTATGGAATGGTATGGAATGGTAATGGTATGGTATGGGATGGGATGGTAATGGGATGGGATGATATGGTAATTGGATGGGATGGGATGGGAGGGGATGGCATGGGATGGTGATGGGATGGTGATGGGATGGTAATGGGATGGGATGGGATGGGATGGTAATGGGATGGGATGGGATGGGATGGTAATGGCTCTATTCTGAAAGTTCCACTTCCATGGGTAATCTGTTGACAAGTTCCTAGAATGGTGTAGTAGTAGGAATACTTTGCAAACTGATTCATCAATTTTAGAGCCAGAAGGAATCTTGGAGGAAATCCTTTACTCTAACTTTCATTTTAAATATGAGACCAAAAGAAAATATGTGATTTGCCTAATATAACTCATGTAGTTACAGAGGGAAGCAGGGCTGAACCCCAGGTCTTCTACCTTTCATTCCTGTAGTATAAACAGTTCCTCTTTTTCACCACTCCCTTGGGAGTTAATTGGAGTTCCTTTGTGAAGGAGCCATACTGACCAGCAATATTTACTATGAAATCACTCTACTAATTCATATACTAAAACGCTAGCAGTTATAACAAGATAAAGAATGGAATTTTTCTTGTTGTCTCATAATTTCAACTATAAGCCTTGAGAAAAGTTTCTAGACACATCCCTACAGCATTTACAAAGAGCTGACCAAACTGGCCCTTCAACTATCAGTCCTTACCTCTTATCTTCAGGCTATTTAAGATAAGGCTAAACATTCATGGTGGGGATACTCTGAAGAGAATTCACAGATATAGAGAACACTGTTTTCTCTTTTCCTCTCCAAAGTATAGTGAAGAAAACGTTTCTTCTCTATTAAGCCAAGTGAGTGGGTGGTCCAAGGTTTTCTTTGCTTACAGAGATTAAAGAGCTATAAAAAGGGGATTGCAGCAATTCGCTTCTGCAGAATGCAGAGTGCCCCATCTCAAAATGCCCATCTCATAAAGTTCAGGCCCATCTCAGAGTGTCCATCCAGAGAGGAGGGGTGAGAGAGTTCCTGGGGAAATCTGATGCATGTCCTTTGGAGTCTAGTTACTGTTATATATATACCTGGAAAAGTCTGAAAATAGGAGGTAAAAAAAAAAAAAAAAAAAGAGGGTAGTAACTGAGCAAGGACGATGCACATCTGCTGTTGAACAAGTCACAGATATATGATATTTCTCATTGCCTAAGTGGACAAAAAAGAGAGCAGCCAAACAACAAGCCATTTCGTAGGAATTTCGCCAAGGAAAGTTGACTACCACCAAGGCAAATGGACATTCAGTGTTACAGGCTATAGGTATATGAGGAGAGTAGGAGGGAAAAGGAGCTAGAGCATCCCCAAAAGGTCAGGCAGAGAGTGCAACTCTCATTACAGATGTAGCAAGGAGGTTGTCTTCAAGAGGCTCTACAAAGAACCCAAGTGCATAATGGCCAGCTAGGGAAGGCAAGAAAGAACTACAAAGAGCCCCAAGAAAAGAAGTACAAAGAACATTAAGTTAAAAAAACCTGTTCTTCTTCCTTAAATGTCTCCCCACTCCCTCTTTGGAAGGCCCAGAAGAGGTAGAGAGAGGCAAAAGAAGGAAAAATGAAGAGCAAATTGAGGCAGAGTAAGGTGAACAAAGAGAGTCCACATTTTCCACTGTAGGGAATTAAGCCTGGAGTCAGGACTGGGCTGGATGAAAACAGAACAGTGAATTGGATGTTTTTGGTTTAGATTGGGCAGGACTTTAATTCCTGAAAATGAGACCATTCTTACAGCTGAAAATAACCTGACAGTAATGGGACCTAACAAGGAGGTTAGAAAGAAAAATGAGACATTTTTTAAGTGTTAATTCAGACATTCATCCCTGAAAGACAAATTTTGATTGAAGCATAAAGCAAAGTTTCCTAGCTGTAAGCTACCAAATTCAGCCCACTCAACAAACCAGTTACACAGGCTTTAAGAATCAGATTTGAGAGTACCACTTAATGACCTAGGGAAATAATCATGAAATTTAAAACTGTGAAGTGAAAAAAAAAAAGATGGAAAACTGTATATGCAATAGGATATAATTTTTTATTATTTTATATAAATGAGAGTATATTAAAATATAATAGCAAAAATATAATATGTTCTTATTTATCTGGGTGGTGAAATTCTTATAAATTTTCTAAAATGAACAGAAAATACTTTTATAATCAGAAAAAAAACACTGTTAAAAATGTTTGCAAGTAACCTTGTGAAAAAAATGTGAAATTTTTTAATATTAAAATCAAAAAAAGTGTCATTAGTACTGTTCTGAATCTTGCAGCCAAAAGCAGTTGCCATAATAACGTCAGATGTTGAGAACTATAACAATGCTTGAATTTCAGGGCCGGGGAGATAACTGGTCAATATTATGTTCACCCAAGACTGTCAAATGAGCTCTCTACAAGACAATAACATGGCAGGCCACTGCTACCAGAATATAGATAATCAATTGCCCTTCTACCTCCTCTCAGTGGTGTCACCAGCTACCTCAAAATTTTCATTACCCGCTTTCTTCCAGTTAGCAAAGCCAGCCCCAAGTCTTTGGTCTAAAATATAGAAAAAGCTCATCAAACTCCTGTTCACCAAACTAGCTATCATAAGTCCAAGCTTCCCAAATCATCCTTCAACATGAAAATGATCATTTGATACTACACTGCATAGCCTCTAATTTGGTCCCACCATCTATCCCTCACTTCTCTCCTAAACACTATGTGTTGGAAATCATGCTCCATCAGCAGCAGTAGAGACCAATGGTTAAGCCTGGAACACTGGCTGAAACCAAGTTTGCCATCCCTGTCACTTACAGCTGTGTGACTGCAGGCAAACTGCTTAACTTCTCAATTTCCTCATTCATAAAGTGGGATTAATAATAGTACCTATAAGATTATTGTGAGGCCCATGTGAGTTAATCGTGTTTTAGAGTTTAGAACATTTGCTTCTGTCACATAATGAGTGTTTGATAGTTCATTGATTTTGATTAGAAAACTCACCTATACTCTCAAACTAAAACCTTACCTGCTCATCCCCTGAGGACATGGCTCTTACTGAAGTGCTCCCAAGTAAGGCTATTTTTTCTTCCACACCACATGTGTATAAGACATTGCCTGGAAGTGAGGTTTCTTCTTGCTCCCTAGTGCAGTTTCCAACCTATCTCTCCTCATTCCTCTTCCAAAGATCCCATCTTCTTGAAGCATGACATGAAGCACATGTCATCATATCTTGCCACAAGCTGCCCTAGTCACACTGCCTCATCCACTGATGTCACTCACAGGCTACAATATTCCCTTCACCACTTCTATCAGCATTCTTGGCAACTTCAAATCCCTTAGGTGATACACCCAACAACATTATCTCACAGTTCTTTGGCCTACTTAAAACCAGTCTCATTTTTGTTAAAAGGAAGGAGAAGAGGGAGAGGGGAGGGGGAGGAGGAAGGGGGAAGGGGGGGAGGAGGAGAAGAAGAGGAAGAAGAAGGAGAAGAAGAAGGAGAAGAAGAAGAAGGAGGAGGAGGAGGAGGAGGAGGAGGGGGAGGAGGAGGGGGAGGAGGAGGAGGAGGAGAAAAGAGAAGGGGAAGAAGAAGAAGAGAACTACTTCATCTTCATGCTCCCAGATCCAAACTATATTGCATCTATACCCACAAATTCTGGGGGAGGGGTTCTGTTAAATTAGAAGTGTCACTGCTTCTATCTAAGGCCATTCTCTCCACTTTCTCTCTCTGTCTCATCCCTAGTCTCCTTCTCTAGGACTTCACTCCTACAAAAATCTCCTCTCTTTCTTATACCATCAATCTAAAGAATCTACTTGATTCTTCTTTCCCTCACACCCTTTATCAGCAAGTCCTAACAGCTCTATCTCCAAAATATACCTCAGGTCTACTGTTCACCACCTGTGATGCTACTGTTTAGTCCAAGCTGCCTCCATCTCTCTCCCGGAACAAAATAACAACTTTCTCACTAGTCTCCCACCTCTATTTTTAACTCTTATAGCACAGTTCATCTTCTACATAGCAACCAGTTATCTTTCTGGTAAATCATATCATGTCATATCTCCACCTAAAGCTCTCTAAAGCCTTCTGACTAAAATTAAGTCCAAAATTCTCATTCTAGACTACAAGGCCCTAAACAATCTGGCTCCTGCCTACCTCTCTGTTATTATCTCCATCCTCTTTTTCATTTGCTGTATCTGGCTATCCTGCTTCTTACCATTCCATGTCAGCTTATTTTTCATGGCTTCTGCACTTGCTTTTGCTTAGAATGCTCTTCTCTCAGATCTTCTCATGGCTCACTTTTCAATATTCACATTTTAACTCAAATGTCTCCTTCCCAGCCAAGGCCAATTAGCCTCAAGCATATTGTCTCATTGTCTCCACAGCACTTATCAGCATATCAGCATCTGAATTTTTTTTTTTTTATGTTTATTGTCTCTATCCTCACCCAATGTTAACTCCTTGAAAGTAGAAACACTTGTCTTGCTCACATCTATCAATATATCCTCCACACCCAGAACACCCTTCCTGGAACATCAATGGCTGTCAAATACTTTTGACAGACTGACTAAAGTCTCCATAATAATCAGGAGTATACTATATTTTTCTCCTCTGGTGTTGAGGACCAAGTCTGACATACCTACTGATGTGTTAAGCACGTCACAGAGAAGGACAAAGAAGAAATAAAAGTACCGTTACTCTTAAATAATTCAAAATCCATTTGAGGAAGAAGAGAAACTAACCCAAGATACTAAAGACAACTACACTTCTAACCCAAGATACTAAAGACAACTACACTTGACCCTTGAATAACACAGGTTTTAACTATGCCTGTTGACTTATATGTGGATTTTTTTAAATAAACATATACTACTGTACTACACAATCCAAGGTTGGTTGAAACCATGGATGCAGAATTGCAGATAAAGAAGGATGACTGTAAAGTTATACAAGGATTTTTGACTGTGTGGAGGGGAGGGTCAGCACCTCTAACCCCTGTTTACAAAGCAAACTATCATGTATCGTACATTAGGCTTACATATGTAAACACAGTAGAATTAGGCAGGAGAGGAACCCTTAGAAAAGAATAATTCCATGAGGTATGTATCATTTTATAGATGAGGAAACTGAGGTTCAGGCAGCTTAAACAATTCACCCAAGGTTAAAAACTAGGAAAGGAGTCAGGTTCAAACAAGTCTCTTGATGTCAAAGCCCATTCTTCTCTTAGGAACCTGTTTCTGCCACTTCCTTATAACAAGAGCTGGCAACTATGAAAGGTACATCTAACAGAAGTAAGACTGAATAATATCTGTCACGGACATCTAGAAGACTATAACTCTACCAATATTAAATGCTCAAAGTGCTTGGGTCTTTGGGTCTTGAAAGATAAAACAGATCATCAGTCCCCTGAAAAAAACACAGCCTATTACCCACAGGACACTAGGACTGATGAAGTAATGCACACAAGAAAAAGATATGCAATTAACAAAGGGATTTTTAAATTTTATTCAAACTATTCTTAGAAATGGAATATTTTAGGAAACTTTCCATAGAAGCTTCCTGCCTCACTCAGATCCAAGCTAGCCACTCTGAATGAATTAGTTATTAACTAACTGTATGGGAAAAGGATGTGTGTTTACATGTGAGTATGCACAGATGTGCATGTATGTGCATGTATTCATGTCTTTGTATGTGGGAATGAGCTGTTGTCAATAAATTTTTGCTATTAATACCTTATGAAAATAGGATGAAATTTATGGAAAGGGATTTTTTTAATGGAATGAGCATGAAAATTAGGAAAGATTAGAAAGGATAAGTACAGAGGGGAAATAAGCAAATAGATGAACAGGGCTATGTTAAAGATTAGGAGAAGGGAAAGATTAGATGTCATGGGACTTAAATTTATTAAGAAGAGTTTATATTACTATTTTGGAAAATAAGGAGTCATTTTTCTGTTTTAGAAAGTGTGCTAATGTGGTCACAATGGCTATAGAGGTAAACTACTCTAATAACTTGAACATAATGTGTTTAAACTTAATTGTTGTCATGTTTCATGGGAAAGCCATCTTGTAATGACATGCAAGACTCTCCCAACTGGACTGAGTTTGTCAAGGGCAAAATCCACATCTGATTCATCTTGCATTTCCCAGTGCCTAACAAAGTGTTTTGAGTGCACTTTTTAGTGAGTGCACAATTTTAGTGGGGTTTTATTGAGTGAACAATTTTAGTGTGCAAAATTGAGTGCACAATTTTAGTGGGGTTCAATAACTAACGAATTTGAACTGGACTAAATTGAAATACATTGAATTTATTTGGTCAAATTGAATTAGAATGGTCAGGGATGGGAGCTACTAATTATCCTCACAAATCACTTTTATTCCTCCATTTTAGATATCAAAATATACTTAAGTAACTTCTGTTCTGCTTACAGTGAGCTTGGAGTAATAGCCTTCTTTTTACACTTTTACTATCTACACTTTACAAAGAGGCTGTAATGTACATAGCAGAAGTATAATCCACTTTACACATAGATGAACCTGAGTCATAGAGAAGCATCACGTTATTTTTTCACAGGGTTACTCTTACATCACTGCCACCTAAAAGTGAGTCAGTGGAACAGAAGAGATCTGAACTCAAAGTCCAAAAGCATTACTGTCATCACCAAAGTTCATCTTAAAAGATTCAATCATAAAAGGAAAATTATGTAATGTACAAATAAACATATTTGATAGTCAAAAAAAAGGCACAAAGATGACTGCTTTTGGAAACAGAAATTCCTGTTATTGCATCCTTTTTTCACATAAAATAGAGAGCATGGTCCTTTGAATGTACAGAAAACAAATATATAAGCAAGAGTAGGGAATCTAACATGATTTTGAAGAATATCCATCCTCAGTTACATTACTCTATCTCTACTGCTGCGTTTATTATTTTGATAACTGATATTTGGAGTATTTTTCTGCTTGTCAAAGACAGCAAGTGGGGCTTGTCTTAAGTTTTAAGGCTGTCTTAAGTCATCTTCAGTAGTTCACTTAACTTTCTACCACATATTTTTTAACTTCATTTGTTATCAGAGTGTTTCATTTCACAGTAAACCAATTTGTGAAGGACACAAAAGGTATTTATTTTACCAGTTCAATCAAGTTTGTTTTCTAAACAGGTTTGTTTTAAAAAGTGAAACTTGTTTTCAGGGTCATTTGTGTTTCTGACTTCGTTTGTTGATACTGTATCAGAAACTTATTTTTCAATGCAAACAAAACTAGTCATCTAGTCAAAGGTTTCAGCAGCTAATATTGCATAAAAATGGAAGACCTGATTATTGAATAAGGTTCTAAGGAAAAAAAGAGTCACAAATTGATTTTATTCTTCTCTAATCACAGTAATTAAACTAAAAATTTGCAAAATGACATGTCTCATAATATGAACTACTAAAAAAGGAATGCCAAAATTAATCAAATGTCTTAAGTTAGCAAAAGAACTCTGTCACCTCAATGAAATCTTTCAATTAACTCACATCAGGTGTGGAAATAGTAAGATGTTCTCCTACAGCTTATATATAAAATGAGTGTGTATGTATGCGTGTATACATGTATGTGAGCATGTATGTATATGTACATGTGTGAGGGTGTGTGCATATATACATACGCGTGAGGGTGTGAGTATGTGTGTATTTCTGGTCACTTTTGGGGTCTTAGTAAAAACTCTTGGCATACGTAGAGTGTGCTCAGGTTAATGATATAACAAGCAATATACTTAAGCAGTTTAAGGATTAACATGTCGGTCAGCTCACCTTGCCAGGCAAGCAGTTGGAAATCAATAAGTATTTCCATGTCCTTAAAGACAAACAAGAAAGGAATGTAATTCCTTACTTACAACAGAGGACAAAGACTAAGAAAATATTTTATTCAACCTGGTCGAGAAAGCATAATGATCTCAGTCCTGACTTTCACAACTCAATGTATTCAACAAACCAAGACATCCATTCTACCACATAAATACAATGCTAATAACATCCGCTGGTAACATGACGTCATATATTATCTAACATAAATGCACTATTATCATCCTTTTTTACAGCTTTATTGAGATATAATTGACAAATAAAATTATGATATTTAAAGTTTACATTATGATGATTTTGATATACATAAACATGTGAAAGGGTTCCGCCCATCAATTTACACATTCATTACCTCACATATTTGCCTTTTTTTTTTTTTTTTTGGTAAGAACGCTTAAGTTCTCCCAGCAAATTTCAACTATACAATACAGCGTTATCAACTTTAATTACCATGTTATACATTAGGGCCCCAGGACTTATTCATCTTATAACTCAAAGTTTGTGCCCTTTTACCAACCTCTCCCTATTTCTCCCACCCCCCATTATCCCTTTTCTTCATCGTTAGAGAGAGACATAATAAATTGTAAAAAGGGTCCCCAAGTAAAGACTTGAAAGAATCCCTGCTAAAGAAAGAAATTTTTGCAAGTGAATGACTACAGTTGATATCTGTTGAGGCCTATATATGCCAAGCATTATTCTGAGTGCTTTATAAATATGCCAGTTAATTCTCATAACTATCACATGAGATTAGTATTCTTATGCTCTCCACTTCACAGAGAAACTAAGAAGGAGAACAAGAGCTCACCAAAGGAATTATCCATACCTCGAGGTGATTAGAAAGAAATAGTGGTTAGTCACTACAAGTCTTACCCAGAAGAGGAAGAGATTTAAATATATTATTTACATACATATATATATATAGAGAGAGAGAGAGAGAGCGAGAGAGAGAGGATAGAGGTGGTAAGAAGAAGGAAGGAACAATAACTAAAAAAGGAAAAAAGAATCTGACATCTCCCAAGCACTTCTAAATGCAATGCATTTACAACATTCATATAATTTTAACAGCCCTATAAAGAAGGTATTAACTCCATTTTACACAGGAGAAAACTAAGGGTCATAAAGGTTGAGTGGCTGTCCTAAAATTCTGAACTCCAATCTTTGTGACTCTAAAGTCTATGCTCTTTTCAATAAGCCATGCTGCAAGGGAAAATAAAATAAGGCAGGGAAGGAGTAAAGGGATAATAAAGAATGTGAACCCAGAAAAAAGAGAGGAGATGAACCAGTTTTTGGAAGTTCCTTGATGGATACTGGATACTGGGAGCCATGATGCTTTTAATCTAGAATGGAGGGCTGTCAGGAGCCAGAATGGCTACTTGATTTCAAGAATCAGTGCCCTTGATCTCTTCAACATTACTCTTCTTGCCTATCCCATCTCATTGTCAGTGAAGCTGTTATGAGAAAAAGCAATGGCCAACTCACCTAGATGTGCCAGTCCCATACTGAGCAATTGCAGAGTGCATACAAGTGGCCTGGCCTAGCTCAACACACAGTCTATGGACAGCTTTACCCAAATTGAGATGCCAGTCCATCACTGTACATATGTTATGTGGCCACAGCAGAAGCCAAGAGAACATTTTCATATCAATGTGAAGGTAGGCACAGTTCAGGAGTGACCAAAATTTTACATTTCAGAATGACAATCAAGAGTGCCACAAATGAGGTCTCAAAACTTCAAAGTTTCCTGATAATTCCAATATATCATTTTTGACCAAAATATCAGAGGTACAAGTTGAGAATCTTTTCCATCAACTGAGATTAAAAAACAAATATCAATTTATTCAATATTTTGTTTATTAACATTAATATATTTTATACTATATTGGCCAGATTTACCAACTTCTAGTGGATTTTATCTTTTTTGGGGGGTGGGGGTCGTGTGTATCTGTGTGCGTATGTGTTTCATGTCAGTCCCCTACCAAAATCACAGCTTCTTGATCTCGGGTAAAATCTGTCTCAAAACATATTGGGGCCTCCAGGCTGGCATTGGTTAAGGAAGAAAGTTGGACAGCTAGCCTGGCCAGGGGCCTAGGTGACGTGGAAGTGAAGTGAGGTCCAGGGTGACTCAGGCTTGATCAGTGCCAGCACATGTACAAAAGTAGATTCAACCTGGTGGTGGCTTCCTATTCTGAGTGGCCCACATGAGTTGAAGGACACCCCAGTTGGAAAAAAAGGGGATGTTTCCCCTCCACAGAAAGGGGGCTTCCAATAATTTCACTTAATTGAGTGGATTTGGATTCAAGATATGAGAAAGGGGATATAAATCAGGAAACCAAGACAGAAGCCAAGTCTGGACAAATAAAATAGGAGGTTACAGGGAAAGCTATGACCCAAAAAGCACAGGCATTTAAGTTTGGAGCAGCAAAACAAATTTCAAACTAATGGGCAGGTGGGGCAAATAACACTGCTCTGATTTACTTGTGGCTTTATTTGGAACTGACCAAGAAACTCAAAGGTACTGAGGAGAGAAAAATAATGAAATTAAAATGACAATACTACTACTTTTTACAAAACATTTACTAAGTACCAGTAGTATAAGGGTTTACATATATTATCTTATTTAATTCTCACAACAAACATATGAGGTAGGTCACTTTCTCTTATTGAGCCCCTGTAGACTTTGAATATAACAATATTTCCTGGAGTTCCTATAGACACTGAATATAAAATATTTTCAGTCATAATAATCTAAGGAAGGGGATGAAAATTCTGGAACATGGTTGGCAGTATTTTTCACCAGCATTAGCTAATTTGTACTGAGTCATCCTCACTAATATCCAGCTGCTGCTTCTGAGATGCAGTATTTATTATAATTCTAAAGGTTACATTAAAAAGCAGCAAAGGGACTTCCCTGCTGGCACAGTGGTTAAGAATCCGCCTGCCAATGCAGGGGACATGGCTTTAAGCCTTGGTCCGGGAAGATCCCACATGCCGCGGAGAAGCTAAGCCCATACGCCACAACTACTGAGCCCATGTGCTGCAACTACTGAAGCCCGCGTGCCTAGAGCCCGTGCTCTGCAACAAGAGAAGCCATGGCAATGAGAAGCCTGCGCACCACAACAAAGAGTAGCCCCCACTCACCGCAACTAGAGAAAGCCCAGGCACAGCCACAAAGACCCAACGCAGCCAAAAAATTAAAAAAGAAAAAACAAGCAGCAAAGCTAACAAGCCCATCCAAGGATCAAAGTCATAATCTTGGCCTTATTACCATCACACTGAAATCAGCTGGACTTACAGATCATCAGTATACACAGCACACAATAACACAATTTCTTTACACCTATTTTTAAATAGAACAAGGTAGACTCCTAATATTGAACCATATAAAATGAAACCACAAAAACTGATGTCAAAACGTGCTCAAATTTAAAACTGCAAAATCATCAACAGTCTTTGAGTTACTCTATGTTGAGAGCTGCAGTCACAGAACACATGCAAAGGTAAATAAAATTATGACCAGATATGCTAAGTTAGTACAAAATTAAGAACCAAAGAAAACTAAGGAAACCCTATACTCAAAGACAGGAACTGAATCTGCTACGAAGTTAACAGTCCAATTACACTTATGTAACAAAATAGGTAAGAAAATAATTAAGGACAGATGGAATGTTGCTAATCTAATGCCAGCCAAGTTGGCAAACTAAAATTCAAAAGCATCATTTTGTAAATTGAGACTTGAAAATGTCACAGATGTCACATCTGAATTAACCTTAAGTGGCAGGCCAAATAACTAGGAATGAAATCTGTAATCTCATGTTTTATCAGCAGTGGACAACTTCCATTTTACGGCAGGACAGATGCAGACTACATTACCAACAGGCTGCTCAAACAAAATTGTTTTGTGTTGAATTAGGTGAACATAAGCAAAATAAAACACTTTAGATATGCACTGATTTTCAAGTTCAAGTTTCATGGTTATAGATCTGTGTTTGTTTAATTTACCATCAGTGGCGTAGACTATCGTGTTGAGTGAAAGTGTATTATACTAATACATTATTTATGTTGCTATAATATAGCTGAAAAATTAAAAATTTTATTATCAATACATCTTTTTCTGAAAAGCATCCTCCGTACCATAACATTTAATCATATATTCTGGGTAAGAAGCACTACCCTCCCCCTTCAATTCCAAGAAATAGTCATTTGTAGACTTTGTGCTCATCAGTGGAAATGAAAGCATTACCAAGAAACATAAGACACTGCACAACTCTTAGAAAATGAAATTAACATCCTTATTAGACAGTAAAGGCTTGACAATTAAATTACTGCTTGATATATGGAATTTAATAGAAACTGAATTGAATTAATGAAATAAGGCAGATGATGTGTAATATTTAGCATGTTAACTCAAAATGCCCTTCTTTAATATAAAGACATGGAAAAATTCTTATGCTTTACTCTATAAAGTGGTAAATATCAGGCTATAAAAGTGTATACACATTGCAGCAATTTAAAAAAATATTAAGTACACATATGAAAAGATTAAAAATAAATATACAAAATGCTAGTAGTAATTATATCATGGTGGTAAACAATGATTGATTGCTTTTCTCATCTTTTCCCAGACACTTTTTCTAATTTGATTACATTATTTCAATAACAGAAAAAAAAATCAAATAAAAATAACTTACGAAATTAAAAGCTGATTTTGGAGACAGACTACGCTTGCAAGATCTATTTTCTGCTTCTAAGTATCAGCCTTCTTTTAAAATGCTTTCAGCTAAGTTTTCACATACATCTATCAATGAACTCTGCAGGAACATTGCCCATCAGCTCTAGGTGCCAGAAAAAAATTTTATAGAAAATGTAAATACATTTTTTAAATTCTGTGTCTTTATTACTTCTAGTCTCTTTACTCAGTTTACTCCTTACAACGCTCTTTAATCCACAACTTGGTTTAGTGTATTGTTGCCAAGGTTGATGAGATGCAGCAAGGAAAGCATTAGCAACATTTTCAAAAATCTGTTGCAAGCCAATTCAGAAGGAAAATTCACACTATTATTAACCAATTTAGTCATCATTGTCTTAAATCAGGTTAAGCAACTAATGGAAAATATAACAATATTATTGTTAATCTCACAAAGTAGATAGTAGTAACCTTACAAACACTAAAAACCATACCAACTGAAAGTCTTGTGTGAGAAGAGAAAGGAAAGAATAAAAATGGTGGATTTTACTAAACTATATAAAAAGGAATTTGGTAAGATAGAGAAGGATAGTATGTGATTTACATGTTGAAAACAAAATGAAAACTAGGAGACTGGGTAAAGTAAGGTTTTTGGAAGTATTTATATGCATTTTTTGTTACATTCATAGTGGTGTAAGTAATAGGCACTCAAAAAGCAAGAGAACAGACACAACACCTATAAAGTACCTTGCAAATTCAAGTTATGGCTTACGTATTAGAGAATGACTAATCTAATTGCTAGAGTTTGGAATATAACCAATATATTCATCATTGGTTATATATCAAACTCATCTCTAATAGTATTACTGCCTGTGTTTGTGTAAAAACCATTTTCCATATGCTTTCCCATGGTTGTCTCTGTTGTTCTTTTCCCGAGTCCACTGAGGTAGGTGGATAACTATATATATACAAAGCCAAGTTTATCATTGGTAGGACCAAAACAGTTTTCTAATCATCCAATGTTCGTTCTATTATATCACATAGTTTCCAATTGCTTTAATGCCTCCAACTTATGTGATTCCAGTACACAATAGACATTCAATAATTATGTAATAAATGAATGAATTTTGATCTAAAAAAGTAAATTAACATTATAAGGCATACAACTGAGGGTAGAGGTGCCCTATGCCTCATTAGTACACCATGTGATCAACATACCACATCATCATAATTAACTACAGCTTGATCCTCTCCAAGGTTTCTTATTCCTATTTGCTGAAAGAAAAAGTCTCTTATTTATTCTATGTAGCTTTGTCAAATAATGTGAATGTCTACTCTGAAAAAATATAATTCATTCATCCTCAGAAGAACTGATATTGTCATGCCTAAGTGATAAACAAGTTCCCCCAAACTGAGAATAAGGTCAAATCCAATCTCGAAAACTAAAATTTTACTACATACTAAGAGATCCAAAGAGTAGGGAATAAACTTTAAGCTGTCCTTGATTTAGCCCCTGGGTGGGTTCATGATGCCCACCTCTCTAAAACCAAGTTTGAAAAATTTCTTGGTTTCCTTGCTCTAAATAGTACCCAAGTAAGTTAGCCTGGGGTTAAATTCTGAATAACCTTCATTCCAAATCTGGACATGTAGATATCAGCTTGTTTCAATTCAATAACCCCAATGTCCTTCAAATGTTCTATTGTAATAGTACTGTCAGTATATTAGCACCTTCTTTTAAAAAAAATGTCAAATATTCTCTCAGTTTGAGGGACATTTCAAGCTGAACAGTGAAAATCATAATATTATGTATACCTCTCCCACTGGAATTTGAGAGAGAGAGAGAGAATCACATAAAGAAGGTCTGTGGCCCCAAAAGGCAGAAATTTCCCTGCATGAAGTCTAGAAAAGCTTCAAGTAGAGGTAGGATTTAGGATATTTTTTGCATGACAGGCCTCCAGTATGGCCAAAATGTGTTGTATCCTTTACTTCCTTCTAAAATAAGGATAGGAGGGACTGAGACGTTATTTAAAAGTTTAAGAACCACCTTTCTAGTGAAGTAATACTCAAAAGTGTTTTTTTTTAACCACTCAGATTTCTACCTCCAGCTCCAATTCCAGATCCCAATAAATATACCACACTGACCCTACCCTACCTCCACCCTTCCCCACCCTCCAGCCATCCCTCCATTGTGAGGCTGCCATTATTACTGGAATGTGCTATAATCCTCAAATCTGTTGGGGTAGGAAAAAAAAAGTTTTAAGAACCAAGGTGAGGGGAGAGGGAGAAGGCCACATGTCCCAGGCCTAGCATTCACAAAATCCTCCTATTTACATGATTAATACTATTTCCAAATTAAGCTACACAGACATTGTATTTCCATGGTGGTTGTTAAAGCATTAATGTGTTATATGTATATGTTGAAAATAGTCTATATTATTTTTATAACCCAGTTCTGGCATTTCTTCACATTTTAATATAATAGGAACCTCAAAATATAGACCTGGATTTCTACTCCAGGGATCCCTCTCTCTCTACCTCTTAAGAGGTTCTTTTTAGAATCACCGGTCTAGTTTCTAGAATTGAAGCAATCACAAAGCCAAAATAATGGGCACTGAGATTGGGAGCACTCACTGAAATGTCAAATTAAACTTTTAAAGGGAGCACTTAAGGGATTAAAACTGTAGTTTATAAAATATAAATTTATTCTATGTCTGAGATGTCTGCCAGCAAAACATGAAGTCCTAGAAAATCCACAGCAACAGTCAACGGAAGACTTGAGCTGCTAGTTGTGGAACTTCAAGCAATTCCCTCAACTGCTCAGTGTCTCTATTACCTCAATCATCTTAAAGAAGGGGCCTCAACAAGCTAGTCCCTTCAAGGTCCCTTTCAGTTTTAAAATCCCTTTTAAATCCAATAATTATAGAGGTACTAAAAGTTATGTTCAATATATAAATGTCTAATAATTTCAGAAAAACTAAGAACAAAGGAACCTGAAATATAATTCTTAAACATTAAGAAATATCTTATAATTGTAGAATGTCATCAAAATGGTCCCCTTTGGCTTGTCTGTCATTTGCTTCAAATAAAGCCCGAGCCACAAGAAAACTATTTTAACACCCTGAGAAGATTAATAGTTAATCCACTGGGAAACCAAGTTCAAAGACAGAATTCAGAAATCCGCTCTCCAGAGAGAAGTATTGAAACTAAAAAACATCCATTTTATTTTTAATAAAATTATTCTGATACACTGAATACAAATTATGTCATCTTCATTGCATGCATTTTCATTTATGTATTTTCCTTCCTAATCTGAAACTTAGATAGAAGTTTTCCTATATTCATTTCATTTATGTCATGCATTGCATGCATTTTCATTGATGTATTTTCCTTCCTAATCTGAAACTTAGATAAAAGTCATGTCTAATGTTGACAGAAAATAACCATTTATAAGTCAGGGTCACACAGGGAAGCTGTAACATGTCTTGCGGGAAAACATCCATAATAAGGGATATTCCAAGTTCACTTCTTTGAGGAGAAATGGATGAGAACTGGAAGATTGGGCAGATTATGAAATTAACTACCAAGATAATTTCTGCTTTCATGGTTTCACTAAACTGGAATTTCTAGTGCATCATTTACTACCCCATAATTATGCACCAAAATATTAACTAATTAGCAGGTAAGAGCTCAAGAGGTAGTAATAAATAGACATGAAATCTGAACTTCTGTGGAGTTCCAAATGACAATCAGACCTACCACACTATAAATTTAATAAACCTTATCTGAAGAAAAAGTATCAACTCGTATTTAAATAAATAACTTCATTGACTTTCAGCTCACATCATCTACAAGCTCTTTAGTCTCCTCTCTTTCATTTCCCTTACTTTATGATCCAAATACGAAGACATACAAGTAGGGCATACATGTTATATCATACATACAAAGATAGAAATAATATCCTTCTAATGCACAGGCTTTGGAGTTCAATTTTTGTATGAAATATGCTTGGAAGTAGGGCATATTTTTTGTTTTTTAAATCACTGTTCTTGAGGAATATATGAACTAAAAAAATGCTATTAAAAAAATAAGAGATAAATAAAAACTAAACTGCAACAATTGTCTTTAATTTCTAGTTTGTGCTGTTGATATGTTTTGTGTTAGGTCCTACATAGTTTGTGCATTTAAAAAGAGCCTCACACTGCTAGGTCTAAGCTCCATGAAAGCAGAGACAATGTCTGTCATGTATGTCATGTACCCTCAGAGGTAGGAAAGTGTCCAGCATATAGTAGGCACATGATAAATGTCTGATGCATGAAGAAAGGAATAAACAAATGACCAACAGCAGATAACCACCTGTTTCCATGAAATATTTCTAAAAGACTTGCTCATCTGCCTCTACATTCTCTAAACATTAAATTGTTTCAAATAATTTACCTCACGTGTATATTCGTGTTTCAGCTTGAAAGATCCTTATTACATTGAAACTAGTATGTGAAATATTGGGTTGGCCAAACACTTTGCTAGGGTTTTCCCATAACATCTTATGGAAAAACCCAAATGAACTGTTTGGCCAACCCAATATTTTGAAAACATTTGGAAATATTTTTAAGAACAGAGAAACAGGTACTAGAAGCCTGAGTCTGAGTTCCAATTCTGGTATTTAGTGGCTGAGAAACCTTGAACAGGTCACCTAGTATCTTTGAGACTCACTTTTTCATCTGTATAAGAGGGATAGTATCTATCCAGCCTACCTCATAGGGTTTTAATGTAGATTAAATAAAATACTGCATATTTGTATTACAGCCAGAATTGGACAAAGAGACCACAAAAGTCTAAATGTTTCCTCTTAAGTAACAACAGTACCCACGATAAACATATTGTGGGAAAGTCAAGTTTGAAATGTTAAAATAGGTCCTTCCTGGGCTTCCCTGGTGGCACAGTGGTTGAGAATCTGCCTGCTAATGCAGGGGACACGGGTTTGAGCCCTGGTCTGGGAAGATCCCACATGCCACGGAGCAACTAGGCCCGTGAGCCACAACTACTGAGCCTGCGCGTCTGAAGCCTGTGCTCCGCAACAAGAGAGGCCGCGATAGTGAGAGGCCCGCGCACCGCGATGAAGAGTGGCCCCCGCTTGCCACAACTAGAGAAAGCCCTCGCACAGAAACGAAGACCCAACACAGCCAAAATAAAATAAATAAATAAACAAATGTGGGGTTAAAAAAAAAAAGAAAATAGGTCCTTCCTGTCAATATAGAGGCACCGTTAGTACCAACAGTTTGGCTAACAACAAAAAAATCACATATTTAACAGACTGCATACGGAAAGGTTCTTATAACCCTTAATACCTTTACACTGCCATCTCAGCATGAGGGAAAAGAAAAGTTCAGGGAGGTCACATTGCAAATCAGTGCCAGTGGCAGACCCAAAACAGAGCTTTTGACTATCCAGTCAGCACTTAAGCTAGCTGAGCAATGCCACTTCTTAAAAGTGCTGTAGTAAGGTAAAAACACAGCAAATTAGACAACATGACACACTAATCCAAACTCACTGTCAAGGATATGTCCTGTTCTCTGCCAAAGCCAAGAAAAAAATTGTAGCTCACAACCACATATAGACAATGACATGAAAACACAATGGTCCTTTCTGTATCTCCATTTTCTTTCAGCTCTTGACATATTTTGCAAGCTAAAATTCTTGGGGAAAATGTTTCAAATGTTATGTCAGCATTCAGACATAGTGGGAAAAAGGGAAAGTGTGAGCTGCCCATTCCCCTCGCCTGGCCCCACGGTAGGCGCCTTGCAACAAACACTGTACTTTCCTTCACCACATCATTTCATAAAGTCTTAGATTTAGAATTCAAAATGTTTGAGTTTACTATTTTAAGTTAACTGAATGGTTCAATTCAGTATACTACTTAGATAATAAATATAGAATATACACTAAAAATTGCTCACTTTTGTAGGTGACATTTATGAACTTACTACATTTTCTAGGAAGTCAGCTACCATCAGTCTATTATCGATAACTTTCTACACCTATGCACCCAGAGGGAAAAAATGTTGCTGTTAAATCAAATCTTACATGTACATACGTGCATAGATATGTGCGTATGTGTATATATAACCACTCTAAAAACAGACACCCAATATTTTGGTATTTTCTTGACCTACAGAAAATACCAGATCTATGATGTGGTGGCTATGAACATTTTTATTCTATACTTCTTCCTCACATTTTTTTAAACTATAGAGCAGCACTATCCAATAAAAATATAATGGTAGCAACATTATATTTAATTTTAAAATTTCTGGTAGCCACATTTTAAAAAAGGAAAAAGATAGATGAAATTAATTTTAATATTTTATTTAACCCAACATATCAAAACACTATCATTTTAACATGTAATATAAAGATTGATATATTTTTCATACTGTTTTTAAAATCATATATATATATGATTTATGAATATTTATATATTACACAGACAATACATGTCAGTTAGGAGGCTAAATTTTCATCAGAAATACTTTATAAGTATTTACATTTCATAAACTTTACAGATAAAAAATAGGTCCACACAGCCACATTGTTCCAAGCATACCTAGAAGTTTTCCAAAAACTAAATGGACAGCTTTTAAATTTAATTAAAATTAAATAAAAATTAAAATTTAATTTCTCAGTTGTGTTGAAACCAAGCAGGACCCTGCAGGGTCTTCCCGGGGGCACACACCCCTCCCCATGTCCCTGGCCTCTTGTTTGTAGAAAAGCTTTAGCCTCCTAGGCCTTCCCCAAGTTCCAAAGAGCATATTTAATCAGAGTAATGCAGACACAAAGGAAAACAGTCAAGCAAGACAAAATAATAATAGTTTTATTTTTATTAAAACAAAGTCAAGGGCCCTTAGTTCCTCAAGGGCTATAGATAATATTCTGAGCCATATCCCTGAGTGGTTTTACAGATACTAAAGCCCCCACCAGGTGGAGGAAGTTAACTGCATGCTGACCACAAGCAGGTAGACCCCAGGCCAGTTGGAACCAGAAGGTTGATGATGTTAACTCCTGAAATACCACCCTGTTACCTCACCACCAACCAATCAGAAAGATATCCACAACTGATCACACACCCTGAGACCCTCTCCCGAACCTTGCCTTTAAACACCCTTCTCTGAAAGCCATCAGGGACTTTGGGTCTTTTGAGCGTGAGCTGCCCATTCTCCTTGCTTGGCCCCACAGTGGGTACACCTTGCAATAAGCTGTACTTTACTTCACCACAACCTGGTGTCAGTAAATTGGCTTTGCTGTGCACTGGGAGAGTGGAACTAGGTTTGGTTCAGTTACAGCATTAATCATAATTCAAGTGTTCGATAGCCACATGGGGTTGGATAGCGGGGGAGGGAGGGTGATCTGAATCCATACCTACCACAATGAAAGATACCCTACAGAACACCTCAGATATACTCTGCCAAAAGGCATTTTCAGAAACTGAATTTAAAATGTTCTTCCTAAATGAAAAACTTTCTGTTTAACTTCTTTTCCCCAAAGCTTTATATGACCCATGCTCTTATTTTGAGAAACCTAAAATAGAGTCATCAGCTTTAACATACTGATAAGTCTCCATATCTAATTAAGCACAAGAACCTCTAGGACACTGTGCATTTACATAAGTAGAGTCAACTCTCTATTATTTGTTATTACATTATTCATTGAAGGGGAAAAGTAAGTCAAGTGCCCTGATCATTTGTGTCTATGTGTTGATTTATTTATCCTGCTGATGAAGTCTATCACAAACTGGAAGGTAAGACTGGAGGTCACTGGAAAGATTAAAAAATCGGAGGAAATAGTTTAGGTAAGTTCAGGTTCCCCCTTTCTGAGCTCTACCTTTTCTAGGAATATCGAGGTATGAATATCCTGTCAAAGTCATGCATTTGTAATTAAACTAGTTCAGAACCAGGAAGAGGCAAGTGACCTTAAGCTAAGTAAAGTTTTGCGAAGCATGTTCTTGCCTCTCACCTATGTAGATTTAATGGTTAAGAACTTGAGCTCTAGAGTCAAGCTGTCTGGGTTAGAACTCTGTTTCTGCCACTTGCTACCAGTTTAACTTGGGGAAGGTTACCTAATCTTTCTGTGTATCACCTATAAAATGGCCATAATAATAACAGGACCTAAGTCAAAGATTGTTATGATAAATAAATGCAATTTCACAGGATGTAAAACATCTTAACACACAGCACTGACCCTGGCACATACTATGTGTCCAATCATTATTGTTATTTTTAGCTCAGAAATTAGGACAAAAGAGACGGGATTTTATGTTCAATAAATATTTGTTTTAAATGAAACATGTTTTAAATGAAAACATATGTCCATACACTTTATAAATGCCAAAGTGCTATATAAGCTATTTTTATCCTATGCAAAGTAAGTTTAGAGAGTCTATCTATTCAGACAATGTATTTAATGGAAAAAAAAAAAAGATCCTCACAATGTGGCTTACTTTACAACGTGATTTTATAAAGCCTTTCCCCAACAAACAGACCCACACATATTCCCTTAAAAAAGTGCTAACATGCATACCAAAACCAAGTATAAGTTATTTATCTGTCAACATCACTTTAGGGTGATTCATGACTCTGTTCACCTCCACTGCAAGCAGCGTCAGTTTTAAAAGCATGGTCAATAAACTGCCCTGTGATATTCTAGAGAATTCACAGATTAAAAAAATATTAACTCTCTAACAACAGTTTCTCTGACAGCCAATTTTCTTTTTTTTTTTGTTTTCATTACTATTTTATGCTCCTTCTTTACCGTCCTTGACCAGACCTGCTAATTAACAAAACTGCATCTTACTGGGTTTCCTCTTTTTCTCTCCCCTTCATCTGCCAGGTACAGTCACTAATAAGCATTAAAAGGCCAAAAGAGAGGTGGTAGTAGTAAACAGGAGAAACAAACTAATCCAGCAATTGGATAAGTAGCCCTAGAATAACCAAGAAGGCCAAATTAAAACTTCAAAAGCTTTATAACAGGTGGTTCTAAACAGTCATAAAACAGTCACCTCCATGGGTGGTCATCTCCTGGTCTGTAAAGGGAATGAAAAAAAAATCTTTAAAATTCATTTTATTCTTTAGATGATTAAAGAGACAAAGTATGTATAAAACTACCATTTCTATACCTAACCAAGATTTGTCACTAAAATAGCTATAGAAATACTGACATGATAGGATTTTAAGAATAACTTTTCAGAGAGACTACAAAGGTAGAAAATTTTTTAAAATAATTTCTCAGAGGACAGATTATTTTTATAAATCTTTAATGTATACATAAAGAGAAACGAATTCACAGACTGTAAGAGCTATAAAAGCAACGCCACTTACTCTACCATGAATGCTTCATTAATATTTCAGCGATGATGTTGCAATTTTCCATGAGCAACTGTCAGAGCTCTGCTTCTTGATATGTATCAACAATCCAAATTACATTCAATACTCGGGTATCTGTCCTTGACCAAATTACAATGTTGATGTATCTAGTATTTCAAAACTCTCACCCAGGCATATGTAATTTTACATTGTAACCATCCTGCTGAACCTCAGTATGTTTCTTTTTCACCCAGTCACCCATTTAACCCTTACACTTGCTGAGGAGTTTTCTTCCTTCTACAGACCTAGCACCAGGGAATTTTCCCTAAAATATAATATCCCTTCTAACGCCAGAAATGTCTTCAATACCCACACGCTGGTGCTAGCTAGTCCCCGCCGGTGCTTAACGAGACGTCCATTTGCACAGAAATCTAGACCCCCACCGTTGGAAGGCTTTGTCTCCTGCCTCCGAAGGCCGGAGTTGCAGGTACACGTAAAGACAGTCACGCTGCAAATATAAGAGCACCACAGCCCAGGAGAGCGGCAGCTCCTCCGGGCAAAGCCAGACAGGCGATCGCCCGAGGCGGCCGAACCTGAGGCAACTGTTCCTTGGGGGCGCGACGCGGCGGGGACGGGCGGCGACGGCTTCTCCCCCTAGAGGAATCAGGCGCCCCCGGGACCGGGCGCCGCGCAGCCGCCCGTCACCTGCAAACTCCCGGGGCCCGAGGGCGAGAGGCTTCCCAGCCAGCACTCGGCCGCGCGCGCCAGGCCGGCGGAGACCCGCCGCCTCGGTTTCCAGAGCCGCCGGGCCCCCGCCGGGCCACCTCCACGTCTCCGCAGCGCGACGGCCGGTGCCCCGGGCCAGAGCAGATCCTCGCCGCGCCCGCAGCCCGCCCGCCGCCGCGTCCGTCCTCACCTGACAGCCACCCGCACAGAGCTCTCGTCCAGGGCGCCCCACATGCCGGCGGCGAGCGACAGCCGAGCCCCTGGGCCTCTGCACCGCAGAACTGAGGCGCCGCCGGAGCCGCGGCGGTCGCGCGCAGGAGGCTGGAGCTGCAGGGGGCGGACGGCTCACCTCCGCCGCGCTCCAGCCATGTTGGGCGACTGAATGGAAAGGTGGCGGCGGCGGCGGCGGCGCTGAGGCAGAAGGAGGAGGAGGTGATTCACCGCTCGCGGGTGCCCGCCCCTTCTCCCCAGCTCAGCCCCCAGCACTGGGGCGGAGACGCAGCGCGCTGAATGGCTAGCGCGGCGGCGGCGGAGCCAGCAGGCCGCTCAGGGGCCTCCTGCTGGACGGGCGAGTGCGCCCTGCCCCCTCTGATGGGGACGCGGCCTGCGGGCGGACGGGCTGAACGCGCCACACCCGCCCGGGCTCTCCGGGCTGCTGGCCCCGCACTGCGTCAACGGCGGCCTCGCTGCCGGCCCCACCTAGCGCTGCCCGGCCGGCGCCCCGCCCTGCCCTCGGCGGGCACTGCCAGGCGCTGCTGGCCCGGAGGCGCGCGGGGGAGGGATGCCGGCCGCGAGCTGCCCATGCCCCAGGGCGACGAGCCCTGCGCCCCTGCAGGCTCTTCTGTGAGAATGCCGCGGCTAGAGCCCGCCCTGCTGCAGCCTGCCTCTTTTCTAAAAGCAAAGCTTGATTCCCCAGCGCAGCGCCAGCAATCTGCCAGCTGCCGCTCTGGTTCGCCTTTGTTTCCACCCTTAGCTTATTGTCCTCTCTCCAGCTTGGACTCTGACCCCTATCCCCAGCCCCCTGTGAACGTTCTCCTTCCCAGGAGTCAGTCATCCATACTAAACCGGCTCCCGGATTTGGCCACTGCCTCTGGGCAGCTGGGTTCTGCAGTCCATCGCCCATTTACCAGCCCGTGTGGGCTATGGAAACGATGGACCCTTGAATGCCCTTCTGTTAAACCATTTGTACACTGGTAAATGAACTGCACCCTGGTACTGCCAAGAGTTCCCAGAACTGAATATCCACCGAGACCTGCTGTGTAGTAAATCCTTCTCAACGGACTTTCTTTCCCTTCTGGCCTTCAAAAAGCACCTCCCAATCCAGGGATTCTATCAACATTGACCCACTGTGGTTTCTTCTTGTGGCTATTGTGCTTCCCCATCCCTTTAGATAGCTCTGTGGAAACAGCCTTTATTAGCTTTGCCACAGAGTATCTTTTGTGGGCTGCCCCATGCATTTCTCTAAATAAACATGTGGGTTCCTACAAAATAGTATAATACATTAAATGGCACCATCCAAATAAAGACCCTGTCCCAAGTACCTACAATCTAAAATGGCACACGTAATCATCCTTATCAGCAGAGATACAGCAGCATGGGTCAGAGACAGCAGCACAGATTGGGACAAACAAGAAGTATTTAATGATCTTAAGTGAAGGCCTATGTGATATATAATTATAGAAGTTTTAAATTTATTCCATCCCTTAACCTCAATACTCCTGAGTCTTAACAGACATAACTAGGAGGTAAAGAGGGCAGAGATGGTGAATACCTTCTACAGATCAAATTGGTGGCAAAGCTCTCCTGCCCTCTGGAGAACCTCCTCTTCTTCAGTATTTGTCTATCAGCAAATCAAAACACCATTTCCTCCTTCCCTGGCAGTCCCACATCTGGGTGGATCTGGACTGGCCACCTTGGTTCTCGAATTGATAAAAGCTACAAGGAAGGCAAGTAAAGCCAAGCAAACTTAGCAAGAAAACTAAAGAGAAGTATGTATAATTTAAGAACTTATTATATTAAAAAAAAATTCTCATTTAGAATAGTACTAGTATATACATGTTTCAGTAGGAGCTGTCACAAACACAAATGCCACCAGGAGCCAGGCAGGTAATTTAAGTGAGTGGAGCAGGCAGAGTGAGGACTGTGATAAAATAGAGAACATAGGCTTCTTGCAAAGGCAGTGGCCCTCCTTGGCTCTGGCCAGCTGGAATGCAGACCCAATGCCGCCAAGCTTTTTGTTTGCTTGTATGTTTGTTACTCCTCAAGAAATAGAGAAAAGTCAGACTTTTTTATGTGAAAATTCCTTAGTTTTAAATATCAATAACTAATTCAGCACCATATTTACATACCATGCAAACCAATCAAAATAGGTCTCAGGCCAACTTCAATCCCAAGCCATCAGTCTGGAACATCCGGCCAAAACATTAGCACCAATAATAGCTGTGTCTTTGGGTACGTGTTGCACATGGGTTCAGGAAGTTAGTATAACAATTCAAATTCCTATTGATGACTCAGTATTTTTCTCCCAAATTTCAAAATTTATAAATCAACTGTATATTTTGTATTTACTTCAGATTCCTTATGGCTGCTATAACCCCTTTCTTTATGGCTCACCTAATTAATTAATTATCTTAACTTGAAGAAAATTCTGAGGAAAGAGCTTTTACCATAAGAGCAAAAAATCCTTTCCCAATTATTCACTTAATAAATATTTAATAAGCAGCTGCAATATGCAAACAATGCTGGACACTAGTGATATGGAGAGAATTAAGAGTGTCTTACAGTCTAGTTCAGTGAGACAAATTTGAAAATCCGTAAGTGCAATAATAGAAATTATGACAAGAGTATGATAAATTCCATCTGGAAGGGTGAGGAATTCTTTAGATATAGACCACTCAGGATGATCTCCCTGAGTCCACTCTTGCATCCACACTGCAAAAAAGTGATCTTTTAAAACATAAGTCATTTATGTTATTCCTCTGCCTGAAACTTTCCAATGGCTAACTAAAACAAGTAGAATAAATTCTTGTAGATTTTAAGGCTCTGGCCTCTCCAAACTCGAACCTTATCTTTTGCCACTCCAAGTTTTAACAACTACTTTTCAGTGAAACTGGCCTTCTTTCTGTTTCTTGAAAACAAAGTTTTTTCCTGACTTAGGACATTCCCACTAACTAGTCCTTCTACCTGGAATGTTCTTTCCCTGAATCTTCCCATAGTTGGCTTCTTTTGGTCTTTTAGGTATCAGCTTAAATGCAATCTCCTCAGAGGGACCTCTCCTGATAATTCAATCTAAAGTAGCACTCCCACAAGGCCAGCTCACATGATTTGCGTGGCCCAGTGCAAAGTAAAAATGCAGTGTCTTATTATGAAAGCAATATAATAATGTAGTTAAAGATACTAAAATAAAAAGCTTTTTCCTTTCTTCTGAGCTCTCCCATTAAATAGTAAGTAAAAACACTATTTAATGTCATTTTCCATAAAGAAAAATTAAAAATTTTAATTATTGGCATAATTTTACCATTCATCTTTTATTGTTCAATGCCAGCTTTAAGTATGAAAAGCACTTAACGCATATGTGGAATTATAAATTATACAATTCCTGTTGTGTAGTTCATACATGCATGTGAATTTGATTCTTAACTGAACCATGGAAACATTACACAAAACTAACTCAACTGTTTTTATTTTACTTCTTGATATACCTACATTCTACTAACAATTTCTCACCTTTGGCTTGCAGATGAATAAGGAAGAACTGAAAGGAAGAGGAACTACCTTTCTCTGTCTTTCTTTACCTTTTATGTCATCATTTTCAGAGTCAGTGGTTGGCAGCTACAGGGAAGTGTAAATAAGAAATAAGATAGGGTTCTTGTTCGATGTGCTTCTTAGAATGCCATTGCCTTCTTTTGCATTTGAAGCAAGTTCTGGTTTGAGGGAAGCATGGCCTCTCAAGGTGTCAGCATCCCTGCTTAGTCAGTCAGAGATTAACACGTTTACCTCGTACTTGTCCTGGCTTTTAATCTTACTTAACTTCCATCCATCGTGCATCAACCAAGATTCTGTGCTCACAGGGCATCACAAAAGCTATGAGAATGGTGTGCCAAGGAATGGAGGTTATGGGTATTGCACATATGTCCTCTACTTACCCACATGCTCCACTGTCTTATCAGACCTCCTTTACAAAACAAATCCAAAGATAAAATTATTAAGAATTTCAAGACAGTGCTAGCAGGGCATTAAACAAAAGTAGGGTCCCTCTAAGCGCAGGGCCCTGTGTAGCTGCACTGATTGCTCACCCATGAAACCAGCACTGTACCCCCAGTTACTTGCTGTCACATCACTATTTTATTTCTTCATAGCCCTTATCACTAACTGGTATTTTCTTGCTTTTTGTTTATTTCTTGTTTATGGTCTGCCTCCCTCCATTTGAATTTGAGTTCTAAGATGGCAGGGATCTTCTCTGTTTTATTCACTGATGTATCTGTATCTCCTACAACATGTATCTGACACATAGTACAGGTCATTAAATATTAGCTGAGTGGGCTTCCCTGGTGGCGCAGTGGTTGAGAATCTGCCTGCCAATGCAGGGGACACGGGTTCGAGCCCTGGTCTGGGAAGATCCCACGTGCCGCGGAGCGACTAGGCCCGTGAGCCACAATTGCTGAGCCTGTGCTCCACAACAAGAGAGGCCGCGATAGTGAAAGGCCCGCGCACCGCGATGAAGAGTGGCCCCCACTTGCCCCAACTAGAGAAAGCCCTCGCCCAGAAACGAAGACCCAACACAGCCATAAATAAATAAATAAATAAAATTAAAAAAAAAAAAAAAAAAAAAATATTAGCTGAGTGACTATGTGAGTTTGGGCAAGATGCTTTTGCATGTAAGTAATGTATTTTCTGCCTTATGGAGTTGTTTTGTAGATTGAGAGCTTTGCTTATCATATGTTAATCACAGCACTAACTCACAATAAGTACACAATAAAGCTAGCTATAAAAAGAGCTACATACATATATAATATATAATATAAATACATTTGTAAATATGAATTGTTTTACAAAGCAGGTACTGACGCCTTAGCTGCACCTGTCTAAGGTGTATTTGGGCAAAAGATACATTCTAGCACACCCTAAACAAGCATCCAAAAGGAAGCTACAACATTCATGAGGACAACTATCACCAGTTTTTTTTTCCCTCTAGGCTATCTACCCTGTGTTTTTTCTGGTTTCCACATTCTAATCAGTCATTAAAAGTTATTTGCTACTTCCTTTTTGCTGCTAGCAGAAAGACTAAAAGAAGTAGTACTGATTACAACTCCATATGCCAACAACTGGCTTTGGGAGAGCATGCCTAGACAAATATCTCCTCAGAAATCTTTTTGGGAAAAAACCTTAAGAAAACTAATCCTTAATACCATAATCAGAAATATCAATTTTCCTTCATGATTCATTTTGTTTTATACATTTTCCCTATTAATAACAATGGAAAGCATTTAGAGGGCTTTTCCACCATGCCAGTGCAATGTGCTAAGTGACTAGCATGCATTATTTCACTTGATTCTTTCAATGACTCTGGAAAGTGGGTACAATGACTACCTCCATTTTACATGTGAGGAAACAGAAGCCTCCCCAACAACTCTAACTATTAAAATCTTGTCTATATTTCAGGCCCAACTCAAAAATTACCTCTTTCTTCAGCCTTTTCCTGATTTCACTCCTCCTCTGGACCAGATGTATGATATTTTCCTTCTGCCAAATCTCCGTTGTACTTCATGTATGTCTTTGTTATTGTTGTAATTATTAGTTTTTAACTCCTCAACTACATCATAAATTCCTAACGGGCAGAATTTGTGGAAAATTCAAGAGTGCAGCCAATGCTTACTTGTATAAGTCAGCGATTACCAGAAGAAGGGCATGCTATGCTTTTATTTCAATACAGAACAAGTTTTCATTGTATATCATCTGCTGCCCATTGGTTATGGTTCTCTGAGAGACTGTTTCCTGACCATAGTGTCTATGAAAAGTGGCGTTCAAACTATCAGGAAGGAAACCAGAACACCTGAGCCCAGCAAATGTAAGCAAGGTTTCATTAATTTTGGAGATGGAGGACGTTTTACAATTCTAGTTCACCCCTTTCATTTTACAGATAAGGAGACAGTTCCTGAGAGAACTGACCACCGTACCGGTTTCCCCTCCTCCCAACGCACACACATATTACACAGTAAATTAGTAGCAGAGCTAAATAAAAATCCAGGCATCTTGACTCTCTGTTCTGGCCTCTTTGTTCTTCACTGTTAGTTTCACTATACATTTTATTCTTTGGGCTTAGAAAATCTCAGCCTACACTACAAGTGTTTGCATATGAAGAATATATAACTGGAAAGTAACGCAAGTCAAGCTTAAATACTTATAGTAGTAGTTTACCTCATGATAAAAGCAGTTTAACATCTTGTAAATTTATTTTTAATGACATAACATTACTAAAAAATCAAACTTTTAACTATATACACTTTTTTCATTTATGTTTATTTTAAATATTGGTGAGAGTTATTTCTGCATGGAAAATAAAGGTTTGAATGATTTTTTTTCTTTCTTTGTATCTTTCTTGAAAATTTAAAAATAACATAAATCACTTTTACAGGAACAGTGAAATTACTCTTTAAAGAGAAAAAAATGGCAGGTAGCTAAACTTCTCTTTATTAAGAATAAACAACTAGATAAAGGTTAAATTTCATTGTTCACACTTAAAATCAGAGTTTGAAATCTAAAATTGCATATAAAGTCTTGGCCCTGAGTACCAAATCTAAGAGGAATTCAAAGAATACTCTTCTCTCCAGTACTAGGACTTTTTTTGAGTTTGCAGCATATGTGTATTTGCAGGCAGCTTGATTACCCCAAAGTACTGGCCCAGTTAATTGCATTCAAATGCAAATTACAGCTATTAAGTCATGCTGGTCTTGAGCCAACATCTCGAGCCAAGCTAGTAAGAAGAGAGTGTTTTTTTCCAACTGAGCAGGACTGAACTTGAGAAGCAGTTTGGGATAGTCTTTCATTAGAACCTCATTCTTTGTGTGGTTTTGTTTTTTAATTTTGGAATATTATAGAACTGAATCACCAAAAGATAATTTTATTAGTTATTTCTAATTGAGAACATTTCACCATTTACTAGCCCATCCCCTTATTTATTCATCAATACCTCCTTTCTTTTCCTGTATCTGTTGATTGAAATTCCTGCCTTTGTTTTCTCTTTTCTAAACATTTTCTTTTCTTGTTACCTCCACATGGGTATTTTTCAAATTCTCATGGTTCTGGATACCCTGAAACCAAAAGATTAATGAAGTTCTGGATTTTTCATCCTTATTCTATTTTTAAAAGACCTCCAGCAATTAAAAATATGAAGTTAAGGTTAATTATAATTTATATGACAAATATTTCATCAACTTTTGCAATAAACGTGTGTTTAGCTTTATCTCAATAAAGGTACCCATTTGGTAGAATCAGTGCTTTTTAAGGGAAAACACACAAGTTAAACTTGTAAGATGCTTTACTTAAATCAGTATCTAGCTCTGCTCTTACTTCCTTGATTTGATCTGTAAACAGTTATTTCACAGTAGACTCCACCAAGAAAGGCCTCCCAGACAGGAGAAACTGGTGACATTTGTATTTATTTTATGATCCCAAGCCACCTCTTCAATTTTTGCAGAAGTATAAAAGGGAAAAACCATTTCTAATAGGAAAATTGTTGTTAAACTTTCTTTTTAGCCCAAAATGAGTATTTAAAGGACTTCTTTCTGCTTCTGACAGTGGCAACAAAGATTAAAAACAGAGATATGGACAAAATAAGATGTCAATGGGCAGCAAATTAGCAACAAGCTAAGGGCAGCCCCTAAACACACTTGCTTATGCATACACCACAAAAAAGAAGGTGTTTCAATATCAATGAGAAGTAAAGTGGGTAGAATCTAGAAAGCAGAGGAGTTTAGATTGATAAAAGCAAAGTATAGGAAACCATTTAGATCTTGTGAGTATAACAGTAGTAAGACAGAAGCAGTATTTTTAAATATGCAAAATAAAATAAAATTTTAAAAAGAATTATGAGTCTGGTCCAAGTCTGTGAGATGAATTTGGGAGACTCAGTCAGGCAGCCATATCATACTAAATTAATTATGACATGGTAAGGGCCTAAACTAGGCATCTTAATAGACTATGGTGAAAATGGAGAAGTAGGACTTACAAGTGAAAGACATCCTTAAGGAAGAATTAACAGGAATTAGCAATATGGGAGAAGAATAAAAGGGGATTAGATATTACATTTACTGTCATTGAAAATGTTCAAGCATAGGCTAGAAAACCACTGGATGAAGAGACCACCAAAAAGATACAAGCATCAACTGGGAGAACAAGGGAGACATGTCAAAGGGTCTCAGAGAGTCCTTCAATTAAATATTGTGAATTTATAAAGTAGTTTTTAAAACTATCGCTAAATACAGGTGTTTATGAAAAATTAATAGTTTAAGAAAGAAATGGAAAATTTTATTTAAGCCAACCTGAGTATTATAACCCAGGAGACAGTCTCTCAGAGAGCTCTGACAACTTCTGAAGTGGTAAAGCGGGAAGCCAGTGTATATGTGATTTTTGCCAAGCAGATACATGCAATCAAGCACACATCTTGGTGCAAGGTCACCGTTATTTGCAAGGAACGTACATCTTAGTTAATGGTTTCAGTGCTTTTCTAAGTATTGGGGAGATGCAAGTTCATAAAATTTTCTCCTGGAAATAGCTAACTATCTGAGGGTCAGTTCTGTCAGTTTTCCCAGA
This sequence comes from Eubalaena glacialis, assembly GCF_028564815.1. Classification (NCBI taxonomy): domain Eukaryota; kingdom Metazoa; phylum Chordata; class Mammalia; order Artiodactyla; family Balaenidae; genus Eubalaena; species Eubalaena glacialis. The sequence goes on along the minus strand of NC_083726.1, from coordinate 75,222,768 downwards.
GCACAGAATGTCTCATCCTGATCTTCACCCTGAATTCCTTTCAGGGTGTATTGCAGGTCAGCAACAGCAGTGGCTAATACTTGATTCTTGTAGAACTGGATGTTGGGCAACATTCTCTATTTTACAATCCCCTCCCTTTCAATCTTAATTTCAACCAAGTTTTGGGAGACATCTCATGACCAATTTGTCCCACTGTGCTAAGAATTCCCAGATCAGGGGAGGATTTCTTTGATAGGCCACTCCATGTGCTAGTCCTAGACTAAGCCCTATTACCAGTAGCCAAAAGCCTCTGGACTAGTCCGTTATGGTCCAGGAAATGGTTCCCTCTCATTTCTACCTCCCATATCTAGAATTACACTATTACAATCACTGATCTTACAGAACTATGTATTTGATCAATAGTTTCAAGTTGCCTAATCATCGTTAATTTTATTTGAGACTCAGTCACACATTTGGTAATGCAATAAACATCAATCTTGTAAAATAGACAGAATACAAGTAATATAGCTAGTAACATTAATAACGTCTAAAGTAAGTATTTAAGCTAAGAACTTCTGTTAGGCGCAGCACAGTATTTCCCCAGGTCATCTGACCAGTCTGTTCTGCACCAATTGATATTTTTAAAGGAAATGACATATTGGCACTGCACATAAAATTCATCAAAGATGTCTGCACATACAAGGCGAGAGATGTGTCATCCTGACCCTTTATATGGTCAAGAAAAGAATGTTATCTTCTGAGGAGTTACATGGCTGGTGCCAGAAGTAGAAAAATCACTCTTTAAGGTTGAGCATGTATTTCTGCCATTGGGGAGGTCTGGTGAAGACACAGGGCAGGTGCACAATGCACACTAGAGGGGAGGGAGGAGGCCAAAGGGCAAAGAAAATGGTTTATGTTTAAATTTTTCTTGTCTTGCCTTAAAATTTGGATTTTTATTTCATCATAGGCAGCTGAGAGAATAATTGTAGTGCTACTAACTAAAACAAGCAAGTTGGGTGGAAGGAAGGGAGAGCTCATTTGGTAGAAGAAAGAGGAAAGAGAAAGTGAATAGTAGAAGGAGAGCTTGGGTTGAAGCAATGTGACAAAAATAAAGGTAGAGACAATGTCAAATGGTGGGTAGAACCCAAGCATAAAGGCACTGGAGGAACCAAAGGGAATGAGGACAGAGGAAGAATCAATGGAGCTATCAGTTCAACACAGCTAATTGTAACCATAGAGAGTAGTTTTAGAAGGACAGGGGAAAGGAAAGCTAGGTGTCCAGGGATCTAAGAACTGTTGATAGGAAGGCAAGAGGACAGTTATTCCTTTGAGGAGTTTATAATGAAGATAAAAAAGAATTTGAACTAAATTTTATTCCTACTTATAAGTCATTAAACCAATTCAATAAGTGTTTTAGTTCTTAAATGACATCATATTTAAAACTACTTTCATCAGCTTATCTCCATTCTACCCCTTATTTCTTTGGCCAAATTCTACCCGATCTTGAAAGTGTTCTTAGACTCTTTTCTTTATGCCCTCACACTTAGCTTAGACCAAAGAGACCTCTTTTATATATTCACAGTGTACATGGGCATAATTAAAATGGTTATTAATTGTCTTTGAATTTGTCTGTTTAAAAATCTCTCCCACTAGATTGTAAGCTCACTATATTTACATCTCCAAATACAATGCATGTTATTTGATACTTAGTAAATATTCACAGATGACCGAAAATCCTTTATTGTTCTTGAATTCCAAATAGCAATTAAGTGTTGGCTGTGCTCTTATTTTTCCTGAGTACTCTCTACATTTAGACCAGTAATTCAGGTGACTGTATTTTGGGCTTCTTTGCAGGCCTTCACTTCCCAGTTTGTAAGTTTTGAAGCTCTCAAGTCTTGGTCCAAGGTCCTTTTCCCTTCTTTTTATACTTTATTCCACTGCTTAAATTCAATCTATATGGTGATTACTAACAATTCATGCAAACATGTACTCAGTAACTATGTTTTGAGTGTCTACAGTGTGCAGAACATGGTTTCAGACGCTGGAGATACAGCAGAAAACAAAATGGGCAAAAACTTTTGCCCTACGCAGCTTGCATTTTTAGGAGAGAGAAAGACAATAAGCAATATAAATAAAATGTAATACATGTTTAGTGATGTTTAATGCTGTAGAAAAAGAGGAGTATACAGAATGCTCAGGTGGTGGGAATGTTTTTTGTATTTTAAGGAAAATAATCAGAAAGACTCTCAATAAGATGACATTGAGTAAAGACCTGAAAGAAGCGAAGGAATGAGACATGAGGAAACTAGAAGAATAGCATCCCTGGTAGAGGGAACAGTAAATGCAAAGACCTTCAGGTGAAAACATATCTGACCTTTGTTTAAGGAACAATGAAGTGGCCAATATGGCCAGAGCAAAGTGAGCCAGGGAGAAAAGAGTGAGAAATGAGATTAGAGAAGAGGAGGATAGTGATAGAATAAGGAAGAAAAGGCCAGATGATCATCAAATTATTATGCAAGGTAGATCTTGTATGCCACTGAAATTGGTGAGTGAGATAGGATGCCACTGGATCACACTGAGCTAAGTAATGACATAGCTCTCTATGTTTTAATAGGGTCTCTCTGAACAGGGGGTTGAAAATAAACTGAGGGAAGCTAGCTGTGGAATGTGGGAGATGTTTAGGTGGCTATTGCTCTAATCTAAGTAGTAAATGATCTGACCAGTAACAATAGAGGTAATGAGAAGTGATCAGGTTCTGGAGATATACACACACACATACATACATAAGAGTATGCGTGTACATTCATTAATATTTAATTTTTCATTTTGAAATAATTTTAGGCTTACAAAAAATAGAACAAAGAGTTCCCATATGCTCAGCTCCCCTAATATAATAACTTATATAAATATCCTATAATTATCAAACCAGAACATCAACATTATATAAATACTGGAAATATTCTATTAAAAAATAAGTCAGAATTTTTAAAAGAACATAAAACTTCAATAAAATTTTTAAAGTGTCTACATACTTTGGTTATCTAATATTAAGATATAGAGGTAGAAATTATATATTTGTAAGACATAAATGAAAAAATATTATTAACTCTAACTTCAAGCAATTGTCAAAACTATTGCATTTTCTTCCCAAATAGTAACTTTGACTCCAGTCTGACTTCAATTCCTTCCACACATCAGTGTCAGAGCACCAGAACAGCTGTCAAATTAGCCTCAAATTCTTTTTATATTGTTAAGATTTTGGAAATATTTATTTGAGTGTTTGGTTAAAAAAATATTTAGTGAACATATAAAATCAAAATACTGATAGTGTAATGTGCTATATACACGTGCATTTTTCTAAAAGAATACTCGGTGCTGGGAAAACTGGACAGCTACAAGTAAAAGAATGAAATTAGAACACTCCCTAACACCATACACAAAAATAAACTCAAAATGGATTAAAGACCTAAGTGTAAGACCAGACACTATAAAACTCTTAGAGGAAAACATAGGCAGAACACTCTATGACTTAAATCACAGCAAGATACTTTTTGACCCACCTCCTAGAAAAATGGAAATAAAAACAAAAATAAACAAGTGGGACCTAATGAAATAAAAGTTTGGCACAGCAAAAGAAACCATAAACAAGATGAAAAGACAACCCTCAGAATGGGAGAAAATATTTGCAAACCAAGCAACTGACAAAGGATTAATCTCCAAAATATACAAGCAGCTCATGCAGCTCAATATCAAAAAAACAAACAATCCAATCCAAAAATGGGCAGAAGACCTAAATAGACATTTCTCCAAAGAAGATATACAGATTGCCAACAAACACATGAAAGGATGCTCAACATCACTAATCATTACAGAAATGCAAATCAAAACTACAATGAGGTATCACCTCACACCGGTCAGAATGGCCATCATCAAAAAAATCTACAAACAATAAATGCTGGAGATGGTGTGGAGAAAAGGGAACCCTCTTGCACTGTTGGTGGGAATGTAAATTGATACAGCCACTATGGAGAACTATATGGAGGTTCCTTAAAAAACTAAAAATAGAACTACCATTCGACCCAGCAATCCCACTATCGGCCATATACCCTGAGAAAACCATAATTCAAAAAGAGTCATGTACCACAATGTTCATTGCAGCACTATTTACAATAGCCAGGACAGGGAAGCAACCTAAGTGTCCATTGACAGATGAATGGATAAAGAAGATGTGGCACATATGTACAATAGAATATTACTCAGCCATAAAAAGAAACGAAATTGAGTTATTTGCAGTGAAGTGGATGGACCTAGAGTCTGTCATACAGAGTGAAGTAAGTCAGAAAGAGAAAAACAAATACCATATGCTACCACATCTATATGGAATCTATAAAAAAAAAACAGGTTCTGAAGAACCTAGGGGCAGGACAGGAATAAAGTCGCAGACATAGAAAATAGTCTTGAGGACACGGGGATGGGGAAGTGTAAGCTGGGACGAAGTGAGAGAGTGGCATGGACATATATACACTACCAAACGTAAAATAGATAGCTAGTGGGAAGCAGCCGCATAGCACAAGGAGATCAGCTCGGTGCTTTGTGTCCACCTAGAGGAGTGGGATAGTAAGGGTGGGAGGGAGACGCAAGAGGGAGGGGATATGGGGATATATGTATACGTATAGCTGACTCACTTTGTTATACAGCAGAAACTAATACACCATTGTAAACAATTATACTCGAATAAAGATGTTAAAAATAAATAAATAAATAAATAAATAAAAGAATACTCCCCAAAACAATCAGCTTTTACTACTTCTATGAACCTGATAAGGATTCCACAGAATAGTGTGGTTTCCAAATTAAAATCAAAGAATAGTTTTATGTTTCTAAGACACACTATTTGCCATCTCTATACCTGAGATTTCCCTGCCCTTTTCAGAGTTCTCTATCCTCTTAACCATTTAAGCCTCCTTGTTCAAACTTCCACCTTGATCATATCCATAATCCTTGTTCTCTATCAAATCTATTTCTTCTTGCTGTATTCTGTTCTTTCTTTACTATTTGGCTGAAAACTCTACTCACTTGACTGTAATATCCAGCAAAGCATGGGCCATGTGTCTTGTTCACTCTTCTGCGGCCAATGTCTACCATGGTGCAATAGCACAAAGTAGATGCTCAATAAATATTTACTCAACAAAAGGATAAATGAATGCCACTTTCTTCAAGCCCAAACATTAACTAACACAAACTTTACTTAAGGAAAAGCTGCTCTCCATGGAACATAACTTTATCAATTAATTTGCAGCACCTTTTACTGCATGTACAGGGTATGCAGACATGCCCATGGGTTTTATTTTAATCCTGCTATTTTTTAATTTGAGAAACAGCTCAAGAAAATACAAAAGAAGAAGTGGAAAGTCTCATTATGCCAAATATCTCTCATATCCTGAACTGAGAGTTTAGACTCAGAAGCAAATGCTAAATATAAATAAAATTTTATGGGTTTACATAGAAAAAAGCACTCATATGTGTACCATAATGCATTAGTACTTTTTGATGCTTCTCACAACAAAAAATACTCATTAATGCATATTTGATGCTTTTATTTGGTAACACATAACAATATTGTCTAATTATTTAAAACTTATTTTAATTTTAATTTCTTAGTTAATCTAAATACCAAATTTTTTTTTAACTGGTGGGTGGAGTGCTTTAAAAATGTCATGTTTCTATACGCCCAGGCTCTGCACCTCCCATGTGGGACTCCAAGCCTGAGGTGAGGCCAAGGCCAGGACAGCAGTACCAAGGCCATGTGCATGAGACCCCTGCTGCTATCACCATAGTTGTGGTATCCAACATGAATCAGACGCTGGAGGACATGGACTTTGAGAGAAGAATCCAGTTGATAACCTTGAATGACAATGGCCACAATGTTCCATGTCATCCCAGCCATAATTGGCACTATGCTATATGCTAGAGAGTGGAGCCAGGTGGTATGCCCAAACACACTGGCGTGTGACTGCCTCCACTGGGCCAACCGCTGTGGGCACACTGAAGTGGCACAGCTTCTGCTTTACCATGGGCTAACCTCTGGGCAACATGCAGTTGCTGTGAAGTGTCAAGAGAATTTTCATTCCGTCTTTTGAAGCTCAGCCCAGCTCTGAAGTTTGTTTGGGATGAAAAGGAGACTTACTGCCCAGTAATAGTGACTGTTATCAACTGAATATTTGTGTCCCCCTCCAATTTATATATTAAGTCCTAGCCCCCAGTATGATAGTATTCAGAGATGGGACCTTTAGAAGATATTTAGGTTTACATGAGGTCACGAAGTTAGGACCCCCATGATGGGATTAGTGGCCTTATAAAAAAGACATCAGAAAGCATGCTCTCTTGCTCTCCCAATGTGCACAAAGAAGAGATCATGTGAGCATGCAAGAAGCAGCCATATGGAAGCCAGGAAGAGAGTTCTCACTAGGCACCTAGGTCAGCCAGCATCTTGATCTTGGACTTCCCAACCTCCAGAACTGTGAGAAATAAATTGCTGTTATTTAAGCCTCTCAGTCCGTGGCATTTTGTTATGGCAGCTGAGCTAAGAAAGTGACTGTTAAGACCTGCTTGCCTACTGGATTGCCACTCTCGCTTCTCACACTGCCTTTCAATGGTGCTCACCTGGATGTCCATGTCCCGCCCCATTGTCAGCTTCCAAATGCAGGGTAGAAAACTAAAGCTGAGAAAGAGTTGATCAGATTATCTACTCCTATTTTTTAAGAGGCCACAATAGAGGTAAGAGGCAGATCTTCGGGGATGTGAAGTACAAGTGATCAAGCCTGGACCCATGACCAAATTCCAGGTTATTCATGTGAAGATGTCTACTCATATGGGAAGAAAAAGTGAGAACCATCTCTCATTCTATAGACAAAAATAAATTTCTAGGGTAATAAATACCCACATAGAAAAACCAAAATTATGTAGATATTAGATGAAAATGTAAAACATATGACGTAAATCAAAAGCCATGAAGAAAAACCTTGACAAACTTGAGTACGTAAAAATTTTAAACTACAACAAAAAAGACAACTTAAACAAATTTTTAAAATAAGTAACAACTAAAGAAAAAACTGCTCTATATTACAAAGGATTAGTATCCAGATTATGTTATATAAAGTTCCTATAAATCATTATAAAAACACACACACAAAATTTACAAATGAGCAAAGGATATGAACTGACCCTTCAGATGAAATAATACCAAAAAAACCCCCAAAAACCCCAAACAGACAAAAACAACAACAAAAACACTACCAACAAAAACAAAAAGAACCACGCACACAAAAAGATGCTCACCCTTACTAATAATTAGGAAAATGCAAACTATAACAATAAACCAATAGCATTTTTTAGCCTTCAGTTCATTAATAATAATGACATTCTGATGGAATATCAAGTGCCAGAAAAGGTTTGGTGCTCTTATGGACTTCTTACAATGTACCAAGCTCTCTTTCTAGTACTTTACATATATCAACTCATTTAATTCTCATAAAAACCTTGTGGGTAGGTGTCATATTGTCATTTGCATTTTACAGTTGAACTGAGGGACTGGTTTAGTGACTTATACCAAGATCTCAAGGTTAGTAGGTGACTCTCAAGTCAACACTTTTAACCATTAGGCTATACTGCCTATAAATTGATAGCAATCTCTCTGGATGGCAGTTTGACTGTAATGAAAATTTTTTAAAGGACACACAAACTGCTGGGTCTTGAGTAGTCTGGGATCTGGAATTAAAAGACTTAGGTTGGAATCTGAACTCCACTAATTACTATACAAGTCAGTTTACATCTCTGGGTCCCAGAATTTTCATCATTCAAATGGTTATATAACTTTCCCTATGTAAGCATGTTGTGAGAATTAAAATACATAATGTATATTAAAACATTTTTCAAACTGAAAACACTGTAAGATAGTCTCATCATTTTACTGAATTTTTGTTCTTTAGGGAAGCATCTCTTCTTGGTGCTTGAGTTTTTGAGTTTACTGAATAAAAATATTTTCATGGAAAACTAGTAGTCTTTCTCAATTCTACGATCCCTGTAGTTAATTTTTTAAAAAAATTTTGGATTTGCTAATCATTATTTGTTCAAAACTAAATACTAGCATAAGAATTCACTGGGGACAGGAAGTGGCAGACAACAGGGAAAGAGACTCACAATGCTTTCCCTTCAGAATTTATTATTTCCTTGGGGTTACTTAACATGCACAAAGGCAAGAACATTTACAAAATAGTATAGCAACATGTAACAAAGTTAACATTAAAATATGCAAACTAAAGACAAAATTATAGTAAAGTTCTTGAAAGCAGAAGGATATTTGGTGTCAGTTAAGACCTAATTCATAATTCTGGCTCTCTTTAGTTTCATTAAAACAGAAAACACATCACCTACAAGGAAGGGTTATCTTGAAGATTAAATTAATGTAAGTAAAATGCTTATTATACACAGTGTCATGCATAAAAGTAAGTGCCAGTGCTATTATTTCTAGCTGCAAAGAGTAGTCAGAAATAAAAGTAGAAAAATGAGCACTCTTCAGAAAATCAAACAGTGATTCAGTAAAATGTACTGTCAGAAAAGATTTTCTAGAAGAAATGTGCTTAAAACATGCTTTGAGAGAGAAAAAATAGAAATGATATTTTTCAAAATACTACTCTCATTTAGAATGGCAATCTTTACATGTTGGGACAAATGAAGCTGAGAATGTGGTGACAGCACCAGTAGCCAAAATTTAAATGTGAGAATAGGAATTTTGATGAATAATATATGAAAATAAAATTGTACCGCTCTAGCTATTCATTTACATCTAGATACCAGTGCATAAGCTGTTATAAAATTTGTCACACTTTCAAAAAAAGGATGGCAACCTCTCTTATTCAAAAAAAAAATCAGGACTTCCCTGGTGGCGCAGGGGTTAAGAATCCTCCTGCCAATTCAGGGGACACGGGTTCGAGCCCTGATCGGGGAAGATCCCACATGCCACGGAGGAACTAAGCCCGTGTGCGACAACTACTGAGCCTGCGAGCCACAACTACTGAAGCCTGCGCGTCTAGAGCCCGTGCTCTGCAACAAGAAAAGCCACTGCAATGAGAAGCCCGCACACTGCATTGAAGAATAACCCCTGCTCATCGCAACTAGAGAAAGCCTGCACGCAGCAACTAAGACCCAACGCAGACAAAAAAAAAAAAAAAAAAAAAAAAAAAAAATCAGGTTTTAGAGAAAAAAGGCAACACTGATGCCTTCCACTATTAAACTGAAGTATTTGTATCTAAAGGTGAGGAAGCGAGCAAAATTTCAGAGGAAACAAATTCAAAGTTTCCTTTTATTTTTTTGAATTCATTGACTTTTTTTTTTTAGCAGTTTTAGGTTTACAGGAAAACTGAGTGGGAAGTACAGAGTTCCCATATACCTCCTCAACCCTCCCCAGATTCCTCTATCTTGCGATAGTGGGGTACATTTGTTACAATCAATGAGCCAGTATGGATACATTGTTATTAACTAAAGTCCAGAGTTTATATTAGGATTCATTCTCTGTATCATACACTCTATGCGTTTTGATAAATGTATAATGATGTGTATCCACATTATAGTATCATACAGAGTAGTCTATCTGCCCTAAAAATCCCTTGCACTCCACGTATTCATCTTCCCCTTCTTTCCCCTATATAAACCCCTGGCAATGACTAGTCTTTTACAACTGTCTCCATATTTTTACCTTTTCCATAAAGTTGCCTTTTTTAAAGCAAAATATTTACGTCACACCTTGGCTGAGAAACCTATAAAATCAGCTACAAGAAACACTGAAATACTGGAAAATTACTTTATGAATAACAAAGGTAGATGTCGCTTAACATCAATATCATCACAAAGAACAAGGATATATAGTTGAATGAAATCATGGATGTGGAGAATATTGAGTGAAATTACTTATGTGCAGAATACAAAGCAAATATTGACATCTGTGTGGCACATATATGAGGGAGAAGGACTTGATAATTTTATTTTGTTAGAGAAAATCTATGCCATTAGTGGAGAGATTTTCCTTTTGTTGTGGAAAGTGTCCTTCAACATCTTTATTTTTTTGTGTGTGTGTGTGTTTTTTTTTTTAAACATCTTTATTGAAGTATAATTGCTTTACAATGGTGTGTTAGTTTCTGCTTTAACATCTTTATGATACAGGAGGTTTACCAGTGAAATAGAATGTTCAGTTTAGAACAGACATTTTTTTCTAATTTGAAATCTCAGACACACAATTTTTCCCATTTTCAATGCCTTGGTTGACTCCCTTCAATTATTTATGTACATGTCTATTTGTCCTACTAGATTACAGATTATCTTTGAAGGGTTTATTTATTTTTACATTTCCCAGTCCTTAATATGCTAGTAAGTGGACAACAGATGTCTGCTAAATAAACTTTTATGAACAAAACATATATTAAAAATTTCCTTTTGCTCCCTTAACATCTCATATATTCTCAATAAAACTGATGCACTTCTTTGTAAACATTAATTTTTTAAAAATCAAGACTTTTTCAAGATATTTTAAATAATAAATTTGAAATATATTCATGGTAAAAAAAAAAAGAAAAAATATACATAAAACAATATAAAGGAAAATAATACTCCTTCCTCATCATCTCATGATTTCCATTTCCCAGGTTATCTGATTTGTGCTTAGCCTTTCAGAAACTTGCTATGCATGTATACTTCTATTAATGTGTGAATGCATATATATTTAACAAGAAGTTAAAAAGGATCTCTAGTTAGTAAGGCTCTAAAACTGATAACCATAGGTGAAAAGTATAAGTACTCCTTTGATCCAAAGAGATGTGCTATGCAGATTATGCTAAGATAGTTCTGCAGCCATCTCCCATTTCCAGCCTATATATATGAGAAGGCTAGAGAAATTGGAAAGTGAGACTTTCTTTTAAGATCATTATTATTGTGTATACTTCTCCCTCATAACAACCCAGATAAGAATAGCATCAAGAAATGTATTTATTCAGAATAAGAATGTCTGCTAGGAGGGGGACCTACGTGTTATATAGTCTTTTTTCCCTTTCCTTCCCACTCTGCCTGTCTAGCTGTTTACTGAGCTGCAGAAACTTGCTGAACAAGTGTTGCAAGGCAGGAGTGGAACTTGGTGACAGAATATAGGAGAAGTCGACTGATGTCCACTGGAATTAATGTAGACAGAGGCAAGTGCTTAACTCTTACCTAGAACAATCCAATGAAGAGGATTTCTGCTTCTAGCTGTGCAGTATACTAGAGGTTCAGTGAACCCCTTGTGAAACAATACATCAAACATTCTGGATAAAAACATATAGATAAAATACCAAAGACATGATGCATGAAAGAAATTATTGAGAAGCTGGAATTCATTAAAATTAAAAACTTCTGCTCTGCAAAAGACAGTGTAAAGAGAATGATCAGACAAGCCACAGACCATGGGAAAATATTTGCAAAAGACACATCTGATAAAAGACTGTTATCCAAAATATACAAAGGACCCTTAAAACTCAATGATAAGAAAACAAACAACCCAATTAAATATGGACCAAAGATCCTTAACAGGCACATCACCAAAGAGGATATACAGGTGACAAATAAACATACGAAAAAATGCTTCACATCAATGTTATCAGGGTAATGCAAATTAAAACGAGATACGACTACATAATTCTTAGAATGCCAAAATCCAGAACACTGACGACACCAAATGCTAATGAGGATGTGGAGCAGCAGGAACTCTTGTACATTGCTCATGGGAATGCAAAGTGGTACAGACACTTTAGAAGACAGTTTGATGGTTTTTTACAAAACAATACTCTTACCATGCAATCCAGCAGTTATGTTCCTGGGTATTTAACTAAAAGAACTGAAAACTTATGTGTACACAAATATCTGCATGCAGATGTTTATAGCAGCTTTGTTCATAATTGCCAAAACTTGGAAACAACTAAGATGTCTTTCAGTAGGTGTATGCATAAATAACTGTGGTATATCCAGATGACAGAATATTATTCAGTGCTAAAAAGAAGTGAGCTATCAAGCCATGAAAAGAGATGGAGGAAACTTAAATTCATATCACTAAATACAAGAAGCCAATTTGAAAAGACTGCATACTCTAAGATTCCAACTATGTGACATTCTGGAAAAGGCAACAGTATGGAGATGGTGAAAAGATCAGTGGTATGAGTGTGTGTGGTGAGGGGGTGGAGGATGGAGAGGGAGGATGAATAGGAGAAACACAGAGAATTTTAGGGCAGTGAATTTATTCTGTATGATACTATAATGATAGATATACGTCATTACACTTTTTATATGTTAAACATTATATATTTTACATTATATGTTTGTTCAAACCCATAGAACGTACAACACCAAGAGTGAACCCTAATGTAAATCATGGACCTTAGGAGATTATGATGTGTAGGTTCATCAACTGTAACAAACGTACCACTCTGGTGAGGGAGACCATGCACGTATGGAGGCAGGGAGTATATGGGAAATCTCTGTACCTTCCTCTTAATTTACTTGTGAATCTAAAAGTGCTCTTAAAAAATAGTATTTTTTTATAAAACATATATAAAATAAAAAATTTAAATGCATGACTGAGCTGAGGCCAGAAACAACAAAAAGGTATAAATCTATGGCAGTAAAAGAGAACTGGAGATGGCATTTAACCTGGCACTATCTACCTATCAGTGTGGACAGAATCTGGGTTTTAATAAATCACCTGGATCATGAACAAGAGACAAAGTCTGGGGTCTGAGTATGTATAGTGAGATATCAGAGAGAAGAAAACTCGCATGAGACCAAGATCTGCAAAGAGTGATACCCTCACTGAGTAAACTGGGGAAAACCCCACCACACAACATAAGATTGTGACCGTATGACCATGTTTTGTTTTTGGATCTAGATAGAAGATACCTACCCTGAAATTTCCTAATCGTAAGCCTGAGACCTACTTGTATGGCCCATAAAACTCCAAGTCAACAATTTAGAGTCAGATATGCAAGGACTGCAGTTACAGAAATTATGAGAAACAGAATACAAAATAACTATGTTTATACTTCAATAACTATGATATACTTCAAGAAATAGTAAATGGAAATGAAAATAAGAGGACATAAAAGAAGATTATTGAAACTGGCTAATCAGATTTGAAAATGAACCAAATAGAAGCTCTAGAAATCTAAATATTAATAAGTAAAATTAAAACCTCAATAGATCAGTAAATTATACCTAGCTGAAGAAAGAAGGATGGACCTTGAAAATAAATCTTAAAAAAGAATACAACTATAGCACAGAGAGACAAAGGATGAAATAAAGTTAAAGAGATCTTAAAAGCTATGAAGGATAAAGTGAAAAGGCCTTTTATATGCTTCATTCTAGGTCCCAGAATGATTAAAGAGAATGAGAAAGTTATGGATTGACTTTTATTTATCTTGCTTATGATCTTTTGGCTCCCTGAATCTGAAAATGTATGTCTTTCAATAATTCATGAAAATTATCAGTTCTTCATCTTTTTAAATACTGCCTATGTTGGTAGTAAATTTTTTCAGGTTTTATTTTCTTAAAATATTTTTATTTTCCTTCCTTTTAAAAGAGTTTCGCTGAGATACAGAGTTTTAAATTTGCTAGTTATTTCTTCTCAACATTTTGAAAATGTCATTTCAATATCTTTTGGTACCTAGTATTGTTCTTGGAGCAGCTGTCAATCTAATGGTTATTCCGTTGTAGGTTTGATGGATATTCTTTCCTCTACTTTTTTTTTAAGATAATTGAAATACAACTTTATTCTGATTCTAAACAAAAAGGAATGGGAATGACAGTAACAAACAAGATTCCAGCACTGAATATTGTGATGTGACTGTAACAGTCTTATACTTGAAATTCAAGGAGGAAACCACTGTGTTCCCGAAGCCCATTCATCTCCTTCAGCATCCCAAAGATTAAACACATGTTCTGCTTAACTATGTAACAAAGTGGCAAACATGCTGCACTACTGACATCACAGGACAGTTGCCTATAAAACTAGACTTCTGACGCTGGGATCCAGCTTCACTTTCTCACAAGTCATCATCTTCATCCGGGAGAGCAGTTGTCTGAACAACCTCTAGATAATGCTCGTACTGCGCTGCCGTGGCTGGGTCCATGACCGCCTCTGGTGGGGTGAGAGCAGACATGGCGACGAACTCCAAGTTAGGGTCTCCGATCAGATTTCTAGCAAGCCAGAGGAAGGGCTTTTCAAAGTTGTAGTTACTTTTGGCAGAAATGTCATAGTACTGAAGATTATTCATTTGGTGGAAGACAATTGACTTTGCCTTAAATTTTCTGTCCTTAATATCCATTTGGTTTCTACACAGCACAGTGGGGATGTTCTCACATAGTAGTACCAGATCTCTATGCCAGTTAGGCACGTTCTTGTAAGTAACTCTTGATGTTACATCAAACATTCATAACGGCACACTGAGCTTGGATATAATAGCCATCTCCCAGTCCAACAAATTTCTCCTGACCAGCTGTATCCCACATATTGAACTTAATAGGTCCTCTGTTGTTATGGAACACAAAGGGGTGGACCTCAACACCCAAGGTAGCTACATACTTCTTCTCAAATTCACCAGTCAGATGACGTTTCAGGACTGTAGTTTTTCCAGTACCACCATCACCAACCAATACAAGCTTAAACTGAACTTGGGGTTCTCCTTGGGCTGCTACTGTGATGTTACTTCCAGAAGTGTCTCCACCTCCATCTCTCTTTCCTCTACCTTTAATATCATCTGTTTGGGGTGCTACAGAAACTCAGTAAAGAAACTTGAGGGAGGGAAATAATCCCAGAAAGGTATGAGATGCAAGAGGAACGATGAGCAAAGAAAAAAAGTAAACATAAAGCTAAAGAAATAATAAAATGTGTAATTATTGGCATTTCAAAAAACCAAGATAGAGAAATTCTTATGCCACATTCTCTAATTACGATGCAATTAAGTTGAAAATAATAACATAAATATAATTAAAATAATTCCAAACTTTTAGAAATTAAAAAACACAGTTCTAATGGAAATTTAGAAATATTATAATTAAAGCAAAAAAAATATAAATATTACTTGTCAGAACTTGTGAAGGTAAACTTATAGCCTTAAAGTCTTATTAAAATAAAGTTGAAAATTGATGAAATAAGCATTTCAGTAAGCATTTCTAATTTCAATAAGCATTTCAACAAATTTCTAATTTGTTAAGCATTTCTTAACAAATTAGAAAAAGAACAACACAATGAACTCAAAGTGAAAGAAAGGATAAAATAAAGGAAAGAGCAGACACAAATGAAAATAGAAAACAAGATAGAGAGTATAAACAAAAAAATTGGAATGGTTAATGCAATTGACAGACTCTAATCAAAAACATTAAACATCACAACAAAAAGATTAGGAATGAATAAATGAACAAAATAAAAACACAGGAGGTATTTCAAGTATTCTAAAAACCTTATGGCAAAAAATTTGAAATATATGCAAAATAGACAATGGTCTAGAAAAATAGAAATTACCAATCTAAAATAGAAATCTGTGTTGTTATAAAGCAAGAAATACATTTATATGCTCATGTAGCAATAAAAGAAATTGAATCACTAGATCAAAATAGTATCATAAAGAAAACCCTAGGTCCAGATAATTTTATGAATCCCACCAATAATTTAAGAAACATATAATTTTGACCTTAATGTATTTTCAGAAAATATAAAAAGGGGAACATTCCCCAACTTCTTTATTAAAAATGGTATGAGCTTGATACCAAATTCAGACAAGAATACAAAACAAGGTAATTGTAGCCTGAATCTCCCTCCTGACTAAAGAATCAATTCTAAATGCACTTGAATTAAGCTCTCAAACATACTGTTAAGGAGTTAAAGTCATACTGTTATATGAAGTTAAAGTTGGTTTAATTCGAGGAATAGAAAGTTTGTTCAGTAGTAGAATATCTAAGTGTCTGTATTAAAATTTTAATGTAGAAAAACTTACTATTATTGCAATAGATGCAGAAAAAACCATTGTATAACATTTAACAATTCTTGATAAAAGCTCTTAGTAAAATAGAAATAGAAACTTTCTTAATTTTACAAAAGATATATCCACACATACACACAAACATGCAAAACATAGCAAGTATTCTACTTAACATCAGAAGCAAGAAAAGGTGTCCATTAATGGTTCTTTTTTTTCTTCCAGTTTTATTGAGGTATGATTGACATACAGTACTGTATAAGTTTAAAATATAATGATTTGACTTACACACACCATAAAATGATTATCACATTCAATAAGTTTAGTGAACATCTCATATAGATACAAAATTAAAGAAAAAGAAAAAAGTTTTCTTTTGATTAGAACTCTTAGGATTTACTCTCTTAAAAACCTTCATACCTAACATACATCAGTGTTAATTATATTTATCTTTCTGTGAATTACATCCCTAATACTTATTTATCTCATGACTGGAAGTTTGTACCTTTTGACTGATTTCATCCAATCAGTTCACCCTCCTCTCACCTCTCATGACTGGTAACCACAAATCTGATCTCTTTTCCCATCAGTTTGTTTGTTTGTTCATTTTTGAAGTAGAATTGACCTACAACACTGTGTTAGTTCCTGGTACACAGCATAGTGATTTGGTACTTCTGTACATTTCAAAATAATCACCATGATAAGTCTAGTTAGGATATGTCAGCATACAAACACATTACATAGTTATTGACTATATTCCTCACACTGTACATTTCATACCTGTGACTCATTTACTTTGCAACTAGATGTTTGTACCTCTTAATCTCCCTCACCTATTTCTTTCTTCCCCCCATCCCTCTCTCCTCAGGCAACCACCTGTTTTTTTCTCTGTGTGTATAATTCTGTTTCTGCTTTGTTATGTTTGTTCATTTGTTTTATTTTTTAGATTCCACATATAAGTGAAATCATACAGAATTTGTCTTTCCGTCTGATTTATTTAATTTAGTGTAATGCCCTCTATGTTCATTCATGTTATCACAAATGGCAAAAATTCATTCTTTGTATGGCTCAGTAATATTCCATTGTATATAGGTATACTACCTCTTCTATATCCATTCATCTATCAATAAACACATAGGTTGATTTCATATTGGCTATTCTAAATGGTGCTGCAATGAACACAATGGTGCATATATCTTTTGGAACTAGTGTTTTTGTTTTCTTTGGACAAATACCCAGGAATGGAATTGCTGGATCATGTGATAGTTCTATTCTTAATTTTTTGAGGAATATCCACAATGTTTTCCATAGTGGCTGCACCAATTTACATTACAACCAACAGTGCAGAAGTGTCCCCTTTTATCTACATCTTCATCAACAGTTGTTACTTAGTGTCTTTTTGATTATAGCTATTCTGACAGGCGTGAGGTAGTATCTCATTATGGTTTTGACTTGCATTTCCCTGATGATTAGTGATGTTGAGCATCTTTCTTTGTGCCTGTTGGCCATCTGTATATATTTTTTTAAAAAAAATTTTTTATTTATTTGGCTGTGCTGGTCTTAGTTGCAACACTTGGGGTCTTCATTGTGGCATGTGGGATCTTTGTTGCAGCATGCGGGATATAGTTCCCAGACCAGGGATCGAACCCGGGCCCCCTGCATTGGGAGCAAGGAATCTTAACCGCTGGACCACCAGGGAAGTCCCCATCTGTATGTCTTCTTTGGAAAAAATTCTGCTCAGATCCTCTGTCCATTTTCTAATGAGGTTTTTTTTTTTTTTTATGTTGAGTTGTATGAGCTCTTTGTATATTTAGGGTATTAACCCCTTATCAGATATGTCATTTGCAAATATCTCCTCCCATTCTGTAGACAACCTTTTCATTTTGTTGGTGATTTCCTTTGTTGTGCAAAAGCTTTTTAGTTTGTTGTAGTTCCATTTGTTTTTTATTTTTTGCTTTTGATTTCCTTGCCTGAAGAGACATATCCAAAAATATATTACTAAGACTGATGTCAAAGAGAATACTGCTTATGTTTTCTTCTAGGAGTTTTACAGTTTCAGATCTTCCATTTAAGTCTTTAATCCATTTTGAATTTGTTTTTGTGCATGGTGTGAGAGAGTACTCCCATTTGATTATTTTGGATGTAGCTCTCCAATTGTCCCAACACTGTTCATTGAAGAGGCTGTCTTTATCCCATTGTATATTCTTGCCTCCTTTGTTATAGATTAATTGTCCATATAAATGCGGGTTCATTTCTGGGCTCTCTATTCTGTTCCATTGATCTATGTGTCTTGTGTTTGTGCAAGTAATATACTGTTTTAATTACTGTAGCTGTGTAGTATAGTTTGAAATCAGTGAGCATGACACCTCCACCTTTGTTCTGCTTTCTCAAGATTGTTTTGGCTATTTGGGGCCTTTTGTGCTTCCATACAAATTTTAGAATTATTTGTTCTAGTTCTGTGAAAAATACCATTGGTATTTTGATAGGGATTGCACTGACTCTGTAGATTGCCTTGAGTAGTGTGGTCATTTTAACAATATTAATTCTTCCAACCCATGAACAAAGTATATCTTTCCATCTGTTTGTGTCCTCTTCAAATTTTTTCAACAGCATCTCATAGTTTTCTGAGTACAGGGCTATTACTTCCTTAGTTAGATTTATTCTGAGGTATTTTATTATTTTTAAAAAATTGTAAATGGGCTTGTTTTCTTAATTTATCATTCTGATAGTTCATTCTTAGTGTATCAAAATGCAACAGATTTCTGTATATTAATTTTAGATCCTGCAAGTTTACTGAATTCTTTTATCAGCTCTAGTTTTCTTTTTTTTTTTTTTTTTTGGTGGCATCTTGAGGATTTTCTATGTATAATATCATCTGCAAACAGTGACAGTATTACTTCTTCCTTTCCAATTGGATTCCTTTTATTTCTTTTTCTTGTCTGATTGCTGTGGCTAGGACTTCCAATACTATGCTGAGTAAAAGTGGCAAGGGTGGGCATCCTTGTCTTTTTCCTGATCTGAGAGGAAATTCATTCATTTAACATAATGTCAGTTGTGGACTTATCATGTATGGCCTTTATAATGTATGGCCTTTATAATGCTAAGGTGTGTTCCATCTATACCCAATTTGTTGAGTATTTTTAACAAATAGATGTTGAATTTTGTTAAAGGCTTTTTCCACATCTATTGAGATGATCATATGTTTTTTATATTTCAATTTGTTAATGTAGTGTATTACATTGATTGATTTGTGGATATTGAACCATATTTACATCCCTGAGATAAACCCCACTTGATCATGGTGTATGATCCTTTTAATGTATTGTCGAATTTGGTTTGCTAATATTTTGTTGAAGATTTTTGCATCTATATTCTTCAGTGATATTGGCCTGTAATTTTCTTTTTTTGTGATATCTTTCTCTGGTTTTGGCATCAAGGTGATGCTGACCTTATAGAATGAGTTTAGAAGCATTCCCTGCTCTGCAATTTTTTTGAATAGTTTGAGAAGAATAGGTGTCTATTTTTTTAAAAAAATTTGCTAAAATTCACCTATGAAGCCATTTGTTCTTGGACTTTTGGAGGATTTGTTTTATTACTAATTCAATTTCATTAATGGTAATTTGTCTGTTCATATTTTCTATTTCTTCCTGGTTCAGTCTTGGAACACTGTACATTTCCAGGAATTTGTCCATTTTAGATTGTCCACTTAATCGGCATATATGCTTATGGGCTGGGCTGGGCCACAAGACTGCTGGCTGAGAAGTTTCAGGGGTCCCAGGGTTATTGCTGGCCCACTGGTGGGTAGACCCAGATTCTGGTGTGGGTGATTGCATTGCTGGGGGTCCCAGATATATTGTTTGCCTGCTGGTGCATAGGGCTGCTTCCTGAGGCCAATGACTATGGTGTCCGTTGTGTCCCAAAGCTGGTGTTGGCCAGCTGGTGAGTGGGGCTGAATACTGGGGTGGCTGGCTGAGAAGCCAGGGTGTCTCAGAGCTGGGATTGGACTGATGGTGGGTTGGCCTGGGGCTCCAGAGGGTCATGAGCCTTGTGTTGGCCTGCTCTTTGGTGGAGCTGAGCCCTGGCAGGTCCCATAGCTAGAGTAGGCTCATTGGTGGTTGGAACCCTGTTCCAAGGTCTCTCGCTGCAGGGCTCTGGGGGTTCTGGAGCTGGTGTCAGTCAGCTGGTGGATGAGGCTGGATTCTGCCATGGCTGACTGAGGGTCCCAAGGTGTCCCAGAGCTGGTGGGTCCTGGAGCTGGTGTCAGTCCACTGGTGGGCAGGGCTGAGGCCCAGGGGGTCTGAGGGCTAGTGCCAGGTCACTGGTGGATGAGTATTGTCTTGGGGCTAGTGCCAGGCCACTGGTGTGCAGGGCTGGGTCTCAGGAGCTCTGGGCTCAGGGGTTCTTAAAGCACCAGGTCTGGTGGGTGGGGCTGAGCTGTCCCAGCACTCGTGCCCACAGGCTAGTGAAAGGGGCTGGCACTAATAAACTAGAGGGATGATTCCACAATGGCACTTGCCAGCACCAGTGTCCACGTGATAGAACAAGCTTCCCAAAATAGCTGCTGCCTGTATCATTTTTGCCTCCTGCCTCTCCAGGAGGCTTTCCAAGATCAGCAGGTGGATCTGACCCAGGCTCCTTTCAAATTACTGCTTCTGCCCTGGGTCCTGGAGTGTGTGAGATTTTGTGTGTGTCCTTTAAGAGTCAAGTCTCTTATTTCCCACAGCCCTCTGGCTTTCCTGAAAATAAGCCCCACTGACCTTCAAAGCCAAATGTTCTGGGTATTCATCTTCCTGGTACAGGACTCCAGGGCTGGGGAGCCCACTTTGGGGCTTGGACTCCTTGCTCTTTGGGAACAACGTCTGCAATTATAATTATCCTCCTGTTTGTGAGTTGCCCACTTGGGTGTATTGGTCTTGACTACACCATATCTCCTCCTACCCATTTCGTTGTGGTTCCTTTTATATATCTTTAGTTGCAGAAGGTCTTTTCTGCTGGTGTTCCAGTTTTTCTCATCAGTAGTTGCTCTATAAGTAGTTGAAATTTTGGTGTGCCCATGAGAGGGGTCTTCACACTCCACCATCTTGGCCACTCCCCCCAATGGCTCTTCTTTTCAACACTGTCCTGAAGATCCTAGCAGCTGCAATCTGGCCAGAAAAAGAAATAAAATGTATCAAGGTTGGCAAGAAAGAAATAAAACTGTCATTATTTGTAGCTGACTGTCAGTATTGAGAACATAAAATAATCTATAGACAAATTATTAGTATTAACAAGGCTGGCAGCTAGAAATCATCATGGAGAAGTCAGTTACATCTCTAAATACTAGTAACACATAGAATTTTATTAAGGAGAAAGAATGATTTGATTACAAACCTCAGAGAAAGACCCACAATTTGTAGACATTTAATCAGTGACAGAGATGGCACTGGAGATAAGTGGAGAAAGCACGAACTTTCCCATAAATGTCATTAGATAGATTGTGAATAAGAAAAAATATGAAAGTGGACTCCACCTTCACAATATACTAAAAAACATAATAAATTCAGGCACATTAAAGATGTAAATATAAAAGGCAAAATTATAAACATTTTGGAAGATAATATAGGAGACAGTATTCATGATCTCAGATAGGGAAGGATTTCTTAAATAGGACTAAAAAAAAGAAAAAAACACCAACCATAATGGTAAATATTGATAAATTTGACTACATTATAATTAAGAACCTCTCTATCAAAATACAGAATCAGTGAATCAACAATTATCTCAAAATAAAATATTAAAAATTTTGCTTAGTTAAATTCAAACACATTATAAAAAAAGTAAAGGTAAGCAAAAACCTGGGAAAAGTTACTTGCTTACATAAAATTGACAATTAATTAGGATGCCATATTCCAATAATAGGAATACATAAGGTATCATTATTTATGTAGCAAAAGCCAGAAAATGGTAAAGATAAAGATAATCAAAGGATATGAATGTCTTAAATAGTATCAATTTGGAAATATTTCAAATATCAATGGAGAGTAGAATAAATTATGGTACACTAGAATGTTAAACAGAGAAATTTAAAAATGAACCCCTGCCTTCGGTATAACATGTAAATGTTTAAAAAAATGATGTCAAATAAAAAAAATAAAAAGATATAGTAGAATACACACAGTTTTTATTTTATTTAACAAACATTTTTAACATATAATTACCAGTGTTGGACCAGATATTTGATGATTATTCATTCACTTAATTCTCTAAACAATTCAACAGTGTAAACACTATTATTGGCTTCAGTTTAAAGATGCAGAAACTGAGGCATAGAAAGGTTAAGTAACTTCCCAATGGCACACATCTAGTAATAGGAATGGGCAATCTGGTTCCAGGGTCTAGAGTATGATTCCGTTCATATAAAATTCAAAAGCAGGTACAGCTATACAACATATTGTATGTGTGTGTGTGTGTGTGTGTGTGTGTGTGTGTATATAACTATTTTAAAATGTTAAAAATAGATTAACAAAAAATACAGAGGGATTCAAAGAAATTGTCAATGTTCTCTTTCCTTCCCCCCCCCCCAGTTTTATTGAGATACAATTGACATACAGCACTGTTTAATATGTACAGCATAATGACTTGACTTACATGTATTATTAAATGATTACCACAATAAGTTTGGTTAACACCCATCATCTCTTACATACACAAAAGAAAAAAAGAAAGGAACACAAATATTTTTTCCTTGTGATGAGAACTCTTAGCAACATTTTCTTTCTTAGGAGAGCATCTAGGAGGTGTGTATATGGCTGTCAATTTTATTATTACTATTACTTTTCTCTGAAGTGTACATATACATTATATATGGTATTTTCTTGGTATGTTATATTTCTCAATTTTTCAAAAGGTTAAAAGAGAGAGGTTGACCCTGATCAGAGAGTCCCTGTAGTGGAAGAGAAACCCGTACTTTCAGAACTTTTCTGTGAGTTAAGCCTGTGCCGAAGAAGACTGAATCATCCTGAAAGAATCCTACCCAAGAAGACAGCCATGGAAGGTGAGGGAACCCCAACAGAAACAGGGTGAGTGGGTAGGATCTGAGAAGCTGAGGTTTGTGTGAGGGAACATAGTATAAATGAGGGTGCTGGGCAGTGGGAATGGGGAGAGCTGTCCAGGGAGCTCACAAAAGCAGTCCAAGAAAGAAAAGCCAGCACCTGAACTTCTGCCAGATGATAATGGCATCACAGAAGCAGGAGCTAGAGGTAGTAGAGAGAGAAGGGATGAAAGGGTAGAAACATAAGTTAGAAGAGTAAAGAATGAAGGGGGAGGAGGGAAGCTTTGAACTGGATAAGATTAAATTCTTAATATTAGATTGGACTGGACTTTATGACACTTACAAATGAGGCTTTTTGGTAATTCATGTTAATGACAGGGAAAAGTTAAGGGGCTCGGCCTGAGATAGTGTCCAAAATGGAAGACTTTATAGAACTTGTTTGAGGTCTAGGGGGAAGAATAAGTAAAGTTTCCTGCCTGCACTTTACCAAGTTCAATAAACTAACAAATTCAGATTATACATAAATCTCTATCCCATTACCTTTTAAAAATAGGTTTACTGAGATATGATTTGAATAATTTAATATTCAATTTTTTGAAGTTTACAAGTCAGTGATTTTTAATATATCTACAAGGTTGTAAAGCCATAAAGAAAATTCCAGAATATTTTATTACTCCCAGAAAAGACACTATACAAATTATCAGTCATTCCCACTCCCACTATCCCCACCCGTGGCAACCACTAATCTACTTTCCATCTCTATGGATTTATCTATTCTGGACATTTCATATAAATGCAATCATGCAATATGTGGCCTTTTGTGTCTGGCTTCTTTTACTTAGTGAGGTGTTTTCAAGGTTCATCTATGTTGTAGAAGATACACCATGTTCCATCCGTTTTATGGTTATATAAGTATTCCATTGTATGGCTATACCATATTTTGTTGTTGATAGACATTTCAGTTTCCACTTTTGGCTATTATGAATAATGCTGCTATGAACAATCGTGTACAGGTTTTGTGTGAACATCTACTTTCAATTCTCTTGGGTATATACCTAGGAGTGGAATTGCTGTAGCAGATGGTAAACTCTATGTTTAACATTTTGAGAAACAAACTGTTTTCCATATGATTGCATAATCTTACAACCCCATCAGCAGTGTTTGAGAGTTCCAATTTTCCACATCCTCACAAACACTTGTTGCCCATCTTTTATTTTACCCATTCTAATGGGGGTAAAAATAGTATCTCATTATGATTTTGCTTTGCATTTCTCTGATGACTAATGATGTTGAACATCTTTTCATGTGCTAATTAGCCATTTGTATATCTTCTTTGGAGAAATGTCTGTTTAGAGCCTTTGCTCATTTTTAATTAGGTTGTCTTTATTATTGAATTATAAGAGTTCTTTATATATTCTGGTTACAAATCCCTTATTATATAGATGATTTGCACATATTTTCTCCCATTGTGTGGGTTGTCTTTTTACTTTCTTTATGATGTCCTTTGAAACAAAAAATGTCTTGATTTTGATGTTCTGTCTCTATTTTTTTCTTTTGTTGCTTGTGCTCTTGTCTCTACCTTTTTTTAAAAAAAATACATGTGCAACCATACTATACCCATAATTCTTCAACCTGTTTTGTCTTAATAATAATTCTTGGGCATCTTTCCACATCTCTCTCTCTCTCTCTGTCTTCTCTATCTATCTATCTGTCTATAATATATATTTTTAATGGCTGCAGATTATCTTACTTTATGGCAGTAAATAACAAGTTCTCCACTGATAGACTTTTAGGTTTTTACAACTTATTGCTATTATAGTACCACAGCAAACATTCCTGAAAATGTATGTATCTTTCTATACATGGGTGTACACACAGTATGTTTCTAATTGTAGGAGTGTTGGCTTAAAGAGTGTTTGCATTTAAAATTTTGAGAGGTACTACTGAATTATCTCCAGTGAGTTTATATACATATTTTTAATATACTATCCTCTAATAGTGTTTGAGGCTGTCTTGTGAACACATGGTATGATCACATTTTTTAATCTTTATGAATCTGATAAGTAAAAAAATCTTGTTTTGTTTTGCCTTCTTTAATGTGTTTGAGGTTGACCATCTCTTAAATGTTTATTGAGCATTTGTATTTCCTGTGGTATAAAGTGTTTCTTCATAATCTTTGTCCATTTTTCTAGTGGATTATTTGTCCTTTTGTTGAATTTTAAGAGCCTTTTGTATGGTAATAAAATTTGCTTTTTCTCAGTTATGTATGCTGTAAATATTTTTATTTTGTTATTTACTTTTTAGTTTCCTTATAGACTTTTTTTTTCACACACACACACTGTATTTTATTTTTACAAGAGATAAATAGACTGACACCAAGCATTGTACATGGATGACCACAACAAAAGCAACAATGATTGCAATTACGAAACATGAAACACACTCATACTATGTCATAATATTGACATTCAGTCCAGTAATCCTCCACTGTAACAGCTCCTTTACTTTGCAGTGAAAATTCATTTGTATATTCTTTGCCTCTGAGTCCTTGTGGGATATTTTTTTTTAATTCAAACAGAAAGTCACAAAAATTATACTCATCCTCATCAGTTCACTCAGTCCCATGTAATTAATTTTTTTTTTCATCTTGATCTTTTGTTAGCACTTTTATGAGTTCATCAGTTTTTCATTACAGTTCTGAAAATGCTTATTCATTCAGTTCAGCAGTACAGTCAGGTACCAGAAACCTGTAGTTGTCAGAGTCTTTTCCATGAATTTCTTGAAGATGAAACCCTTTTATAGGAACATATTTGCAAAAGCATCAGAGTACACCCAGAACTGTCTGTAAATGACAAAAGACTTAAAAATGACCACGGTTAAAGATTTGATGAAAGTTCATAATAATGCAGTTGACAAGAAAATTAGTTATTTCTGAGATATACATTTTAAAGTAATAACTAGGATTATGACTTATAACATTATACCAGAACATATAAGATTTTTAGAAATTTCATGTAATGTATGAAACATTTATATTAACATATTTCCATACAAATAACCCAATGAAAGTTTAGTATTAGTTGTTTTGTTTGTTTGTTTTTTTATACTGCAGGTTCTTATTAGTCATCAATTTTATACACATCAGTGTATACATGTCAATCCCAATCGCCCAATTCAGCACACCACCATCCCCACCCCACTGCAGTTTTCCCCGCTTGGTGTCCATATGTCCGTTATCTACATCTGTGTCTCAACTTCTGTCCTGCAAACCGGCTCATCTGTACCATTTTTCTAGGTTCCACATACATGCATTAATATACGATATTTGTATTTCTCTTTCTGACTTACTTCACTCTGTATGACAGTCTCTAGATCCATCGACGTCTCAACAAATGACTCAATTTCGTTCCTTCTTATGGCTGAGTAATATTCCATTGTATATATGTACCACCTCTTCTTTATCCATTCGTCTGTTGATGGGCATTTAGGTTGCTTCCATGACCTGGCTATTGTAAATAGTGCTGCAATGAACATTCGGGTGCATGTGTCTTTTTGAATTACGGTTTTCTCTGGGTATATGCCCAGTAGTGGGATTGTTGGGCCATATGGTAATTCTATTTTTAGTTTTTTAAGGAACCTCCATATTGTTCTCCTTAGTGGCTGTATCAATTTACATTCCCAGCAACAGTGCAAGAGGGTTCCCTTTTCTCCACACCCTCTCCAGCATTTGTTGTTTGTAGATTTTCTGATGATGCCCATTCTAACTGGTGTGAGGTGATACCTCATTGTAGCTTTGATTTGCATTTCTCTAATAATTAGTGATGTTGAGCATCTTTTCATGTGCTTCGTGGCCATCTGTATGTCTTCTTTGGAGAAATGTCTATTTAGGTCTTCTGCCCATTTTTGGATTGGGGTGTTTGTTTCTTTAATATTGAGCTGAATGAGCTGTTTATATATTTTGGAGATTAATCCTTTGTCCGTTGATTCATTTGCAAATATTTTCTCCCACTCTGAGGGTTGTCTTTTCGTCTTGTTTATGGTTTCCTTTGCTGTGCAAAAGCTTTGAAGTTTAATTAGGTCCCATTTGTTTATTTTTGTTTTTATTTCCATTACTCTAGGAGGTGGATCAAAAAATATCTTGTTGTGATTTATGTCAAAGAGTGTTCTTCCTATGTTTTCCCCTAAGAGTTTTATAGTGTCCAGTCTTACATATAGGTCTCTAATCCATTTTGAGTTTATTTTTGTGTATGGTGTTAGGGGGTATTCTAATTTCATTCTTTTACATGTAGCTGTCCAGTTTTCCCAGCACCACTTATTGAAGGGACTGTCTTTTCTCCATTGTATATCCCTGCCTCCTTTGTCATAGATTAGTTGACCATAGGTGCGTGGGTTTATCTTTGGGCTTTCTATCTCGTTTCATTGATCTATGTTTCTGTTTTTGTGCCACTACCATATTGTCTTGATGACTGTAGATTTGTACTATAGTCTGAAGTCAGGGAGTCTGATTCCTCCAGCTCCTTTTTTTCCCCTCAAGACTGCTTTGGCTATTCGGGGTCTTTTGTGTCTCCATACAAATTTCAAGATGATTTGTTCTAGCTCCATAAAAAATGCCATTGGTAATTTGATAGGGATTGCATTGAATCTGTAGATTGCTTTGGGTAGTATAGTCATTTTCACAATGTTGATTCTTCCAATCCAAGAACATGGTATATCTCTCCATCTGTTGGTATCATCTTTAATTTCCCTCATCAATGTCTTATAGTTTTCCGCATACAGGACTTTTGTCTCCCTAGGTAGGTTTATTCCTGGGTATTTTATTCTTTTTGTTGCAATGGTAAATGGGAGTGTTTCCGTAATTTCTCTTTCAGATTTTTCATCATTAGTGTATAGGAATGCAAGAGATTTCTGTGCATTAATTTTGTATCCTGCACCTTTACCATATTCATTAATTAGCTCTAGCAATTTTCTGGTGGCAGTTTTAGGATTCTCTATGTATAATATCATGTCATCTGCAAACAGTGACAGTTTTACTTCTTCTTTTCCAATTTGTATTCCTTTTATTTCTTTTTCTTCTCTGATTGCCATGGCTGGGACTTCCAGAACTATGTTGAATAATAGTGGTGAGAGTGGACATCCTTGTCTCGTTCCTGACCTTAGAGGAAATGCTTTCAGTTTTTCACCTTTGAGAATGATGTTTGCTGTGGGTTTGTCATATATGGCCTTTATTATGTTGAGGTAGTTTCCCTCTATACCCACTTTCTGGAGAGTTTTTATCATAAATGGGTGTTGAATTTTGTCAAAAGCTTTTTCTGCATCTACTGAGATGATCATATGGTTTTTATTCTTCAATTTGTTAATATGGTGTATCACATTGATTGATTTGCATATATTGAAGAATCCTTGCATCCCTGGGATAAATCCCACTTGATCATGGTGTATGATCCTTTTAATGTGTTGTTGGATTCTGTTTGCTAGTATTTTGTTGAGGATTTTTGCATCTCTATTCATCAGTGATATTGGTCTGTAATTTTCTTTTTTTGTAGTGTCTTTGTCTGGTTTTGGTATCAGGGTGATGGTGGCCTCATAGAATGAGTTTGGGAGTGTTCCTTCCTCTGCAATGTTTTGGAAGAGTTTGAGAAGGATGGGTATTATCTCTTCTCTAAATGTTTGATAGAATTCACCTGTGAAGCCATCTGGTCCTGGACTTTTGTTTGTTGGAAGATTTTTAATCACAGTTTCAAATTCATTACTTGTGATTGGTCTGTTCATATTTTCTGTTTCTTCCTGGTTCAGTCCTGGAAGGTTATATCTTTCTAAGAATTTGTCCATTTCTTCCAGGTTGTCCATTTTATTGGCATAGAGTTGCTTGTAGTAGTCTCTTAGGATGCTTCGTATTTCTTCAGTGTCTGTTGTAACTTCTCCTTTTTCATTTCTGATTTTATTGATTTGAGTCCTCTCCCTCTTTTTCTTGATGAGTCTGGCTAATGGCTTATCAATTTTGTTTATCTTCTCAAAGAACCAGCTTTTAGTTTTATTGATCTTGGCTATTGTTTTCTTTGTTTCTATTTCATTTATTTCCACTCTGATCTTTATGATTTCTTTCCTTCTGCTCACTTTGGGTTTTGTTTGTTTTTCTTTCTCTAGTTTCTTTAGGTGTAAGGTTAGATTGTTTACTTGAGATTTTTCTTATTTCTTGAGGTAGGCTTGTATAGCTATAAACTTCCCTCTTAGAACTGCTTTTGCTGCATCCCATAGGTTTCGGATCGTCGTGTTTTCATTGTCATTTGTCTCTAGGTAGTTTTTGATTTCCTCTTTGATTTCTTCAGTGATCTCTTGGCTATTTAGTAACGTATTGTTTAGCCTCCATGTGTTTGTGTTTTACGTTTTTTCCCCTGTAATTCATTTCTAATCTCATAGCATTGTGGTCAGAAAAGATGCTTGATATGATTTCAATTTTCTTAAATTTACTGAGGCTTGATTTGTGACCCAAGATGTGGTCTATCCTGGAGAATGTTCTGTGCGCACTTGAGAAGAACGTGTAATCTGCTGTTTTTGGATGGAATGTCCTATAAATATCAATTAAATCTATCTGGTCTATTGTGTCATTTAAAGCTTCTGTTTCCTTATTTATTTTCATTTTGGATGATCTGTCCATTGGTGTAAGTGAGGTGTTAAAGTCCCCCACTATTATTGTGTTACTGTCAATTTCCTCATTTATAGCTGTTAGCAGTTGCCTTATGTATTGAGGTGCTCCTATGTTGGGTGCATATATATTTAGAATTGTTATATCTTCTTCTTGGATTGATCCCTTGATCATTATGTAGTGTCCTTCCTTGTCTCTTGTAACATTCTTTATTTTAAAGTCTATTTTATCTGATATGAAAATTGCTACTCCCGCTTTCTTTTGATTTCCATTTGCATGGAATATCTTTTTCCATCCCCTCACTTTCAGTCTGTATGTGTCCCTAGGTCTAAAGTGGGTCTCTTGTAGACAGCATATATATGGGTCTTGTTTTTGTATCCATTCAGCAAGCCTGTGTCTTTTGGTTGGTGCATTTAATCCATTCACGTTTAAGGTTATTATTGATATGTATGTTCCTATGACCATTTTCTTAATTGTTTTGGGTTTGTTTTTGTAGGTCTTTTTCTTCTCTTGTGTTTCCCACTTAGAGAAGTTCCTGTAGCATTTGTTGTAGAGCTGGTTTGTGGTGCTGAATTCTCTTAGCTTTTGCTTGTCTGTAAAGCTTTTGATTTCTCCATCAAATCTAAATGAGATCCTTGCCGGGTAGAGTAATCTTGGTTGTAGGTTCTTCCCTTTCATCACTTTAAGCATATCATGCCACTCCCTTCTGGCTTGTAGAGTTTCCACTGAGAAATCAGCTGTTAACCTTATGGGAGTTCCCTTGTATGTTATTTGTCATTTTTCCCTTGCTGCTTTCAATAATTTTTCTTTGTCTTTAATTTTTGCCACTTTGATTACTATGTGTCTCAGCGTGTTTCTCCTTGGGTTTATCCTGTATGGGACTCTCTGTGCTTCCTGGACTTGGGTGGCTATTTCCATTCCCATGTTAGGGAAGTTTTCGACTATAATCTCTTCAAATATTTTCTCTGGTCCTTTCTCTCTCTCTTCTCCTTCTGGGACCCCTATAATGCGAATGTTGTTGTGTTTAATGTTTTCCCAGAGGTCTCTTAGGCTGTCTTCATTTCTTTTCATTCTTTTTTCTTTAGTCTGTTCTGCAGCAGTGAATTCCACCATTCTGTCTTCCAGGTCACTTATCCATTCTTCTGCCTCAGTTATTCTGCTATTGATTCCTTCTAGTGTAGTTTTCATTTCAGTTATTGTATTGGTCATCTCTGTTTGTTTGTTCTTTAATTCTTCTAGGTCTTTGTTAATCATTTCTTGCATCTTCTCAATCTTTGCCTCCATTCTTATTCCGAGGTCCTGGATCATCTTCACTCTCATTATTCTGAATTCTTTTTCTGGAAGGTTGCCTATCTCCACTTCATTTAGTTGTTTTTCTGGGGTTTTTTCTTGTTCCTTCATCTGGTATATAGCCCTCTGCCTTTTCATCTTGTCTATGTTTCTGTAAATGTGGTTTTTGTTCCCCAGGCTGCAGGATTGTAGTTTTTCTTGCTTCTGCTGTCTGCCCTCTGGTGGTTGAGGCTATCTAAGAGGCTTGATGGGAGGCTCTGGTGGTGGGTAGAGCTGACTGTTGTTGTGGAGGTCAGAGCTCCGTGAAACTTTAATCCACTTGACTGTTGATGGGTGGGGCTGGGTTCCCTCCCTGTTGGTTGTTTTGCCTGAGGCAACCCAACACTGGAGCCTACCTGGGCTCTTTGGTGGGGCTAATGGCAGACTCTGGGAAGGCTCACGCCAAGGAGTACTTCCCAGAACCTCCGCTGCCAGTGTCCTTGTCCCCACGGTGAAACAGAGCCACCCCCTGCCTCTGCAGGAGACCCTCCAACACTAGCAGGTATGTCTGGTTCAGTCTCCCCCAGGGTCACTGCTCTTTCCCCTGGGTCCCGATGCACACACTGCTTTGTGTGTGCCCTCCAAGAGTGGGGTCTCTGTTTCCCCCAGTCCTGTCGAAGTCCTGCAATCAATTCCCACTAGGCTTCAAAGTCTGATTCTCTATGAATTCCTCCTCCCGTTGCCGGACCCCCAGGTTGAGAAGCCTGACGTGGGGCTCAGAACCTTCACTCCAGTGGGTGGACTTCTGTGGTATAAGTGCTCGCCAGTCTGTGAGTCACCCACCCAGCAGTTATGGGATTTGATTTTACTCTGATTGCGCCCCTCCTACTGTCTCACTGTGGCTTCTCCTCTGTCCTTGGACGTGGGGTATCCTCCTTGGTGAAGTCCAGTGTCTTCCTGTCGATGATTGTCCAGCAGCCAGTTGTGATTCTGGTGCTCTCGCAAGAGGGAGTGAGAGCACGTCCTTCTACTCTGCCATCTTGGTTAATCCCCTAGGTCACGTCAGTTGGATGAAGCCCTCTTGTCTTCAGTCCACACCAATTACCATCCGTGTGCTCATTGTCTGAGCTCTCGCACTCCCTTAAGCTCAGGCAGCTCTGCTGATTCCTGCCAAGCTTGCACAGAACTCTTTGCCAGGGCTGAAAGGCCCAGAGTCTAAAGTCCAGTCTGTCTAGGGGCACCACACAGTCTTTCCTCTCCAAGTTCTTCCCCAGGGTGCTTCAAGGGTGCTGGGCATGGGTCTCTGCTACGTGAAGAACAAACCAAAGACCACCATTCTTTCGCAATCTTAAAGAGTTTCTCTTTCTCTCTGCTTCTATCACCCCTCTCCCCACGCTTCTACTTCAGCCTCTGTTGGCCGTGGGCACCTCCACCAGTGGGCCGAGGAGAAGCACCAGGGCGCCCAGCATCTCTTGAAGATGCAAAACCAGCGTGGCGCAGGACGATGGGAAACCCTCTTCCAGGACGTGCAGACGCCGTCCCAAGATGAGTGGGGTGAAACCCCGGGTGCTGTGAAAGCCTCCACGGCCCTGGAGAAGAACCTGAGCCAGCCCCTTCTGGGCCTGCGCGCCCCAGCCACTGCCGCGCAGATGCCCAGTTCTCTCCTTATAGACTTTTTGTTGCACAGACGTTTCAGGTGCTTTTGTAGTTGAATTTATCACTTCTTAAAAATGAATTTCAGCAAATCCTTTTTTTCCCCTTTTTTCTTAATTTTTCTCTGGGTGTTTTTTTTCCTATACTTCAAACTGTGAAGAGTCTGACGTTATTGACTCTTTTTCCCCCTTGATTTAATTATAAAAAACACTGCACACAATTCATTGAAAACTTAATTATAAACATTGCCTAGAGTAGTGCCATGTACATAAGCCCACTGAATAAATGTTACTGAGTAACACTTTCAAATTCATATTCATCTTACAATTTTCCATTCTAGATTATCTAAATAATTCTTTTTTTAATTCAAAGCTTAAAATCAAAATTGGTTTGGCATATCCCACTACAGCAAGTCCCCTACATACGAATGAATTCTGTTCCAAGAGTGTGTTGATAAGTCCAATTTGTTCCTAAGTCCAACAAAGTTAGCCTAGGTACCCAACTAACACAATCAGCTATATAGTACTGTACTGTAATAGGTTTATAATACTTTTCACACAAATAATACATAAAAAACACAAAAAAATAAAGAAAACATTTTTAATCTTACAGTACAGTACCTTGAAAAGTACAGTAGTACAGTACAACAGCTGTAATACAGGGGCTGGCATCCAGTGAACAGGCAAGAATAGTTACTGACTAGAAGGGAGAGGAGGTGGGAGATGGTAGAGCTGAAGGATCAACAGCAATAGGGGATGGAGGTCAAGCTGCAGTTTCACTCACGCCTGATGTTGACAGCATAGGTTCTAGTTCCTTGCTGGATTCAATTCCATCTACCCTCTTGAAAGAAAAGATCCAGTGATGTCTGGGTAGTAGCTCTTTTCTTCTTGTCAGAGATGACACGGTAACACTGGATTCAATTCTGAACGGCTGCTGCAACGTTTGTGTCCCGTTCTACATTCGGGTCCTGTGCCTCAAAAACTAACAGTGCCTCCTCAAATAAAGAAAATCTGCTTGCCATTTCCTGTGTCGTGAATCTCTTCATGTGAATGCATGTTAGTATCTTTGAAAGCTCGCAATTTGAAGGTTCGTATGTAGGGAACTTACTGTATTTGGAAAGAACCCTTTTGTTCAGTCCAGAAGCCCTAAATGTTTCCTAAGCACCAGTCAAAAGGGGTGTTTCCCAACTCTGAGTGACACCTGAATACATGTCATTCACAACAAAAGGAGAGTTTCAGTGTGTTCAGGCGAGAGGTTGAATAGAGAATCTTTTTAGTAATGAACAGAAGTGCCTTTAATTTGGAGTTCAATTAATTTAACCTGTTACCAGAACTCTGCTAAGTCTCCTTGCTTTCTGTTGCAAGCCATATCTGCAACAATTGCGTCACAAATAATTAAGACAGCCATTGTTTCTGTACTCTTGATCATATATCCAAACTCCTGGAATTACTCTTACAAAAATACATAGTTAGAATTTTCGTTATTAACAATGACATTTTGAGCTGCATAGGCAATTAGTGATACCATTTTTCAGAGTTTTGCTTCTAAAATTAAATCACTGTATTAAAGGCATATAGTTATTAAAAAATCTTCGTGGCAATAAGACTTACAAATGAAACTATAAGGGAACTGTGCATAAGAATATACAACTAAGAACTAAATAAGTCAAAACAGTTGCAAAATTTTTATAGGAAATCAGTATAGAATGGAATGAGGAAGTTAAACTGAATGACTTCTAATCTGATGCTTTACAATTTTTTTTTTTAGTTCAAGGGGGCTTTATAGAAAGAACAGGATTTAGGATATATAAAGTGCTACTTGAGATTTGCACATATAGAAAGATACAAAGGAAAGCATCAGTTCGGTGTATAACCAAAAAGTACAAAGTGTGCTTCTCTGTGTGTGTTTGGAGGAGGAAGGTTGACTGGGGATTACATAAAGATGTTGGCATGTCATGGACAATTGTTGGACATAACTATAGAGGCTGGTGGCAAACAGTGGTTACTAAAAGCCTTGAGGTGGAAACCAAGATCAGAATCTGAGCTGACGCAAACTGAATAATATCTGGGAAGACAAATCCAATTATGTCACACCCAGGTTTAAACTTCTTTTATAACTCCTCACTGTCTAAAAATTAAGTCCAAACCCCATAACAAAGTCCTATGAGGCCTTTCATGTTATGGATACAAGTTACCTTACTATATTCATCTTCTAATCCTAGGAAAATCCATCCTTTCCAAATTTGCCGCATGCCTTGTCCATGTTATGTTCTTTTATTCCTCCATATCTTTCCTGCATGGTTTGTATGTCTGTTTTTTTCCTTCTCAACAAACCATTTTGCAACCTTCTATTCATCAAATCCAACTTTAATCACTCATCTTAGAAGGTTTTTGCTATTATGAGAACATTTCCTCTTCCGTTATTTTGTTACAGTGTTCATTCTGGTAGTAATTACTTTTTATGGATCTTCCTTCCCTCTATTAGAGCTACTCAAACTCAGAGACCACATCATATTCATGTTTGTATTTGTATTGATTTTGGACCCAAGTCATATGATAGAAAGAGCTCTGTATTCATAGTCATAATATTCCTGTTTAAAAAATAAATATCTGAGAAATTGGATTAATCCATGAGAAACTGTATTTATAAATTGGATTCTCCAGAGGTAAGCCTAAAAGGCAAGATCAACTGTCTTCTGCTAGTATAATGGTACAAACCCTCCTCATTGTAACAACCTAATTTGATGTGATGTTATAGGCAAAATTCTATAATGGAGTTATAATTTATTATTTATTCTTTTTTCCAACTTTATTGAGTTATAATTGACATATAACATTGCATAAGTTTAAGGTGTTGTGACATTGTGAATTATAATAAGAAATATATATTTGGTCTTTGTCCCTGCTTCTAACACAGAGTTCATAAAATCCTTGGAATTGTCTAAGCAACAAGAGCATAAACGTGTCATTTGTTATGGTAATGAGGTGAATTTCAGAACACACTTAAGAATGGGGGCTGGTTGTCAGGAAAACCAACCCTGCAATTAGTGGACTGGAACATTCAGTCCCACCTTATTGACCTCAGGGAGGGGAGAGGAACTGGAAGTTGAATCAGTAGCCAATGGCCTAATGATTTAATCAATTGTGCCTGTGTAATGAATGAAACCTCCATAAAAGCCCAGAAGGATGGCGTTCAGAGAGCTTTTGCAATAATGATCACATGGAGGTTTGAGGAGAGTGGTACACCCCTTCCCACATACCTTGCCCTATGCATTTCTTTCATCTGGCTGTTCCTGAGTTGTAACCTTTTTATAATAAACTGGTGGTGTAGTAAGTGCAATGTTCCTCTGAGTTCTGTGAATCACTCTAACAAATTAATCAAACCCAAGGAGGGAGTTTTTGGAAACTCAGATCTTATAGCTAGTTGGTCAGAAGCACAGGTGACAACCTGGACTTGAAACCAGTGTCTGGAGACGGGGTGTGAAATCTTGTAGGACTAAACCCTTAACCTGTAGAATCTGATGCTATATCTGGGTAGATAGTGTCAGAATTTCAATAAATCATAGGACACCCAGCTGGTGTTCAAGAATTACTTGGTGTGTGGGACCTCTCCCCCCAGACATTGGAACTGGGTGTTAAAATGATCAGAACTTTTAGATGTACAATGTGATGAATTGATACACATATATATTGTGAAATGTTTGCCATAATAATGTTCGTTAACACATCCTTTATCCCATATAATTACCATTTTGTTGTTATGATGAGAACATTAAAGCTCTACTTTCACAGCAATATATTTTAAAAACTCTCCAATGATCTTCAGGTTTACAAAAGTTGTGATTATTTCATCTGATATTGAGAACATTCAATTATTCTATAAAAGATAAGAAAAAATGGTAAAATTCATTAAAGTGTCAAGCATAGATAGTAAATAAACTATTAGTTTATGATATATGGTTGAAGCTCACAGAATGTGAAACTAGGGACTGCATAAGAGATATAGTGTGGTATAGATGTGTTAAATATAGCATGGTACAACATAGGTAAAGTCATAATATATAGGAAATGTCGAGAGTAAATTAATAATCTTAATACATGACAAAGATAGGTAGAATCAATAGAAAATATGATGGAAAAAAATGTTATTTAAAAATAGAGGGACTTTCCTGGTGGCACAGTGGTTAAGAATCCACCTGCCAATGCAGGGGACATGGGTTCGATCCCTGGTCTGGGAAGATCCTACATGCCACAGAGCAACTAAGCCCGTGTGCCACAACTACTGAGCCCATGTGCCACAACTACTGAAGCCCATGTGCCTAGAGCCCATGCTCTGCAACAAGAGAAGCCACCACAATGAGAAGCCTGCACACTGCAACAAAGAGCAGCCCCCACTCGCCTCAACTAGAGAAAGCCCACACACATCAACAAAGACCCAATGCAGCCAAAAAATAAATAAATTAATTAATTTAAAAAAAATAGAAAGAAGTGTAAAAACCAATTAATGACCATGACAGCCTTGGGCAATGATAACACATATTATGATTCCATTACAGTCCCAAGTTTTTTCTTCTCAAACCAAGAAACACAAATAAAAACTACAGTGGCTCATCAGGTTAATTGGCCTGCATTTTCTGATAGAACAGTGTGTATCATTGCCCCAGACACCTCTCATCTGTGGCCCCCTTATTCAAACCTCAGCTATGTTTCTCATAATCATATCATAAACTGGGAGACCTGATACAGCAAAGAGAGAGATAGGACATATGAATTTTGCAGAAGAGATTCAGGTAGTGTGGTATTCCCAACTCGTAATCTTTTCTAAGTGTGCTAACCTAGTCCATCTCTTTTATCTGGTTTCACACTGATGTTTTAAAATTATTTAATTAACTTTAATGTGAACTTAATTTTTTTTTCTATGAGTCTTTCTGTTCCATGGGAAACAGGGGTCTTTCTGACACCTGGGATAGCTTGTCTGGTAGTGTACTGGGAGGCTACCATTGAATCAAGGTAATTCCCTATGTGATAAATAAGACCATAGGCTCTATTGGATTCTTTGGGATCATATTGTTCAGGTGAAATGAATGAATGACAGAATAAATGACACAAGCCAAGAAGATAATCTTTTCAATTAAGAGAAAAACATTTATGTTAGCTAAGTATTTATGAAACATTTAAAATAAAAGTCATTGTGTGTGGTATTAGAGAATGTTCTAATTTCATTCTTTTACAAGTAACTGTCCAGTTTTCTAGGCACCTCTTATTGAAGAGACTGTCTTTTCTCCATTGTATGTTCTTGCCTCCTTTGTCATAGATTAATTGATCATAGGTGTGTGTGTTTATTTCTGGGCTTTCTATCCTGTTCCACTGATCTATATGTCTGTTTTTGTGCCAGTACCACACTGTTTTGATTACTGTAGCTTTGTAGTATAGTCTGAAGTCAGGAAGCCTGATTCCTCCAGCTCCATTTTTCTTTTTCAAGACTGCTTTGGCTATTTTGTGTTTCCACACAAATTAAAAACTTTTTTTGTTCTAGTTCTGTGAAAAATGTCAATGGTAATTTATAGGGATTGCACTGATCTGTAGATTGCCTTGGGTAGTATAGTCATTTAGACAATATTGATTTTACCAATCTAAGAATGAAGGATACCTTTCCATCTGTTTGTGTCATATTCGATTTCTTTCATCACTGTGTTATACTTTTCGGAGTACAGGTCTTTTGCTTCCTTTGGTAGGTTTATTCCTAGATATTTTATTCTTCTTGTTACAATGGTAAATGGGACTATTTCTCTTTCTGCTATTTCATTGTTAGTGTATAGAAATGCAACAGATTTCTGTGTATTAATTTTTGTATCCTGCAAGTTTACTGAATTCACTGATGAGCTCTAGTAGTTTTCTGGTAGCGTCTTTAGGATTTTTCTATGTCATCTGCAAACAGTGACAGTTTTACTTCTTCCTTTCCAGTTTGGATTCCTTTTATTTCTTTTTCTTCTCTGATTGCTGTGGCTAGGACTTCCAAAACTATGTTGAATAAAAGTGGCGAGAGTGGGCATCCTTGTCTTCTTCCTGATCTTAGAGGAAATGCCTTCAGCTTTTCATCATTGAGTATGATGTTAGCTCTGGATTTCTCATAGCTGACCTTTATTAAATGGATTAAAGACCTAAATGTAAGACTGGATACTATAAAACTCCTAGAGGAAAATACAGACAGAACACTCTTTAACATATAGCAATACCTTTTCAAATTCATCTCCTAGAGTGATAGAAATAAAAACAAAAATAAACAAATGGGACCTAATTAAACTTAAAAGCTTATGCACAGCAAAAACAAACAAACAAACAAAAAAACCCAAAAAACCCATAAATAAAATGAAAAGACAACCTACAGAATGGGAGAAAATATTTGCAAATGATGCAACTGACAAGGAATTAATCTCCAAAATATGCAAATAGATCATACAGCTAAATAACAAAAAAAAAACCCTATCAAAAAATGGGTAGTAGTTCTAAATAGACATTTCTCCAAAGAAGACATAGAGATGGTCAAAAGGCACATGAAAAGATGCTCAACATTGCTAATTATCAAAGAAATGCAAATCAAAACTACAATGAAGTATCACCTCACACCAGTCAGAATGGCCATCATCAAAAAGTCTACAAATAATAAATGCTGCAGAGAGTGTGGTGAAAAAGGAACCCTCCTACACTGTTCGTGGGAATGTAAATTGGTACAACCACTATGGAGCAAAGTATGGAGGATCCTTCGAAAATTAAATATAGAGCATCCATATGATCCTGCAATGCCACTCCTGGGTATATATCTGGGGAAAGCCATAATTCAAAGAGATACATGCACCCCAATATTTATTGCAGCACTATTTACAATAGCCAAGACATGGAACCAACCTAAATGTCCATCGACAGATGAATTGATAAAGAAGATGTGGTACATACACACAATGGAATATTACTCAGCCATAAAAAAGAATGAAATAATGCCATTTACATCAACATGGATGGACCTAGAGATTATCATACTAAGTGAAATAAGCCAAATACAAATATCATATGATATTGCTTATATGTGGAATCTAAAGAAAATTATATAAATGAACTTATATAAAAACAGAAGTAAACCCACAGACATAGAAAACAAACTTATGATTACCAAAGGGGAAGTGGGGGAAGGGATAAATTAGAGTTTAGGATTAACATAACTACACTACTATATATAAAATAGATAACCAACAAGGACCTACTGTATAGCACAGGGAACTATACACAATATTTTGTAATAACCTGTAAGGGTAAAGAATCTGAAAAAAAATATTGTATATAACTGAATCACTTTGCTATACACCTGAAACTAAGGCAATACTTTAAATCAACTATACTTCAATTAAAAAAAAAAAAAATTGTGATTGAGGAAATAAGTTCCCTGCTAAATACTAAGAGCTATAAGCCTTAGTATGAAAACCTTCGAGGGAGGTGGTAGGATGGAGTGGGGAAACCTTAACCTAGGAGGTGGAATGTGAAATCTAATCTGGCTTCTGTCAATTCCTATACGATTTACTTGTGTGGCTTAACTTTACTGAGCCTCAGTTTCTTCACATAACAAATGAGTAAAAAGCCCAAGAGGGTATTTTGTAGATGTGATCAGCATTTACAATCGGTTGCCTTTAAGTAAAGGAGATTATCCTTGATTATGTGGGTGGGACTTATCCAATCTTAAACTAAAGGCCTTTAAGGTGAAAACTGAGGTTTCCCTGAAAAGAAAGAATTTTACCTCAAGGCACAAAAAGCCTGCCCTACAAATTTCAAGCTTGGCAGTCCCTGTAATTGTGCAAGCCATGTCCCTAAAATCTATCTATCTCTATCCATCATCTATCTATCTATCATCTATCCTATTTATCTATATTTTATTAGTCTGTTTCTCTGGCTACACCTTTCCTGGTAGAATGCCACAGAAATAGGAAAAGAACTTGAAATCTTCAAAGTGCTGTGCAAATTTAAGGTATTATCATTCCAAATATATCTCAAGTATGTACTTTAAATTGATGAATGCAAATATATGTTTCTGTAAAATTCCTGTCAAAGGACACTGGAAGTAGTACTTTGGACAGAAATGCCAGTTTCGAAAGGGAAGACAGTGGGGAATAGTTGAACAATGCTTATGAACAATTGTTTTAATTACTAATTTTGTGAATCTTGATATAATAGCAAAGGTTAGAAAGAGGGGAGGAAGAACAGTGCCATCCTTTACTTCTCCTCATCATTTAACATACATAATTGAGTAAATTGTCTGTTTTGATTTTAACAGAAAGCTTTTGGTCTCAGACTTTTCAGCCAAAAATGAAATTTACGTTATTCATTAATCTAAAAATACACAGAACTTTCCTCTTCACCACCATAATCCCTTACACTTCTCTTTGCTCTTTGTTCCACTATAAAACTTGTCATTTTGGTTAGTCCAGCCCCGACAAGCAGTGATTGCTCCACCTAAATTGAGTATATCCTCAAATAAAAGCTCAACAATATGTTCTCTTTGTTCTGCTGAGTTCACTGTGAACATGCTACTCAAATCTCTCAACTCTTGATTGGTAATCTAGCTGATCAACCACTTAACATTGTTAACTAAGCATATCATTGTTGCAACATGCTTCTCCTATCATCATTCCTCCACTTTCCATAGCCTCATATCAGAATTAGTCTTATTTAAAGATGTAGCTCATTTTGGATTAAAGTAATCCTTCTTCTTTATAAGACTTGGCCCAATGATTTTAGCTTTACTCCAAAAATTAAGCCCACCTTCAAAGCGTGAAGTTTGACAAATAGTAAATTTTGAAAAATACAATTCAGAATTGGAAGACTGTTTTCAAATAAGCATGTCTAAAATTATTTGTCACAGTGGCCTCAATAGATCAAGTAATCAAGCTTCATAATATACAGTGATCATGTGAAGGAGAATAATGAGTACTAGAATGTTTGTGTTTTGATAGGATTATTTAAGAAAAATCAACCTTATAGCCATACCTCATTATTTATTGATTTTAAAAGAATATATAGTCTTTTTATACATCCCAAAGTGGTCTGTGTGCAATAAAGCACAGTTCACCTGTTAGACTTGGTTATGGGTGTAATATAAAAAAAATAAACAAATTGAATTCAAGCCAAATGTTAAATAATACTTTAGTGAACTTCACAACTATATTTAGAATTGAATTTTCTCTAGTCTTTTTTTTTTTAACATCTTTATTGGAGTATAATTGCTTCACAATGGTGTGTTAGTTTCTGCTTTATAACAAAGTGAATCAGTTATACATGTACATATGTTCCCATATCTCTTCCCTCTTGCATCTCCCTCTCTCCCACCCTCCCTATCCCACCCCTCTAGGTGGTCACAAAGCACAGAGCTGATCTCCCTGTGCTATGCGGTTGCTTCACACTAGCTATCGATTTTACGTTTGGTAGTGTATATCTGTCCATGCCACTTTCTCATTTGTCACATCTTACCCTTCCCCCTCCCCATATCCTCAAGTCCATTCTCTAGAAGGTCTGTGTCTTTGTTCCCGTCTTGCCACTAGGTTCTTCATGACCTTTTTTTTTTTTTCCTTAGATTCCATATATATGTGTTAGCATACTGTATTTGTTTTTCTATTTCTGACTTACTTCACTCTGTATGACAGACTCTAACTCCATCCACCTCAATACAAATAACTCCATTTCATTTCTTTTTATGACTGAGTAATATTCCATTGTATATATGTGCCACATCTTCTTTATCCATTCATCTGATGATGGACATTTAGGTTGCTTCCATGTCCTGGCTATTGTAAATAGAGCTGCAATGAACATTTTGGTACATGACTCTTTTTGAATTATGGTTTTCTCAGGGTATATGCCCAGTAGTGGGATTGCTGGGTCATATGGTAATTCTATTTTTAGTTTTTTAAGGAACCTCCATACTGTTCTCCATAGTGGCTGTATCAATTTACATTCCCACCAACAGTGCAAGAGGGTTCCCTTTTCTCCACACCCTCTC
Source organism: Eubalaena glacialis (assembly GCF_028564815.1). Lineage (NCBI taxonomy): Eukaryota > Metazoa > Chordata > Mammalia > Artiodactyla > Balaenidae > Eubalaena > Eubalaena glacialis. The sequence goes on along the minus strand of NC_083726.1, from coordinate 75,180,107 downwards.
CAGCATTTATTGTTTGTAGATTTTCTGATGATGCCCATTCTAACTGGTGTGAGGTGATATCTGATTGTAGTTTTGATTTGCATGTCTCTAATGATTAATGATGTTGAGCGTTCTTTCATGTGTTTGTTGGCAATCTGTATGTCTTCTTTGGAGAAATGTCTATTTAGGTCTTCTGCCCATTTTTGGATTGGGTTGTTTGTTTTTTGTTATTGAGCTGCATGAGCTGCTTGTATATTTTGCAGATAAATCCTTTGTCAGTTGTTTCATTTGCAAATATTTTCTCCCATTCTGAGGGTTGTCTTTTGGTCTTGTTTATGGTTTCCTTTGCTGTGCAAAAGCTTTGAAGTTTCATTAGGTCCCATTTGTTTATTTTTGTTTTTATTTCCATAACTCTAGGAGGTGGATCAAAAAAGATGTTGCTGTGATTTATGTCAAAGAGTGTTCTTCTTATGTTTTCCTCTAAGATTTTTATAGTGTCCGGACTTACATTTAGGTCTCTAATCCATTTTGAGTTTATTTTTGTGTATGGTGTTAGGGGGTATTCTAATTTCATTCTTTTACATGTAGCTGTCCAGTTTTCCCAGCACCACTTATTGAAGGGACTGCCTTTTCTCCATTGTATATCCCTGCCTCCTTTGTCATAGATTAGTTGACCACGGGTTCATGGGTTTATTTCTGGGCTTTCTATCTTGTTCCATTGATCTATGTTTCTGTTTTTGTGCCACTACCATATTGTCTTGATTACTGTAGCTTTGTAGTATAGTCTGAAGTCAGGGAGTCTGATTCCTCCAGCTCCTTTTTTTCCCCTCAAGACTGCTTTGGCTATTCGGGGTCTTTTGTGTCTCCATACAAATTTTAAGATTTTTTGTTCTAGTTCTGTAAAAAATGCCATTGGTAATTTGATAGGGATTGCATTGAATCTGTACATTGCTTTAGGTAGTATAGTCATTTTCACAATATTGATTCTTCCAATCCAAGAACATGGTATATCTCTCCTTCTGTTGGTATCATCTTTAATTTCTTTCATCAGTGTCTTATAGTTTTCTGCATACAGGTCTTTTGTTTCCCTAGGTAGTTTTATTCCTAGGTATTTTATTCTTTTTGTTTCAATGGTAAATGGGAGTGTTTCCATAACTTCTCTTTCAGATTTTTCATCATTAGTGTATAGGAATGCAAGAGATTTCTGTGCATTAATTTTGTATCCTACAACTTTACCAAATTCATTGATTAGCTCCAGTAGTTTTCTGGTGGCATTTTTAGGATTCTCTATGTGTAGTATCATGTCATCTGCAAACAGTGACAGTTTTACTTCTTCTTTTCCAATTTGTATTCCTTTTGTTTCTTTTTCTTCTCTGATTGCTGTGGCTAGGACTTCCAAAACTATATTGAATAATAGTGGTGAGAGTGGACATCCTTGTCTCATTCCTGATCTTAGAGAAAATGATTTCAGTTTTTCACTATTGAGAATGATATTTGCTGTGGGTTTGTCGTGTATGGCCTTTATTATGTTGAGGTAGGTTCCCTCTATGCCCACTTTCTGGAGAGTTTTTATCATAAATGGGTGTCTAATTTTCTCAAAAGCTTTTCCTGCATCTATTGAGATGATCATATGGTTTTTATTCTTCAATTTGTTAATATGGTGTATCACATTGATTGATTTGTGTATATTGAAGAATCCTTGCATCCCTGGGATAAATCCCACTTGATCATGGTGTATGATCCTTTTAATGTGTTGTTGGATTCTGTTTGCTAGTATTTTGTTGAGGATTTTTGCCTCTATATTCATCAGTGATATTGGTCTGTAATTTTCTTTTTTTGTAGTATCTTTGTCTGGTTTTGGTATCAGGGTGATGGTGGCCTCATAGAATGAGCTTGGGAGTGTTCCTTCCTCTGCAATGTTTTGGAAGAGTTTGAGAAGGATGGGTATTATCTCTTCTCTAAATGTTTGATAGAATTCACCTGTGAAGCCATCTGGTCCTGGACTTTTGTTTGTTGGAAGATTTTTAATCACAGTTTCAATTTCATTACTTGTGATTGGTCTGTTCATATTTTCTGTTTCTTCCTTGTTCAGTCTTGGAAGCTTATACCTTTCTAAGAATTTGTCCATTTCTTCCAAGTTGTCCATTTTATTGGCATAGAGTTCCTTGTAGTAGTCTCTTAGGACTTTGTATTTCTGCAGTGTCTCTTGTAACTTCTTCTTTTTCATTTCTAATTTTATTGATTTGAGTCCTCTCCCTCTTTTTCTTGATGAGTCTGGCTAATGGCTTATCAATTTTGTTTATCTTCTCAAAGCACCAGCTTTTAGTTTTATTGATCTTTGCTATTGTTTTCTTTCTTTCTATTTCATTGATTTCTGCTCTGATCTTTATGGTTTCTTTCTTTCTTCTAACTTTGGGTTTTGTTTGTTCTTCTTGCTCTAGTCCCTTTAGGTGTAAGGTTAGATTGTTTACTTGAGATTTTTGTTGTTTCTTGAGGTAGGCTTGTATAGCTATAAACTTCCCTCTTAGAACTGCTTTTGCTGCATCCCATAGATTTTGGATCATTGTGTTTTCATTGTCATTTGTCTCTAGGTATTTTTTGATTTCCCCTTTGATTTTTTCAGTGATCTCTTGGTTATTTAGTATCGTATTGTTTAGCCTCCGTGTGTTTGTGTTTTTTACATTTTTTTCCCTGTAATTCATTTCTAGTCTCATAGCGTTGTGGTCAGAAAAGATGCTTGATATGATTTCAATTTTCTTAAATTTACTGAGGCTTGATTTGTGACCCAAGATGTGATCTATCCTGGAGAATGTTCTGTGTGCACTTGAGAAAAAGAGTAATCTCCTGTTTTTGGATGGAATGTCCTGTAAATGTCAATTATATCTCTCCGGTCTATTGTGTCATTTAAAGCTTCTGTTTCCTTATATATTTTCATGTTGGATGATCTGTCCATTGGTGTAAGTGAGGTGTTAAAGTCCCCCACTATTACTGTGTTACTGTCAATTTCCTCTTTTACAGCTGTTAGCAGTTGCCTTATGTATTGAGGTGCTCCTATGTTGGGTGCATATATATTTAGAATTGTTATATCTTCTTGGATTGATCCCTTGATCATTTTGTAGTGTCCTTCCTTGTCTCTTGTAACATTCTTATTTTAAAGTCTCTTTTTATCTGATATGAGTATTGCTACTCCAGATTTCTTTTGATTCCCAGTTGCATGGAATACCTTTTTTCATCCCCTCACTTTCAGTCTGTATGTGTCCCTAGGTCTGAAGTGGGTCTCTTGTAGACAGCATATAGATGGGTCTTGTTTTTGTATCCATTCAGCAAGCCTGTGTTTTTGGTTGGAGCATTTAATCCATTCACGTTTGAGGTAATTATCAATATGTACGTTCTTATGACCATTTTCTTATTATTTTTGGGTTTGTTTTTGGATATCCCTTTCTTCTCTTGTGTTTCCCACTTAGAGAAGTTCCTTTATCATTTGTTGTAGAGTTGGTTTTGTGGTGCTGAATCTCTTAGCTTTTGCTTGTCTGTAAAGCTTTTGATTTCTCCATCAAATCTGAATGAGATCTTTGCCAGGTAGAGTAATCTTGGTTGTAGGTTCTTCCCTTTCATCACTTTAAGTATATCATGCCTCTCCCTTCTGGCTTGTAGAGTTTCCACTGAGAAATCAGCTGTTAACCTTATGGGAGTTCCCTTGTATCTTATTTGTCATTTTTCCTTTGCTTCTTTCAATAATTTTCTTTGTCTTTAATTTTTGCCAATTTGATTACTATGTGTCTCGGTGTGTTTCTCCTTGGGTTTATCCTGTATGGGACTCACTGCGCTTCCTGGACTTGGGTGGCTATTTCCTTTCCCATGTTAGGGAAGCTTTTGACTATAATCTCTTCAAATATTTTCTCTGGTCCTTTCTCTCTCTCTTCTCCTTCTTGGACCCCTATAAAGTGAATGTTGTTATGTTTAATGTTGTCCCAGATGTCTCTTATCCTGTCTTCATTTCTTTTCATTCTTTTCTCTTTAGTCTGTTCGGCAGCAGTGAATTCCACCATTCTGTCTTCCAGGTCACTTATCCCTTCTTCTGCCTCAGTTATTCTGCTATTGATTCTTTCTATTTTAGTTTTCATTTCAGTTATTGTATTGGTCATCTCTGTTTGTTTGTTCTTTAATTCTTCTAGGTCTTTGGTAAACATTTCTTGCATCTTGTTGATCTTTGCCTCCATTGTTTTTCCGAGGTCCTGGATCATCTTCACTCTCATTATTCTGAATTCTTTTTCTGGAAGGTTGCCTATCTGCACTTCATTTAGTTGTTTTTCTGGGGTTTTATCTTGTTCCTTCATCTGGTACATAGCCCTCTGCCTTTTCATCTTGTCTATCTTTCTGTGAATGTGGTTTTTGTTCCACAGTCTGCAGGATTGTATTTCTTCTTGCTTCTGCTCTCTGCTCTCTGGTGGATGTGGCTATCTACATATTATTTTTAAATGTTATAAAAACTGTCAAGATGTATTGAGATATACCTCAATTCACCTCTTCATTTTGCTATATAGCCACATTCTCTGTATCCTTTCTCCAATGAGCTCAAACACTCCAATAAAAAATATATTCTAAGGATAGCAACAAGAATTATTTTGCCTCCATGAAAAAAAAAAAGCTCAACATTTCTAATTATTAGAGAAATGTAAATCAAAACTACAATGAAGTTTTACTTCCCACCATTCAGAATGGCCATCAAAAAGTCTACAAATATTGAATGCTGGAGAAGGTGTGGAGAAAAAGGAACCCTCCTACACTGTTGGTGGGAATGTAAATTGTTACAGCGACAATGGAGAATAGTATGGAGGTTCCATTAAAAACTAAGAATAGAACTACCATATGACCCAGCAGTCCCACTGCTGGGCATACACCGAGAGAAAACCATAATTCAAAAAGATGCATGCACCCCAATATTTATTGCCACACTATTTACAATAGCCAAGACATAGAAGCAACCTAAATGTTCATTGACAGATGAAGGGATAAAGAAGATGTGGCATATATATGTATGAGGGTAATATTCCATATATATATAATGGAATATTACTCAGCCATAAAAAAGAATGAAATAATGCCATTTACAGCAACATGGATGGACCTAAAGATTATCATACTAAGTGAAGCAAGCCAGAGAATGACAAATATCATATGATATCACTTATATGTGGAATCTAGAAAAAAAAAAACAAATGGACTTATTTACAAAATGTAATAGACCCACAAACATAGAAAACAAATTTATGGTTATCAAAAGGGAAGGGGGAGAGGGATAAATTAGGAGATTGGGATTAATACATACACATTACTGTATATAAAATAGATAACCAACAAGAACCTACGGTATAGCACAGGGAACTAGACTCAGTATTTTGTAATAGCCTATAATGGAAAATTCTGAAGAAGAATATATATATATATATATATATATATATAAAAATCACTGTGCTATACACCTGAAACTAACACAATGTTGTAAATCAATTATACTTTGTTTAAAAAGAATAAAGTATACATTAAAAAAAGAATAATTTTGCCTGGATATTTGCAGGGTTTTGCTGGCTTGTTTTTGCTTTGCTTTTGCTTTTACAAATTTCTGGAAATCTGAAGTTTCTGGATTATGTATGAACTGCTAGAATTAAGATTTATGAGGATGGGGGTTATGTTCTTCCCTGCTGAACTTTCAGCATTTCATCCTGAGCTCTGTAAATATCTAAATTAGAGAATGAAGTAAAGGGAAAAAATATATTATTTTTTGTTCAAAGCTTGGTCTGATTATATATGAAGGCCTAGAATTCATAAACTGCCTTTATCTTTCTTTTACTGCCTCTTCTATAGAATTAACAGGATATCTCCAGAGCCATGGATTACTGCAGGGTCCCTCTGTGAAATGTCTTTGCTTCTCTTCCCTTTCTTGTTAGATGTGCTCCTAGAGGGCTTTAAGCTACTGATTAGGGGATGAGGTTCCAGAGTTTATAGAACAAACTTTGAAGGCAGCTTTGTTGCTCATTTCAAGTGTGACATTGGGCATGTTACTAAACCTCTCCCAATGTTCGATTTCTTGTAAAATGGGGATAGTAATAATTCTTATCGCAGAAGGCTATAGAGGGTGATAAATGAGATAATTCATCTAAAACATTTAGTGCTGCCTGGCACCAAAGGAATCACTCAGTAAATATTAGGTATTATCATTATTATTACTAGTACTATAATTATATGTCTATTTAACTGTAAGTTCCATGAGAGCAATAATCATTATTTTTTAAGCTTCATACCTAGCATAGTATTTGGTACATGTTTGTTGAACTGAACTATGTTTATGATCTACAGAGAGAAATGTGAAGAATAAATATTCTTCATTTTTCCTGATCTCTTGGATGGGGAAGTGTAGGGAGGAAACAATAAGTTTGGCCTATTGAACCATAATTGCTGATTGCCTGATCTATATTTCTAAACTAAAAGTTAAATTCCCAAATATTTAAAGCTGGGGAAATTGCCTTATAACATCAAAGTGAGAAAACTTAAATTTGAGCAAAAGCCAAGCACGAATACTTGCATGCCTATGATCTGTTTTTCCTTGCATATACTTCCTAGTTTTAAAAGCAATACAGGTGAAGTAAGAGATGATCAGGAAGAGAGAGGATGAAGTGCCAGAGAAGCGTGTTTATTTACTTTATTTCACCCTGTTATTACGTTGAGGGAATATTCCAATTGTCTTTGTAGCGAAGCAATTTCCCCACCCAGAAAGAAAACTATCACAAGGTGATTCTTCCACCATGGCTAGATGCCAATCTTTCCACATTACTTGGAAGAAGTTTCAAGAAAGTTTCCTTAAAGAAACCCACTGTGTAAATGCATGATAATAATGAGTTGTAAGTTCATTAGAACTTCTTCCCCACTCACGAATTGTGAATTCCTTGCCAAATCAACCTTTATTTGCACAACTGCATGTTTTAAACAGCACATAGTAAGTGCCATAAGTGGGGATAGTGATATTTTAAAATTCTCAATACAATTGGAATATTGATTTTTCTGAATTCCTTATGCAGCATAATAAAAGAATTTTAAATCTCATATATAGTTCACTTTGAGTATCCTCTTAGAGCTGTCAGCCCAGAACTCAACTGATAAAGTGATTCCACCAGACTGAAGTGGAGCCTATTAAAACATTACATCATGCTGTACACACTGAGCCAAGAAAGGATCTTCTCATATGGTACCTCCATGAGTAGCTTGTTCAGTGAATATTTCAATGACTCAAGCAGTAATGATTCTACTCTTGCTTGAGAAAATATTTTGTAAGCCACTTATCTTGGTCTTAGGAAATTGAGACACAATGACTCTTCGAGCTACACAAAACATTTGTGATCACCAAGTCCAAACCTCTTGTTTTTGAAGCTTATCCGGGATCTAGTTGGTGGAAGAACTGGAACTAAAGCCCAGGTTTTCTGTTCTTTTCACTCCCTGACACTGATTCCTATTTATTTAATGTAAAAATAAGTGAGTTTATTTATATCACTTCTATTCCTTCTGTAATATAATTAAGTATGTATTTTCCAAGCAATTGTTTTCACATGAGAAAGTTCTTCAATTTCATATTTATGTTTTTGATGATATAGTATCTCTTCAGTTTTTAAAATATGTAAAAAAGTTAGAATTTTTCTCTTTCAGATAAATTGTCATTTGATAAAAATTTATTATATTTAAGTTCTTTAAAATACTAAAACTAAGTGAAATTAGTGCTACTCAGTGAAATGTCAGTTACTGATTGGGGGAATGTAGCCTAGGACCCATATTTTAAAGTAAGACTTAGGTATAAACATATGGACACGAATGAATATCTACCTTTTTACAACATTGCAGGTAACTGTTTCATTGTGTAGTAAACTAACAATCCCATTCTTTTCCAGTGACTATACTGCAATGCAAATATAATTTGAAGTTATAATTTCATTTCTCTTAAGCAGTCTGTGAAAACTTAAGTATTAAAATTCTTAAGATTGTCCATATAGAGTCAAATATTTTCCATGTGACTCTTATGGCATGAAATTCATGAGGGTCACATGTCCTTAACTGCTTTAGGGAGCACAGCCCCTGAGATGACTCTGTTTCTCTCAGAATTCTATAGGGCTTTTCCCTTATGAATAGCATCTGACTCCTCAACCCAAGGGACAAAAATCTCACTGGCTAAAACATCCAGGGAATTATTTGTCTTCTTTATTTCCATCATCAAACAAGTTCTCCTCTTAGAATAGTATCAAACCCAGACTACATCAACCCCCTGTAACCTAGAGTGACATATCTAGGGTTTGGAGTCAGAACAGACCTGCGTTTAAATGCTGACTCTGCCACTTAATAGCTGTGTCACTGTGGGAAAATTAAGGAATCTTGCAGTGCCACAGTTTACTAATGTGTTTAGAAGACAATAATTCCTACCTTTCAAGGTGTATGTACATAAAGTAATGTGTATAATCTGCCGCCCAATAATGCCTAAAACGTAGTTGGTTCTGAATAAGTTTTATGACTTATATTATTGCCCTTTATACAACAAGTAATCCCTGCCTTCTAAGTCTTCAGGTACTTAAAGATCCTCACATTTCAAATGACCAAAACTAATGCTGATCATTAGGTGGCCATATTTTCTCAATATTTCTTTCTAGGCTATTTTATCTTCTTTTTAACACTTAGCTATCACATTTCTGGCATGTGCTCATTATGGTAAGACTTTTTAGTCTAGTGCTTTCCCTCTGTGGAAGACCAGAATCCTTAATTATGTACTCTCCCCTTAGCCACATAGCCAGGAATTTTGGAGCTCCTTAAGAAGATTAATTCAACTTGCTACCTTTGTCATAAATTAATTGACAATATGTGCGTGGGTTTATTTCTGGGCTCTCTATTTTTTCCATTGGTCTATGTGTCTGTGTTTGTGCCAATACCATACTGTTTTGATGACTATACCTTTACAGTATAGTTTGAAGTCAGGGAGTGTGATACCTCCAGCTTTGTTCTTCTTTCTCAAGATTGCTTTGGATATTTGAGGTCTTTTGTGGTTCCACTACAATTTTTGGAATTCCTTGTTCTAGTTCTGTGAAAAATGCCATGGGTATTTTAATAGGAGCTACACTGAATCTGTAGATTGCTTTGGGTAGTATGGGCATTTTAACAATATTAATTATTCCAATCGAAGAACACAGTATATCTTTCTATTTATTTGTGTCATCTTCAATTTCTTTCATCAGTGCCTTATAGTTTTCAGAATATGGGTCTTTCACCTCCTTGGTTAAATTTACTCTTAGGTATTTTATTCTTTTTGATGGAATTGTAAGTGGAATTTTTTCTTAATTTCTCTTTCTGATAGTTATTCTTGTATAAAAATGCAACTGATTTCTTTATATTTACTTTGGGTGAAATAGGTGAAGGGGATTAAAAGATACCAGTTATAAAATAAATGTCATACTGGAATGTAATGTACAGCACAGGGGAAATAGTCAACAATATTGTAATAACTGCATGGTGTGTAATGTATTAAAATGTCAAATCACTGTTGTACACCTGCAACTATACTTCAATAAAAACAAAAACAAACAAACAAAACCTGATACCATTTCTGCACCAAAGCTGCCTTTATTTTACACTGCTGAACTGAGGGTTGTTTTATCAGCAAATCAATGGCAAATCTGGATGTGGATGCCAACAAGCTAGAATACCAGCTCTTTGTGACACTGAAAGAACACTTCCATTGACTGCTTTCTTCTTCTATGGAGTTTCAACAATACCTTAGTGAGAATCTGCCTAGAGACAGGAGCACCTTCCTGTACTTCGATATGATGCATCCGCACACTCACAGACAATTCTGGATTGGCCTTAACTGAAGAAATGGGAAGCCGGGCACTCTACTTAAGAATGGCAAGTCAACCTAATTAATAATTGCACTTACTCCTAGCTTTCCTACAGCAATAGCTCTTTGTCTGTATTACTTAACCACTGAATATTTATGGTGTCGGTTTTTCTGCTTAGAAATAACTAGCTAATATTTATCAAATCCAATTTAGTTTTATTAGGTAACTTAATTTTGTCTAATTTTCCAGATCATTAGCATAATAAATAATTTGGCTCTAATTTTAATATATTTCCCCTTGGCACATAAATGGAAATGTCTCCATATTCTTCAGCACTTAGTGATTTTTGTTTGTTTGTTTGTTTGTTTCCTCATGGAGGTTGAAAGGAAGAGAAAATAAACCCTTAAATTAATAAATGCTTATGTGATTTACTTTAATAATTCAGTTTTGTGCCAAAGCCCAGAATAAATTATCCTTTATAAACAATCTCTAAAACTATGAATTTAATGTTTTAATAGTTGAGTGTTACTAATGAGTGATGAAGAGAGATTTGAATAGAGAAAAATTATCAAAATTATCAAATGCAATATTTATGTATATAACTATTACCTAAGTGTGTGTATGTATGTGTGTATATGTGTGTGTGTGTGTGTGTAAAATACACTGTTGAGGTAAATTTTGAATTGAAGCAAAATTTAATCCTATGATATAGACTGCTTATGGAGATACTATACCTATGAGGGTTTACATATCATTTTCTTGGCATTTTGAATTTGGGCTCCTCAATAATTAAAAATATTTTCCCTCCCAGTATAAGCTCAGTTATTTTTAAGTGTGTATTTTTTAAATGGAGGAGATAAATAGAAAAATAAACCAAATACTGTCCTGTTCAACCATCATTATTTATTACCTCAGATCTTCAGCTTGATGAGCACTTTTGCTTTATAAAATCTGTCAATCACTCTAAAGTGTTTATCTGCAGGTTTGGAATAAGGAATATTTAATCTGAAAATAACCCAGTTCATCCTCAACAATTTGGAGGTTCTGAATTACCTATCCTAATATACAATTTCAGTTCATAATATTGGTACATATTTAATAACAAATATGCAGAATTCCTGTGGCTGTTTATTCTTTGTGATAAAATTCAAGATAGATTTTACTATAAATTTTTTTGATTATTCATAAATATAGAGGGTGAGAAAAAAAGTATTAAGTTGAAATAGAGTTTTTAAAAACTTATGTTTGCTCTCATTTAATGCTATCAAACTGTTGAGACATTACCAAGAACATGTTTTTCTAGCTAGTAAGCTATGTTCAGAAATGTTTTCCAGTTTAATACAAATACATGCATTCAGAAAAGGAAATTGCTGTGTCAGGTGTTTTTAGGTCCCAGGCAGATTGTTTCCTGTTTTGGAAATCACTGTGCCCAGTCATTCAGAGCTAAGATGATTCTATTTGCCCTCTAAAAGGGGAATTGGCTAGCTCAGTGAGAATGACTTCCAAATATTTCAGTGGAATTGAAGCTTAGTGTGTAAGACTCACTAGATACCTAAATATAAAACCATTTTGCTCTTTTCCTATAAATTGAAAATCTGCATTTTTATATTCTGTGATTTTTTATTTCTTTCATACTTAGTATCTTCATACCAAAAGAATTTTGACTTTGAATTTAAATTTTAATCTATGCTATCAATCTTATGAAATCTCTTCTACTAAGATGAAACGTAAGTTTATAGTTACAGGAAATCCTTGGCTACTCACATTGATAGAGACTCAAAGTTTTGGAGGTCACATTTTAGTCAGTAACCCATTTTCCCAATCATGTTTTCTATATAATCTGTTATTAATAAGCAAATTAATTGATGTAAATTTTCTGTTACTCCCGACTTTTACTATATAATTTGCTTTGTACACCCAACACTCTAACCTTCTTTCCTTTGATAAATGCATTATATATATATTTTTTTGTAGAAATTTTCCTCTGACCACCTTTTTCTAGTAGGAGCTGCCAATTACTACCCACTCACCTCTAGTTGTAGTGATTGGACCAAGCCAGGCTAATAGCAAGCATTCCCCAAGATTTTTCTAATTTAATCAGGGAAGGGACATGTGTAAGGAGATATTTGTTTACTAGATGTATTAACTAATTTGGGAATTTTCTGTGATCATTTATTATTTAGTGCTTTTATAAATTGATAACAAATTTCCTCCTTACATAACAAAACTAGAAAGAAATGTATTGTTATATTTGCACCTTATGTTAATACGGAATTTAACATTTTTAGGTAACCAAACGTGTTTTATTTTATTGCCACTAAGTGTGTAAAGTTTTATTGCTGCAGTGTTTGATTAATGCTCTCAATAATACATTACATTAATACTTTCCAAGTTTTGAGCATTTGTTCACTTACTTTTGCCAAGTAGTAGATCATGTACTTCAACTCTGCAATGATAGAAAACGGCAATTATTTTGCTGAGTTAATTCTGGAAAGGAATAATTCCTACCTAATAAGCAGAATTCAGTGACAAGGAGACTATTTCCTCACTTCCTTGCTTTGTTTAATGCTCAGGACCACCTACCGAGTGGGTGAAGTTAGAAAGGCTATTTGCAATTGCTTTTAAAAAGAAAAAAATAATTTATGCACCTGTTGCACAGCTGTAGTGACAGCCTAACAGGGACAAAGCATGCAGGGAGTGTGCTCAGTAGTTATTTCTCTCATATGAGGTGCAAATGCTTTGCTGTTTTAAGAATTCACATGCAAAGCTTGAGGCTAACAATATCCTCAATGAATTTTTCTGTGAGAGAGTCTATTCTGCCTTTCATCTTTAATTTGTGGAAAGTAATAAAGTGTAGCTGATTTCCAAAGGTATTCATAGGATAACTTCATAAAAGAGGTCATAGAATGGGGCTTCCCTGGTGGCGCAGTGGTTAAGAATCTGCCTGCCAATGCAAAGGACACGGGTTCGGGCCCTGGTCTGGGAGGATCCCACATGCTGCGGAGCAACTGAGCCTGTGTGCCACAGCTACTGAGCCTGCGTGTGTAGAGCCTGTGCTCCACAACAAGAGAAGCCACGACAATGAGAAGCCCGCGCACCGCGATGAAGAGTAGCCCCCGCTCGCTGCAACTAGAGAAAGCCCTTGCACAGAAACGAAGACCCAACACAGCCAAAAATAAATAAATTAATTAATTAATTAAAAAAAAAAAAGAGGTCATAGAATGAAAAAAATTTTAAGGGAAAAATGAGAGAAAAACAGAGAGAGAAAGTGATTTTTGAGCCACTTCCATCATCATGGAAAGTTCTATTGAACAGTATCGCTCTGGAGAGATTCCTTTTTTATAAAAATACAGTTTCAAATAGAGCTTTGGATAAAATTATTAGATTCATTCCCAGTTTTATTTTCTCTTAGATCTTAAGATTTGTCTATCAAAAATAGAACAAAACCCAAAAATCATGATATGTTTTTACACTGGAATATTACTGAGCAATGAAAATGAACAAATTATAGGTACACACAAATATGGATAAACCTTATCTTTTTCTTTAAAAAAAATTATTTATTTATTTATTTGGTTGCACCAGGTCTTAGTTGAGGCACACGGGATCTTCGTTGCCGTGTGCAGGATCTTCATTGTGGCATATGAGATTTTTGTTTTTTAGTTGTGGCAGCATGCAGGATCTTTAGTTGTGGCATGTGAACTCTTAGCTGTAGCATGTGGGATCTAGTTCCCTGACCAGGGATTGAACCCAGGCCCCCTACATTGGGAGCATGGAGTCTTAGCCACTGGACCACCAGGGAGTTCCCTGGATAAACCTTATAATTGTAACACTGAGCAAAAGATTTAAGATACAAAAGAAAACTATTAGTATATATCCCTTTACATAAAGTTCAGAAAGAGGGATGTATACACAGTTGGTAAAAACAACTATAACAAAATCAAGGAAGGGATTATTATAAAATCATAATAATGGTTATGGGCAGAAGGCAGAGGGAGGAGGATATACTCTAGAAAGCATACATGGGTGGGCTTGTAGGTTACCAGCAATGTTCTATTTCCTACCTTGTGTGGCGGTAACATCTGCGTTTTTCTATAAACTCTCTTGAATATGTTATATTTTGCAGTAAAAATAAATTAAAAATCACTGTCATAGTTAGTTGAAACTGCCTACTTTTTTGAAGATATAAAATAATTTTTAAACTGATACACTGAGGGATTATGTGTAACTGCATGAAGTGTACAGATTTTTAGTATGCAAGCTACAGTGTTACCTTTTAGTGATGAGAGGAAATCCTTCATTTAAAAAATGTTGGCAGTAGATTATGGTAAACATACTTAAATAGAAATAAGACGTTATTTCTTGTTCCCTGGCGGTTTACATAAATTGGATGGCATATTTTTATTCTATAAGTGTCTAGATGCTATAAATATCTTTACTAAGTTTGCTGTCATTTTCTTCTAGATGTCATGTCAAATAAAAGATTAATTGAGGTGTTTATGGATTTAAAAGTTGATCCTGATTCAGTTGGAAGCATTAATTAAGAACAAGTTAGCACAAAAAATTCTCCTACTATCACTAAATCCCCATTAGACTCAAAATTTTCAGTTGAAAATGCTTCACATATTCAAAATAATCTCTTGTGCTACAAAATGTAAGGCTTTGGAGGCATCATCCTCAGATAATTGTACAGCAAGAAGGATGATTTGCACTCAATTATTCCTATAACCCGAGGTGGTTATTTATAAGGAGATGAACCTGAATATATATGAGAACCCATGATTTGGAGCCTAACTACCCTTCCAACTTAATTCCTTGCTCCTCTACACTTCCCACTATGAGCTGATGAATATTAAGCTACTTGATGTTTTGTATCTCCATGCCTTCAACTGTTGTGTGAAGATTCCTTTGGTTACATGTTAGAAAAGTCAATTCAATCTAGGTTAGGAGAAAGTAAATTAAAAAAAAAAGTTTGAAAAAGATATTAAATACTTACTGTACAATTCCAAATCAGAAGTAGTAAATATTATTAAAATTTGATGATGTGATTCCCACCACATGGACTGACCCCACACAAAAACACCTGCAATAGTTGTGGTTGGGCCTTACAGCCAGTCATACTGGGAGGCCAGCCCAGTACACAAGCATACATGTAGTATTCATAGCCCAGCCACAACAAGAGGGTACATGCAGCCCAAACAGGGGACACTTCTGGAGTACCTGGCTCTGGTGGCCAGGGAAACCATGCTACTGGGTCCCACATAAAGCCACTCTTTCAAGACTGGGAGATGTAGCTAATCTACCTAATATATAGAAACAAACACAAAAAAGAGCTAGCTAAAATGAGGATACAAAGGAATAATTTCCAAGAGAAAGGACAAGCCAAAACCTCAGAAAAAAAAACTAAACAAGACAAAGATAAACAAGCTACCAGAAAAAGAGTTTAAAATGGTCATAAGCATAGTAGCTGAACTCAGGAGAAGAATGGAGGAATACAGTGAGAACTTCAACAAAGAGATAGAAAATGTAAGAAAGAATCAATGACAGCTGAAGGATACAATAACTGAAATTAAAAAAAATATACTAGAGGGAATCAACAGCAGATTAGATGATGAAGAAAAACATATTAGTAATCTGGAAGACAGGGTAGTAGAAATCACCCAAGTGGAATAACACAAAGAAAATAGGTTTTTGAAAAGTGAGACTAGCTTAAGGGATTTGTAGTACAACATCAAGTGTACTAACATTCATATTATAGGGGTCCCACAAGGAGAAGAGAGAGAGAAAGGGCCAGAAAACCTATTTGAAGACATAATGGTTTAAAGCTTTCCTAACCTGATGAAAGAAGTAGACATCCAAGATCAGGAAACACAGAAGTCCCAAACAAGATGAACTCGAAGAGGTTCACACTAAGACACATTATAATTAAAATGTCAAAAGTTAGAGACAGAGAATCTTAAAAGGAGCAAGAGAAAAACATATAGTTATATAAAGGGGAGACACCAAAACACTATCAGCTGAATTTTCCGCAGAAAATTTATAGGCCAGAAGGGAGTGACACAACATATTCAAAGTGCTGAAAGAAAAAAAACTCACAAAGGAGAATACTCTATCCAGCAAGGTTATCATTCAGAACTGAAGGAGAGATAAAAGTGTTTCCCAGACAAACAAAAGATAAAAAAATTTTATCACCACAAACCACTCCCCTTACAAGAAGTGTTAAATGTACTTGTTCAAACTGAAAAGAAGAACAAAAACTAGATATACAAAAAGTATGAAAGAAAAAAACTCACTGATAAAGGCAAACGTATAGTAAAGGTATTGATCAAATACCTATATAGCTACAAGGCTAAAAGAAAAAAGTAATACAGTTATCTACATCCACAATAATTAGTTAAGGGATACACAAACAAAAAGATATAAAATATAGCATGAAAACATAACACATAGTGGGAGGAGTAAAAATGTAGTTCTTTTAGAATTCACTCAAGCTTAAGCAACCATCAACTTAAAATAGACTGACATATACATAGGTTGTTATATAAAAACCTCATGGTAACCACAAACCAAGAACCAATAATAGGTAAACAAAAATGAAAGAGAAAGGAATCCAAATATAGCACTAAAGAAAGTAATCAAATTGAAAGGGTAGAGAGCAAGAGAAAAAGAAAGGAATAGGGAACTACAAAAACTACCAGAAAACAAGTAACAAAATGGCAATAAATACATACCTCTTAATAATCACTTTAAATGTCTATGGACTAAATGAGCCAATCAAAATACATAGGGTGGCTGATTGGATAAAAAACAATACCCATCTATATGCTGCTTACAGGAGATTCACATCAGAGCTAAAGACACACACAAACTGAAAGTGGGGGGATGGAAAAAGATATTCCATTCAAATGGAAACAGAAAGAAACCTGGGTGGCAATACTTATTTCAGACAAAATAGACTTTGATACAAAGACTGTAACAAAAAACAAAGAAGGGTATTACATAATGATGAATCAACCAACAGAAAGATATACTACTTATAAGTATATGCATCATAGGAGCACCTAAATACGTAAAGCAAATATTAACAGACTTAAAAGATGAAATGGACAATAATAAAATAGTAGTAGGAGACTTTAACACCCCACTTACATCAATGGATAGGTTATCTAGACAGAAAATCAATAAGGAAACATTGGCCTTAATGACACATTAGAGCATATGACTTAATATATATGTATAGAACATTCCATCCCAAAACAGAAGAATACACATTGTTTTCAAGTGCACATGGAACATTCTCCAGAATACATCACATGTTAGGTCAAAAAACAAGTCTCAATACATTTAAAAAGACTGAAATCATATCAAGCATCTTATCTAACCACTACAGTATGAGACTAGAAATCAAATACAGGAAAAAAATAGGATAAAACACACAATCATTTGGAGTATAAACAACTTGCTACTAAACAACGAATAGGTCGCTAAAGATATCATTGAGGAAATAAAACAATACCTTGTGACAAATAAATATGGAAACACATGTTCTAAAATCTATGGGATGTAGCAAAAGCAGTTCTAGGAGGAAAGTTCATGTAATACAGGCTTACCAAAGGAAATAAGAAAAATCTCAAATAACAATATAACCTTCCATCTAACGGAACTAGAAAAAGAAGAAGAAACAAAACTAAATGTTTGTAGACGAAAGAAAATATTAAAGATCAGAGAGAAATAAATGAAATAAAGACTAAAAAACAACAGAAAAGATCAATAAAACTAAGATCTGGTTCTTTGAAAGTATTAACTAGATTGACAAACCTTTAGCTACATTCATCAAGAAGAAAGAGAGGGCCCAAATAAATAAATTCAGAAAAGAAAGAGAGGTTGCAACTGACATCACAGAAATGCAAAGGATCATAAGAGATTGCTATGAACAATTATATCCAACAAATTGGACAACCTGGAAGAAATGGGTAAATTCCTAGAAACACACAGTCTTTGAGAACTGAATCAGGAAGAAATAAAAAATCTGAACAGACCAATCATTAATAATGAAATTGAATCATTAATCAAAAATTCTCAACAAAAAAAAAGTCCTGGACCAGACAGCTTCACAGGTGAACTGTACATTTAAGAAAGAGTTAATATCTATCTTCTCCAACTATTTCAAAAAATTAAAGATAAGGGAATGCTTTCAGCCTCATTCTATGAGGCCAATATCACCCTGATACCTAAACCAGACAAAGACAGTACAACAAAAAAGAAAAAGAAAAAGTAAAAGAAATTTACAGGTCAATATCACTGACGAACATAGATGTAAAAGTTCTCAACAAAATACTAGCAAACCAAATTCAACAATACTTTAGAAATATCATACACCATGGTCAAGTGGGATTTATCCCAGTGGCTCAAGGATGGTTCAATATCTGCAAATTGATCAACGTGATATAACACATTAAAGTGAAAGATAACAAATCATAAGATCATCTCAAGATACAGAAAAAGCATTTGATAAAATTCACATCCATTTATGATAAAAACTCTCAGCAAAGTGTGTATAGAGGAAACATGCCGCAACATAATATAAGCCATATAAGCTAAACATACAACAAACAGCATATTCAACATGAAAAGCTGAAAGCATTTTCTCTAAGATCAGGGAGAGGACAAGGATGCCTACTCTTGCCACTTTTATTCAATATATTATTGGACGTCTTAGCTATAATAATGAGACAAGAAAAAGAAATAAAAGAATTCAAAATTGGAAAGGGAGAAGTAAAACTGTCACTGCCTGCAGATAACATAAAACTATATATAGAACACCCCAACGATGCCTCCTATTAAAACTAATAAATGAATTCAGTAAGTTACAGAATGCAAAATTATTATATAAAAATCTGTTGCCTTTCTATACACTGTCAATAATCTGTAACATGATACGTTTTTTAAAATTCCATTTAAATTGCATCAAAAGAATAAAATACCTAGGAATAAATTTAACCAAGGTGTATGAAGACCTGAAAACTCTAAGACTGATGAATTAAATTAAAGATGATGCAAATAAATTGAAAGATATATTGTGCTCATAGATTGGAAGAATTAATATTGCTGAAATGCCCATGCTACCCAAAGCAACCTACAGATTCAATGCAACCCTTATAAAAATACCCATGGCATTTTTTTTAAAGAAATAGAGAAAATAATTCTAAAATTTGTATGGAAACACAAAAGACCCCAAATAGCCAAAACAATCTTGAGAAAGAAGAACAAAGCTAGAAATACCACAATCCCTGATTTCAAACCATACTTTAAAGCTATAATAATCAAATTAGTATGGTATGGGCACAAATACAGACACATAGATCAATGGAGCAAAATAGAGAGCCCAGAAGTAAACTCATGCTTATATAATCATTTAAACTATGACAAAGGAGGCAAGAATATATGATGGGGAAAAGACAACCTCTCTTAAATAAATATTGTTGGGAAAACTGGACAGCTACACGCAAAAGAATCAAACTAGACCACTTTCTTACACCATAACAAAAATAAACTCAAAGTGGATTAAAACCTTAAAAATATAAGACATGAAACCATAAAATATTTATCCTAGAATAAAACATAGAAAACACTTTGACATTATTCTTAGTAGTATTTTTTTTTTTAATCTCTCTCCTCAGGCAAGGGAAACAAAAAGCAAAAATATATAAATGGGACTCCTTAAACGAAAAAGCTTTTGCACAGTGTAGGAAACCATGAACATAACAAAAAAGCAACCTACTGAATGGGAGAAGATATTTGCAAATGATATATCTGATAACGCAACAATATCTAAAATTTATTTTAAAAATTTATACAACTCAAAATCAAACAAACAATTCAATTAATAAATGGGCAGAGGACCTGAATAGTCATTTTTCCAGAAGACATACAGTTGGCCAACAGACACATGAAAAGAAGCTCAACATCACTAATCAATTTTCAGGGAAGTGCAAGTGAAAACCGCAATGAGATACCACCTCACACCTGTCAGAATGGTTATCATCAAAAAAAAAGAAAAAGAAAAAAAATGGTCAGAAGAACCTAGGGGCAAGACGGGAATAAAGATGCAGACCTACTAGAGAATGGACTTGAGGATACGGGGAGGGGGAAGGGTAAGCTGGGACAAAGTGAGAGAGTGGCATGGACATATATACACTACCAAACATAAAATAGATAGCTAGTGGGAAGCAGCTGCATAGCACAGGGAGATCAGCTCGGTGCTTTGTGACCACCTAGAGGGGTGGGATAGGGAGGGTGGGAGGGAGGGAGACACAAGAGGGAAGAGATATGGGGACATATGTATATGTATAACTGATTCACTTTGTTATAAAGCAGAAACTAACACACCATTGTAAAGCAATTATACTCCAATAAAGATGTTAAAAAAAAAAAGACAACAAATAACAAGAGTGATAAAGATGTGGAGAAAAGGGAACCATTGTGCACTGTTGGTGGGAACGTAAATTGATATCGCCATTATGGAAATCAGTATGGAGGTTCCTCAAAAAATAGAAAAATATAACTATCACGTGATTCAGCAAATCCACTACTGAGTATTTACCCAAAGAAAACAAAAACACTAATTAGAAAGGATATATGCACCTCTGTGTTCATTGCATCACTATTTACAATAGCCAGGATATGGAATCAACCTAAGTGTCTATTGATACATGAATGGATAAAGAAGATGTGGTATATATATATATATACACACAATGGAATATTACTCAGCCATAAAATTTTGAAATCTTGTCATTTTCAGCAACATGGATGGACCTAGAGGGTATTATGCCAAGTTAAATTAATCAGACAAAGACAAATACCATATCATTCTCCTTATTTGTGGAACGTAGAAAACAAAACAAACAAACAAAACTGAAACAGAAACATACTCATGGAGACAGAGAACAAACTGGTGATTGCCAGAGGGAAGGGTGTTAGGGGTTTGGGAGAAATGGGTGAAAGGAATTAAGAGGTACAAGTTTCCAGTTATAATGTCACAGGGATTAATAAATTTTTATGGTAATAGATGGTCACTAGACTTATTATGGTCATAATTATGTAATGTGTTTTAATGTCAAATCACTTTGCTGTATACCTAAAATTAAGATAATATTGCAGGTCAACTATACTTCAATAAAAAGAAAAAAATTTGGCTTTGGATATTCACAAATTTTATGTATACTTCATGGGTAATTTTTTCTTCACGAGATGATACCATTTATATTGCTCTTCCAATGGTTTTTTTCATTTAATGAACAACATTCCAAGACATTATTAAAGAGTAAATTAGATGAATTCCTCATTTTGTAATGGCTGCATTGTGTAGTTTGACATATAACATATTTACAGTTTTAAACAAGAATTTATGGACATTATACTGGGACTATCTCATGCAAAATTCAAGGTAAAGTCAAACAACCATCAGGGAGAATAGAGGAAACAAGGCAATTCTGCAGCTGGAATCTTTTGACATTCTTTCTAGAGCTGTGTGATTATTATGTCTCTCAGGTAAAATTCCTCGAAGAGTATTGGGCTGGTCTAGCTGGAGTCAGGTGCTACACTTTGTCCAATGAGGTTTGACCAAGGGGTCAGGATCACATAGAAAATAACGTGGCTGCCAACAACCAATACCTGAGGTGGGATGCAGAGCCTATGTTTTGATTTTGTCTTTCTGGTGTTTATCCAGTGTCTTACCATCTCCATAGAAAGAGCTGTGACAAAGTATCTCTCTGTAATAAGTTGTCCTCCCCTAATTTTTCCCCTTTACTTCAGTGTTTTACTGATATCATGTGCTAAATTAAAAGACTATTTGTGTTGCAGGCCCTGAAATTCAGGTTCAGAGTAGGCCAGCCCTGTGGAGCAGCAATGAGAGGAGGGAAAGGAAGCCTGTATGAGACCTGAGTCATAGATCCTTGCTTTCTGTATCCAATACACCCTCCCCCACTTGCTTTGTCTAGCTCCCAACCTGCATGTCCGGCTGCTTACCAATACCTTCATCTAGACATACAATGGATACTTCAAATCAGCATTTCCAACACTGAATTAACCTTCTTTTCACAGACTTCTACTTGTTCTGGCTTACCTCAATTAATAGCATCTCCAGACAACTCCTTCCTCACTCTGCTTTCCAATCAGTCACCAACTCCTGTCAGTTCTTCCTTTACGGCCTGTCAAATCACTCCACTTTTCTCCAGTCCATTGGCACTGACCTAGTTTAGGCTACCATATTCTCTAGTCTGGACAACTGCAATCTCTAACTCATCTAATTTATCTCTTGCTTCCAGTCATGCTCCCTACAATCAGTTCTCAACCCCGCAGCAAATGACAACAAAATTTTTCTTGCAACTATTTTCTCTTCAGAATAAAACCTGGAGTCCTTAGCATAGCTTGACACAGGATAGCATTGCTCAGTCAGCTAGGCATTCCACGAATTGCCAGCTTCTTCCATCTTAGCCTCTATCTTCCTTCCTTATTACCCTTTTTCTCTATTTTCTTTTAGCTCCCTGATTTCTTGCCTCTAGAGCAATGATTCTGAGCCTTGACTGCACATTAGAAAACTCACCTGGAGAACTTTAAAAAATCCTATCACCCTGGTCATCTCAGGCCAAGTAAATCAGAACCTCTGGGGGAGGGACCCAGGGATCAATACATTTTTAAAGCTTCCCAGATGATTACAACGTGCATCCAAGTTTGCGAGCCTCTGCATCTTGCTTATGTTTTCTTCCTCTACCTGACCCAATCCCTATCCCCACTTTGTTTATTCTCTCTCTCCCTCCCAAAGCTGCCTAGCTCCTACTCATCCTATAGATCTTAGCTTATAACATGGGTGTACCGGGAAACCTTTCTTAACCACAAGGAATAAATTATGTGAATAGACACAGAATTTTGAACAATGAAACTCTCAAGATCTCTAAATTCATATCTATAAATTATCCTTTGGACCATTTGATATCTATGTAATAAATATTTTGCAGAATTAACTGTGTTTATCAGGCCAACAATATACATTCCTTAATTTATTACCAACTGTCAGAGTTTGTGCTAGATGATTTGTCTACATTATTTCATTTAATCCTTTCAACAATCTTAAGGAAGTATTCAAATCCCATTTTATTGCTGAGAAAACTGAAGCTTGGACAATTTAATACATTTCCCAAATAAACACTAAAGCTAAAGTCTAGATACCAATACAAGTCATAAAAAAGCAGAATATAAAATCTTCCCCAGTCTAATTTTTTAAAAAAATCGAAGTACTGTATAGTAGCAAAAACATAATTTGCAGATATGTATTTTGAGTTTCAACTTTTCTAAAAATTTAAATGCCACAGAATAAGTCAATTTTCATTATAGTATAAAATTAATCAGACACAGTTGTTACATATTTTACAAAATATAATCTGTTGATCAAGTTACCTGGTTTTTTTCCTGAACATCCCTTTTTTATAAAGCTCCTGGCAATGAAGTTGATGCATTATTGAGATAAATTGTATGTCATTTTTAAATAAATTATGTCTTTCTGTTGGTTTGAGTGCTATAAAAAAAAATCACAGTAATGTGAATAAAAAGTTTTGAAATCCTTTAAACAATAAACTTTTTGAAATGTATGTTTTTTAAATGTTAGATGCTTATGGAAAAAACTACTCAGCGGCATAGCAGAAGAAGAATAAAAATGCCTAAATATCAGCTAATGATTTTATGACATACACCAGTGTGTCTGATAAGCACAAGATTCAGATAAGGGAAATGTCAACTTAGACTATTTTGCTTTAAATTAGGAAACAGTTCCTTTACAGTTCTAATGTATACTTAATGGGGAGCCTTGTAAAAACAACAGTTAGGAATAAAAGCTTAAAACAAGATTTTTAGCAGTTTTAATGTTTCAGAGATCTTTGTATCTACTGCATGGTTAATAGACATTAAGGTTTCAGAACCAGAACATATACCTCACCCTTTTTATTCACTACCACTTCCTCTCTCCTCTCCTCTTCTCCCCTCCCCTTAACTCTCATAATCTCTCTTTATTTTTTCCAGCGTGCTCTGTGTGCTTACCTCCTGTATAATTACCATAAATAATCAGCAATATAGGACCGGTGTGGTACAAATGGCACACCTTGGTTGTGTTGTCAGCAACGACTTCAAGTGGTGGCAGTCTAAACATTTGTACTCTTCTTGTCACAATGTCTCATGTTTAAGTATTTTATCACAAGTAATTCTTTTAAAATCCAGTAGGTAAAATATCTGTATGTCTCTCCATGGTTAATACCTGACCCAAAAGCCACCTTCCCCTATCCATTGAAGTGTTGACTGGCCAAAACACTTGACTCTACATGCCTGGAAGGGGTGTTACCTACAGCTCAGAATGATTCCTTCAAATTAAAAACAAAACACAAAAAAAACACAATTGTTCTTCCCTATTAAGAACTGAGCAGGGGAAAACAGAGGGTTTGTTTAGCTGTAAAACAAGTAAAACCAGGGCTATGTTACCTTCTACTCTGCCAAGGCTAAAGTAGGGCCATGACTTCAGGGATTACAAGATTCCAGGAAGGGAACAATCTGGCACTTTCTTGAGCCAGTTATTAATGTGACAGATAAAAAAATAACAGAGGTTCCCAGTAAATAATAAAATACGCAGGAAAATCCCTTATTATTTGTTTCTTTGCCCATTCCCTGTCTTCATTGCCAGACTCAAGATTCTGGCATTACTATTTCCTCTCCTTGTGCTCTGTTGAGTATTCTGTGGGTCTTCCCAACCACAAGACAATTTTTCATCCTCATTCTTCCCAAAGAAAGTGTGAGTTTCTTTAGCATGTAATAATGAATTCCCAGTTTTGAAGAGGTAGAAAACACTAATTTCCAAATCACTAGTACTACTCCACACCCTCCTCCATCCCCACACACATATGGGGCCCAAGATGTGCAAAAGGACAAAATTATACTGTTAGATAGTACTTTATAAACCAGTCAGATTCCCTAACTCAAAAGTGAAGAAACTGTGGGTGAGAGAATTCATTTGCTCAAATTCACACTAGTTACTGGCTAACTAGAATAAGATTTAGAGTTCCAGTCGAGTATATTTCCTAACTATTTATCTTAGTAAACTAATTTTGTTTACAAAATTTTATGACATCTTTTAATATAGTTGGAGACACCTGGGTCATCACAAAACTCGGGGTGGGATCACTGCCAAAGAGAAGCATAGGATTTAATTGAAATTTTAAAAAATTCAATTTTGTGCTGTTCTTATTCACAAGCTTCACTGATGCCAGATTTTTTTTCCTTCAGTGTCTGGGTTTTGTTGGCACAAAAAATTTCTCCCCTGGGTAATCTATTTCTTTTCATAAATTTGTAATGCAATTTCAACTGTTGCATTTTCTTGTATTTTCCTTTGATTTGTCATTGTCATCCTTTCCAGTATTGACTAACCATTGCACACCGTTTTCTTTTTTTTTTTAATTTTAAAATTTAAAATTAAAAAAAAATTTTTTAAATTTATTTATTTTTGGCTGCTTTGGGTCTTCGTTGCTGCAGGTGGGCTTTCTCTAGTTGTGGCGAGTGGGGGTTACTCTTCGTTGCAGTACACAGGCTTCTCATTGCAGTGGCTTCTCTTGTTGCAGAGCATGGGTTCTAGGCACGCGGGCTTCAGTAGCTGTGACCCGCGGGCTCAGTAGTTGTGGCTCACGGGCTCTAGAGTGCAGGCTCAGTAGTTGTGGCACACAGGCTTAGTTGCTCCGCAGCATGTAGGATCTTCCTGGACCAGGGATCGAACCCATGTCCCCTGCATTGGCAGGAGGATTCTTAACCACTGTGCCACCAGGAAAGCCCGCACACCCTGTTTTCAAACAAGATGGTACAGCTTCTCCAGAGAAACTACTGAGAAACTTGAGGAAGATTACCTGCTTATCTAAGGTAATTGCCTCTTAACTCTTTGTTTTTTGTAGCTCTTCTTCTTGACCCAGGTAGGTGGCTTCTGGAATAAACCAACTGGACCAAACCCGTTCCGAAAACCTGTCCTAAGAGGTCTTATATCAGCTTTGCTTCACACTCATTTGCCAAACATCAAATAGATCCCTTCTCCTCTTCCTTAGGTCTCCAATGACCAGCTGATTTAGATGTAGACTTCATGAAGTCCAGGCATAATTGTTCTTACTTTGAAGCATTTTGTTCAATGACATATCTATGATGTATCTATGTTAAGTGCTAGCTCTGTAAGCACATGTGATGAGTGCTTCCCAAACGCAATTCCAATACACAATTCCAGATTCTCCAGTATCCAGGACACCCAACAGGCGCTACAACATATTACTTAGCTGCAGCCTGTGCTCTGGATCATGATACTTCTTCAATCCCAACCAGACCTTTACACTGGAAACTATAGATATCGTTTTCCCTACTTTTAAATTTAGATATAACTAAAACATTGCATGCTTATCTTTCAGACTGTGAGTTCCTTAAGGACAATGACTATAAAGCATTTAACTTTGACTTCCCAGTGACTAAAAGCCTGATGTTTTATGGGTATTTAATAAATGATGAATCAATAAATGAATGAATAAGTAAGAAATGAATGAATGTGCTTTAAATCCCTCCCATACAAAGATAATGCTATTGATACTATACATTAATTAAGGCCAATTTTCTCTTCTGTGATAATTGTTTCTTTGCCCTTTCCCTACCGCAGCTCCCTTTCTTCATCTCCGCCTCAAAAGGAGCTATCCCTTTTCTGCTATGGTCCAACATTGTAGGGAACTGCAAGGCTTGTAGAAGATGCTGGTCTCATATATCAAAATAATAATTTGGCATGGCCCAATAAATTATTGGATATTAATTAGGGACAATAATCCGAATTCCAATCTGTAAGCAAAACTAACATTCTTCATTAACAGATTATCTGGGGCCTGAACATTGAAAGGGGGCACACCATTTCAAAGTTGGGGAAGCTAGACTGGAACTCAGTTAGGAAAGGAATTGGAAGCAGAGTAAGAATGAGTTATAATACCAACTGGTGCGAAAATAGATGGGAACTTCTAAATGTAACCACAGAGGCAACTCTTATCTTCCCCACCCCCTGCAAGGAGATTGGATTGTTGATGGTTACTCAGCAACCACACTCTTTTGCACATACCCATCTCAGTGACTTCTCACTTTTTTCCCTTTTAGAACTGCCTTTGGTATTCATTTATTACTCACATTTCAGATATCAGCAAATGTACAGTTTGTTCTGAAATCTGAACCCTACTCAAGATGGTCCATCTGCTACAGAGAGTTCTGTGTCTCTGACCACACAGACTAAGGACAATAGCTATGGCAGAGTATTTTAAATGTGCAAATCCTTCACTGCTGAGTTCCAGTTCTAGAAATTTAATCTAAGGAAATATTCAGAAATGTGCTCACACTGATTTCTCATTATTTATAATGTCAAAAAACTGGAAACAATCTTAAATAAAGTTATACACTAGAAATTGGTTTAGTAAATTATGATACCTCCATACAATCAAATACTTTCAACTAAAAATCAAGTCGTGATGCCATATTAACATTTTTATTATCATGAAAACCTGATTATCATATATTCTTTTAAAATGCATACTATTTAGTTATTTTATTACATATGTAAGTATGCACATGAAAAAGTCCTAGAAGGATAAAAGTAAAATGTTAACAGTGGTTATCTTTTGGTGGTAAGATTATAGTAAGCATTAATAACTTTGTAGTTTTTTGGCATTTTCCTAGGTTTCTGATTTGGAAATATATTATTTTGTAACTAAAGCATTAATTTAAAAAAATAGAACAGGCAAAAGAGGAGATTAACTATTTGTTGGGAATTCAAGAGCAATGAAATTTCTCCCTTGTCTTCAAAATTATCTCTGCAATAATCTTATTGATGTCTAAAATTTAAATTTAGAGACTCATTTCTTTGTTCTTACTATCTTTTGATATCTTTCAATATCTATATTGAAAATATATCTAAAAGGCAAAACATTCATTCCACTAAGCATCTATACAGATAGGAGGCCAATGCTTTTTAAGCTGTGTCTGTGAAATCAATTTATTAGATCTTAGCTTGAATATAAAATAAATTAAATGGAGTAGAATAGAAAATATCTGAGTTTATCCTTCCTAATAAAGGAAGGTATTATTTCAGGATACTTTAACTTCAGTTATATATGTGTGTATTGGGACATGAGGTAAAATGTATTCTTTATGGAAGGACATGGTTGATCAGTTTGAAATTCACTGTGATAGTGTAAACACATAGACTAGATGTTCTCCTGAAATGTGTTTTTGATTGTGGCAGAAGATATTTGTGAAAGGGCACTGGATGTTTCAAGTGGTTAAATGGGAAATTCTTAGGTTTTAAGAATGCAGAAGGGGAGATGAGAGCATCAAAGGACACAATTCATTCTGTGGCTGTCTTTAGCTTCCTTTGGCTCACCTGGGGAAACTAAAATATAGCACAGAGCCCCATTCAGCAGTTGTAGTGGATAGAACTTTTATAGTTACTAAAGTTTAGGAGTATAGGATCAGTGTAACTCATTGAGCTCTTTAAGATCTTACTATCTGTTGGTGTCTACTATTTGTTGGTACTTGTTCTGTGGTGTGAAAGTGAAACCATACACCTCAGGTTAGGATTTGAACCCAAGGGCTGGGACTCAAACCCAGCCAAAATCCAGATTGGGATTTGAACCCATGGTCTTTTAATTAGAATTGTTCACCTGGTGTCAGGGCTTACTGAGGCTCAGGTTCCCTGTGTTTCACTGCAGAAGGAATTCAGCAAGAGGCAAAGTGATAGGCAAGAAGTAGATTTATTAATATAGGATGCTTGTGAGAGATGCAAGTGAGCAGGCAACGGGGTTCTGCCCCAAGAATTAAGTAGGCTACATTTTTATAATCAAAAGAAAGTGGGGAGGGGAAGAAGACCAACTTCTTCCTCATTCTTTGAGTAAATGTCAGGCTTACATCATTAGCTCCTCCTCAGCATCGGGCAGGAGAGTGTTTGACCCTTTAAGGTCAAACTAGGACTGTCATGGCACTTATTCAAATCAGCAGAAGAGTGGTACTATATACTAAAATATGTTAAGTCATCTCAGGTTTCAGTATAATGAGAGTCTTCCTTCTACTTTGGAATGTCACCTTTCCTTTGGTTATTCCTATCCTTGGTTCTAAGGATCATTATCTTGCTGGACTCAACTAGCAGAATGCAGGCCTCATTTTTTCACTTAATGGCCTGGGGCCTATCTCATGCTTTTATTAATGGCTTTATAGTTAAGCAAGCCTGCTTTGTTCCACAACATTCTGATAGTTTTCTTGAGCGACCATTAATGTACAGTGGTTTCCCAAAGTTCCCTAAGGTTCCCCCTCTATGTATAATCCCCTAATGGGATTTCTAAAACTACCTGTGTAACTATCCTACTCTATCCCTATCAAAAGTGGTACTACTCTGCATAAACCACATTTATGGTAACTGAATGATCAAATATATTAATATACTTCCAAATAACATAAGGAAGAGACTGTAGTGCCTTCTTTGACCTTCTAGAATCCAAGATTCTAAACAGTTTGGGAAGTCAAAATTTATCTTGACTTCTTATTCTGCACCAGTTCATGGATTTGCATCCTTTCTTGGATATTCTTTGTTGCTATACAGCCCAGAACTTCTCATCTGAGCAAAGGAATCTGGGGAAAAATACAGTAAATTGTCATGATTTTATGTGTTGCCTCCTCAATGGATATTTGCATTCAAAAGAGGACCTAGTACTGTTGAGAAAGATCTTTAGCACAGAAAAATGAGTCCAATCTGTGACAGGCCAGGAATATAACTGTAGTGGATATTTCTCATGCTTTGACCTTTGTAATCTTTTGACATCCTCCCCCAAGGTAGACATCTAAGCCACAGCCAGGTGACCTTAGCTCTGCTAATCACATGCATTCAGATGAGACTTTCAGTTGGAAGAGAGTAATGTGAGGAGGCAGGCATTGTATTAAATACATTTTTCTAGTGAAGGTGGTTGCAACAGCATACAGTTTTCAGGGGAGCAGTCGTAGAGTCCTTGGTATCTAGTGCCCAAGGTCAGTGGTGTGAGTTGGGTTTTCTGTGCCCAGTAGGAGAGCAATGGGATCTTGGCTGTAGTGGTTCTGCAATGTGATTTGGGCTTTGTTTCTGGCTGCATTGTTTACAAACCTGACTTTCTGGCCGTCGTAGAAATCTGTGCCATTTCTAGTATCTCTTAACATGTTTCTTGCTGCTTAAATTAGTTAGAATGAGTTTTGTTGTTTGTGACTAAAAACTTGAATTGGTTACTGTCTTCCTTCAAATCATATTATGTAAACAAAGGTGGGCAAACTATGGGAAAATCCACCGGTGATGTCAGATGGTTCTTCCATGTACATTATCTAATACTTACCTATGTCTATTTTCTTTTTAGGAAGGAAAGAGAACAACTGATGGAAATCTATTATTTAACTTTTAGTTATTTATATAAGTGATGTTTGGTTAGAGTTCTTAAAGGTGAATTACTGAAGACTAGGATGAAGGCCTTGAGATATAAGTCAACTCTTCCTTTTGACATTTGCTGGAATGACTACTTTTTTTAATCTTTTGCTCTACTAGGAAGAACTTGTATTATTGAATTTACACTAATTAATGGATTCTGTTCATGTGTACAAGAAATAAAGTAAAAGAGTTATCAAGTAGATAAGTAGATAAAAAATTAAAATATGACATCCTTTTATTCATTCATTATAGTCTTTAAACTATAAAACATTAAACATTAAAAGCAAAATAAAAATTTCAAAGTTGTTTTCACTTTTGTATTGACCCAGTCTATCTGATAAATAATACAAAAGTATAATTTAATGTAATGCTTGGCACATAGAGATCAACAAATACTTTTAACTAAAACAATAAATGGCTTAGTAAGGAGAACTGAAGGTCATGCAATTTTCATTAATTCAATCGGCTTTACAATCACAACAGCCAAACTTGCTGCACCATTGCTTCAAGAATTCTGTTGAATTCACATATTGGGAGGAGCATAATGAAAACCAAACATTCAGGTCATTAAAATGTTACACAGAAAAGACAATTTTAAAGTTTTTATTCTATATGCATTAGTGTGTGTTTCCTTTTTTAAAAGTATTTTTACTTTTAATTCTGAAAGATGAAGCTAATCATTTAGGAATTGTCGTATTACCTTTTTCTTATAATTTGCTAAGTGGAAGAGTTTTTGAGATTAGGCTTAAGTCTTCTAAGGCCCAATAGAGTAGATTAGTAAATATCAGTGACTAACATTTGAACTTTAATCATGATTATGATGGTTTAAGTTTTTATTAGCCACTTCTACTATAACTCTCATCAGCAAAGAATCTGAGTTTTGGTGCCATTTATGAAGAAAAATGGCTTTTTTGGCTTCAACATTGCAATACACAGAATGAAAGCATTGTGTGTACCATGAGACTTTTTAGGTACATGTCAAATTAGTGTAACTGTTAATTACATTTGGAAAAATGGGAGGAAAGTATAGATTGAAAATTCTGACATGGAGTAGGCTGACAGTGAAAATAATTAAATAAAGTAAAATACACCTTGTCAACTCAAAAACTATCTATTTTCAAGGTTTTCTGTGTTAGAGGGCATTTTTAAAATTGCTTTCAACAAATGTCTTTGAAATGTTTGCAAAACTACTTGGAGAAGCTGAGCTAATGTTTCTTAAGCAAGGAGTTGGAAGGAAAAGAAGGGTGGTAGCAGGCTCCTGAAGTAAAACACTTCTGCACAGAGTCAAGTTTATGGTGGCATTAAAGAGCAAAACTCTGGAGCTGGACAGATTTGGTCTCTGTGTTATTTAATCTCTCTATTTTTCAGTTTCCATATTATTAAATGCACTTACCCTTCAGGATTTTAAGTGTTAAATTAAAAGTACTTTGCATAGTACATAGAATATAATAAACTCCATAATTAATGGTGATGATGTGGTAACAATAAAGGTAATGATAATGCTATTTTGAGGGAAGCAGGCAAGAGGAGGGCAGTGTTTTCTATATGGGCTTGTCAATTCTCATGCTGCACATAGACCTACTAAAGCAGAACTTCAGGGCTTGGGACCTAAAAATATATATTTTAAAAAATCCCCTGGTGACTGTATTAATAGGCTAACTTTGATGACCACTGGAATTTAGTAAAGGTTGCTGGCATCTTATCGACTTTTGTGGTGTGAAGAAAACTGCAACCAAGAAAAGAACTCATACTTCTTTACACCTATGTGAATCTCTAGATGTGTTATGAAACTACCTTACAGCTACACACAAAGCTTGTGTGCTAGCTTAAATAATCTCTTCAATTAAAAAATAAGTAAATAAACAGATCTTAACATTCTTAAGACCAATAAACACACTGAAAAAGCAAATAGCTAAGACTATGTTGATTCATAAATAATATCTCTGACCAGTGAAGATATCAGCTGTAGGTGGTTTGGAACTCAAGTGAAACCCGAGGCAGAGTTTACAAACATTATTTTCCTTCATATTCCTAATAGTTGTCTTCTAATCCTATTCTAGAAAGCTCAGTGTCACCATGGGGCTGCAATCCTAATTCTGACCCCATAGTTTTCTTCTCTGACAGATAAGGTGGACCCATGGACACTTCTCTGCATCCTTAAGTGGATAAGACCAAGCTCTGGGGGTAAAAAGTGTTGGTGAGGATGTGGAGAAAAAGGAACCCTTGTGCACTGTTGGTGAGAATGTAAATTTGGGCAGCCACTATGGAAAACAGTATGGAGGCTCCTCCAAAAATTAAAAATAGAATTACGATAGACTCCAGCAATCCCACTTCTGGGTATATATCCAAAGGTATTAAAATTAGGATTTCAAAAAGATATCTGCACTCCCATATTTATTGCAACATTATTCACAATAGCCAATATATAGAAACAACATGTGTCCATCAAAAGATGGATAGATAAAGAATATGTAGTATATACATTGAAATATATACAATGAAATATTATTCAACTGTGAGAAAGAAGGAAATCCTGCCCTTTGCAACAACTTGTATGCATCTTGAGGGCATTATGCTAAGTGAAATAAGTCAGACAGAGAAAGACAAATACTGTATAATATCCATTATATGTGGAATCTCAAAAAGCCAAATTCATAGAAAGAGAGAGTAAAGTAGTGGTTACCATGGCTAGGGGTGGGGAAAATGGGGAGATGTCAGTTAAAGGGTACAAACTTCCAATTATAAGATTAACACAGGATTAAATATACAGGATTATATTTAATTACATAATTAAATATATTAAATCCTGTATATTAAATATGCAGGATTATATTTATATTATGCTGTATATTTAATCCTCAGAATATATAAGATTTTCTGTGCATATAAGATTTTATATGCACAGAAAAATGCTTATCTATAATCTATGCTTATAGTTAATAATGCTGTATTATATACTTGGAAGTTGCTAGGAGACATCTTAAAAATTCTCACCGCAAAAAAGAAACAGCAAGGGGCTTCCCTGGTGGTGCAGTGGTTGGGAATCTGCCTGCCAATGCAGGGGACACGGGTTCGAGCCCTGGTCTGGAAAGATCCCACATGCCGCGGGGCAACTGGGCCCGTGAGCCACAATTACTGAGTCTGCGCGTCTGGAACCTGTGCTCCGCAACAAGAGAGGCCACGACAGTGAAAGGCCCGCGCACCGCGATGAAGAGTGGCCCCCGCTTGCCACAACTAGAGAAAGCCCTCGCACAGAAACGAAAGACCCATCACAGCCATAAATAAATAAATAAAAATTAAAAAAAAAAAAAAAGAAACAGTAAATATGTGACAGGACCGAGGTGTTAGCTAATGATACAGTGGTACAGATTTTGCAATATATAAATGTATCAAATCAACACATTGTACACCTTAACCTTACACAATGTTATATATCTATTTCTCAATAAAGCTGGGAAGAAAGGACTAAACTCTGAGATATCAATGAATGTTTACTGGACTGTAAAATAAAGAAAGCAAATGAAATTGCTTCACTTATTTAAAATGACTGTGAAGATTTACTGAAGTCCATGCATTTGCTCCCAATCTTGAGTCCACGCAATGCATTTATTTTAGGTACTTTTGGAATAATTTGTATTGTCTGAACTCAAGTCAGTCACATGTTCTGAGATATATTCTACATAGGAGCATTACCTACTGTGATATACTCAAGCTTACCACTCAGAGAAAAATGTCCTTTGAAAACATAATTTTAAAAGGATAAATCTGACTTCTGGAAGATTGAGAGGGAACTAGACACTGACCCTTTAGCAGCACTTTTTGGTGAGCATCAAAGGCAAGAAAATAACATTAATAATGTAACATTTGTATAACACTTTACAATTTAGAAAAGGCTTTGCAAATGCTGTTTTACATTTTGAGTTTTGAGAACCCTTATTTTATTTAGTTTGACTTCTGTAGTCAAAAAGAAAAGGAAAAGAGAGCAACATTAAGGAATTACCTGCCCAAATATACAGGTATTAACTGCTGGAGTTGGATCTTTAGTTTCAATGCTCTATTGACTAAATGATGTTCATGATTTCAAGTCCAATATTTGCATTGTAAAAAGTTTATATGATCACAGTTTGTATGTAGTAGAGAAATACTAGCTTATCAACTTTTGGTGTTGATTCTAAAATTAAGTATGATAGTTCCTTTACAGAGGTTTTACTAATTGGGTCAAGGAACTAACTTATTGAATCCTCAACTAGGAGATAACTTCGTATCACAATTCATAGTGCTTCATAATATCCTCTGTGTCCACATAGAAATTTCATTGGTTTCAACAATTTTTTCTCAACAGGTAGTTAGAAAAAGAAAACTACCATATTAAGCACACAGATATATTGCAGAGATTCTTGTATGAGGAATAAAATTCCAAAATTAAAAGGGTAATAATAAAATTCTCATTGAATTGATTACATAGAATGAGACTCAGATCCAATAATAATTACATAGTGTTTTAATAACACTTTATAATCACTAACTAGATAATTCAAATATCTTTCCTACAAAGTAGTGTGAATATTATCTTTATGGTTTAGAATTATCATTTCTGATTAAATGTTTTTATAAAAATCATGCCACATCATTTTATTTATAGCTTGTTTCTTCTCGCTAATTTAAAGAACTTAACTTAGACATTAATTAAGCCGTCTGTCATGATTCTGTAGCCATGTGTTAATTTTCTGATAGGTATGGAGGGGAATAAAGGAGAGGCATAGATAAAATAATGAGATTTACACTATAGGATATGTATACATATACAAATGTGTGTGTGTGCACCTATCCTAGATTGTGGAAACACACATATACACACATATACATACCCTGGGTAATTCATAAAGTCTCTCAGAATGTACTATTAACCATTTTAAATGGAAATCATTGGGAGCTGAAAGGGAGGCATGAAAAAATATTTGTAGAAATGAACTAAAGAAGAGGTAGCAGCTTTCTTAACCTGAACTAGATACAACAGCAAAATATTTTTGGTTTTGTTCTATTGTTGGCGTACTCTTTTAGCTCCAGCAAACTTTTCTGATAATGATACCTAACCAAAGACGGCAGCATATATTTTAAGAGCACTGGTTTTGGAGTTCAAAGACCTGGTATTTAAGGCCCAGTTCTACCATGTAACCTTAGGGAAACACCTTGACCATCATTTTCATCATATGTAAAAAGAAACTAATTATCTAATTAGTGATTATAGAGTGTTAGGTGAAATGGTATGAAGTAAATCAAAACTGAAAGGGATGCAAAATCATGCTTATGACAGTTGATTAGAAAACAGTAAGCAATCACTGCAATTCCCTTGGCTTTTTAGATGGAGCATATATTTCAACTAAACTTGAATGTAATTTAACTGTAATATTGTTTAAGCCTATAGTAGAAATGTGCATTTTATAGATTCAGGACACAAATGCTTTTCCTTAATTAAAAAAAATTATGCCTTGTTTAAAATCTCCAACAATACAGTGCAAAACACACTCTTGAGTGCTTGTCTGTTCCCACAGAATTTCCTCTCAGAGAATTTAACTTCTGTCTTCAATTTTCAGAATGAGTGGAGAAAATTTAACTTTATATGACATTTCCTTTCCTTTTATTTTTCAAATTATGAGAGATTTCAAACTTACAAAAAGTAATAATAGTAGCAAATACTCATATCAGTGGCTAGGCACCAGGTTTTGTTCTCAAGCATTTTACATGTATTGAGTCATTAGATTTTCACAGTAACACTTTGAGGCAAATACATCAATTTTCCTCATTTTACAAGTGAAAAAAGTGAGGTTCGATGTTAGGTAGCTAATAAACAGCAGAACTGGGATGTGAATGCAGGTCACTTGACTCTGCAGTCTGGGGCTTAACCATGTCACAATACTATCTACTTTGTAAAAAGAGAAACTAAGCCTCAAAATATGATAACTGTTAAATTTTGCCATGTTTTCTCCAGATTACTTTCTTCCTTGGGTGGCAGTAAGAAGATGATAAACAGAGCAGAGGTAGTTGACCCCCATCTTGTGCCCCTTTCCAAATTCAATGTCCTCCACAGAGCGTTTCCGTAGAGCCAATATTAGTCAGGAAACTAGTAGTTTCTTCATCAGTGGCACAGTGTGTCTTTGAAAATTTAAGCCTGAAAATGCCATAAGTATATTAGAAAATTTGGTTTAAAAAGTTTGATTACTAGTTAGATGTTAAAAAAATCATTAAGGTGTTTTTCAATTTTTGGTGGACAATTTGTTCTTCATTAGAAACATTTACCTTCCATTATACTAGAAGAAAATAGAATTCAGAACCAAATTCAGAACCAATTCAGCCTGATTTTATCACAATTCAGTCATTATAATAAACTCCTTATCCAACATTCTTCTTTCCAAAGTGTGCATTCTCTTATGGGTTTTACTGTGGTACTCAATAGCAAGACTTTTATTATCAGTGTTTTTGCATAATTTAGATAGTGAATTTAAGAGTTAAGATTTAAGAATTTCCACAGGGAGAGATTAAGATGGTGGGGTAAAAGGATATGGAGGTCACCTCTTCCCATGAACACATCAAAAATACATCTACATGTAGAACAATTCTCATTGAAAACTAACTGGAAACTGGCAGAAGGACTCTTGTACAACCAAGGCTGAAAGAAAGATACACATGTAATTGGAATGAGAAGACCTGTGCGCCTGGGAGGAGACTCAGAGGAATAGGTAGATTGTATGAGTGAACACCTGCTCTGGAGAGTGAAAGGGTTGAGCCACAGACTGGGCATCCCAGTCCTGAGGCCCTATGCATAGTAGACAAGCCCCTTTGGCTGGTTGGAGAACTGCTGGAACAGATAGAAATGCTGGAGAATCAGGGACTCCACTAGAGAGGAGTGTGCAGGTGCTGGATGCCCTCAAGCAAGGCAGAGAGGGATCTGCCCTAGCAGCTGCTAGGTTTCCCAAGAAACTGCTTCACCATGCTCCCCAGCCCAAGGTGAGTGAACGCTCAGACCCCACTCACTCCATGCCACAGTGCAACACTGGATCTAGGGTGACTGAGACCTGGGAAAAGACATGACCTTGGGACACAGAGGTAACCTGCTCCTCAGGCAGAGCCCAGGTGGGGCAGCAGTGGTCATTGTTGGCATTTACTCAAGTGGTACCCTAGAAGCAGCCCAGACTTCTGATGATGAAAAGCTGAAAACTTCCCTGCTAAATTCAGGAACAAGACAAGGATGCCCACTCTCACCGCTTCTATTTGACAAAGTATTGGAAGTACTAGCCACAGCAGTCAGACAAGAAAAAGAAATAAAATGTATCCAAATTGGAAGAGAAGAATCAAAACTGTCACTATTTGCAGATGACTTGCTACTCTACATAGAGAACCCTAAAGTCTCCACACAAAAACTACTAGAACTAATAAATGATTTCAACAAGGTAGCAGGATATGAGTAATATACAGAAATCAGTTGTGTTTCTATACATTAACAATGAGATATCAGAAAGAGAAAGTAAAAAAAAAAAAAACCCAATCCAGTTTCATCAGAAGAAAGAAAGAAAGAAAGAAAGAAAGAAAGAAAGAAAGAAAGAAAGAAAGAAAGGAAAGAAAGAAACCTAGGAATGAACTGAACCAAGAAAGTGAAAGACCTATACTCTGAAAACTATAAAACATTGATGAAGGAAATTGAAGATAATACAAAGAAATGGAAAGATAACCTGTGCTCTTGGATTGAAAGGATTAATATTGTTAAAATGGCAATATTACCCAAAGCAATCTACAAATTTAACAAGATTCCTATCAAAATACCCATGATATTTTTCACAGAACTAGAACAAACAATCCTAAAATTCATTCCAAGACCCCCATTGATTGCCCAAGTGATCTTGTGAAAAAAGAACAAAATTAGAGGTTATCACTCTCCCAGACTTTATATTACATAGCTACAGTAAACAGAACAGCAAGATACTGGCACAATAACAGACATATAAATCAGTAGAACAAAATAGAGAGCCCAGAAATAAACCCATGCTCCTGTGGTAAATTAATCTATGACAGAAGAGGGAAGAATATACAGTGGAGAAAAGAGAGTCTCTTCAATAAGTGGTGCTGGGAAAACTGGGAAGCTACTTGTAAAACAATGAGATTTGAACATTCCCTCACACTAAATACAAAAATAAACTCAA
The DNA here is from genome assembly GCF_028564815.1 of Eubalaena glacialis. Taxonomy (NCBI): domain Eukaryota; kingdom Metazoa; phylum Chordata; class Mammalia; order Artiodactyla; family Balaenidae; genus Eubalaena; species Eubalaena glacialis. Next base: position 75,141,531 of record NC_083726.1, on the reverse strand, counting down.
AATGGTTTAAAGACCAAATGTAAGACATGAAAATATTAAACTCCTAGAAGAGAACACAGGCAGAACTATATTTGAAACAAATAGTAGAAAAGGACAAAATGACAAAGCTAACCTACAGAATGGGAGAAAAGATTTGCAAATGATGTGACTGACAAGGGTTAATATCCAAAATATACAAATAGCTCATACAATTCAGTATCAAAGAAGAAACAATACAATAAAAAAATGGGCAGAAGATTTGACTAAACATTTTTGCAAAGAAGACATACAGATGGCCAACAGGCACATTAAATGATGCTCATTGCTAATTTTTAGAGAAATACAAATCAAAACCACAATGAAATGTCACCTCACACCTGTCAGAATGACTATCATCCAAAAGACCACAATAACAAATGTTGGAGAGGATGTAGAGAAAAGGGAACACTTGTACACTGTTTGTGAGAATGTAAATTTGTGCAGCCACTATGGAAAACAGTATGGAGATTCCTCCAAAAACTAAAGACAGAATTATCATATGATTCAGCAATTCTACCCATGGATATATATCTGAAGAAGACAAAAACACTAATTCAAAAAGATACATACACCACAATGTTCATAGCAGCACTGTTTACAATAATCAAGACATAGGAGCAAACCAAGTGCTCATCAACAGAGGAATGGATAAAGAAAATGTGGTATTTATATACAATGGAATACTACTCAGCCATAAAAAAGAATGAAATACTACCATTTGCAGCAATGTTGATGGATGTAGAGAATATTATGCTTAGTCAGATAAGTCAGACAGAGAAAGACAAATACTGCATGTTTTCACTTATATGTGGAATCTAAAATATAATACAAATGAATGTTATGCAAAACAGAAACAGACACACAGATATAGAAAACAAACTTACGGTTACCAAAGGGGATAGGGGATAAGGAAGGGGAGAGGGACAAATTAGGGGTATGAGATCAACAGATACAAACTACTCTGTATAAGTAGTATAGATACAAACTACTCTGTATAAGTAGTATAGATAAGTAATAAGGAAATATTGTATAGCACAGGGAATTATAGCTATTATCTTGTAATAACTTGTGATGGAGTATAATCTGACAAAATACTGAGTCACTATACTGTACACCTAAAACTAATATACTATTGTAAATCAACTATACTTCAAAAAAATAAATAAAACATAATAAAATACACAGAGAATTTAATATCTCATATTTTTATATAGCAAACTGTTTTCCCTACATTAGGAAAAATTCATATTTTTCTTACTGCCCAGCTCCTCCTTTAGGATAGGATTTTTATGATTTGTTGAGGTCTAATTGTCCATTTTTCTTAGTGCTTTTAAAAGTCTTGGCAATGTATTTTTAGCACTTTGAAAAGTTAAAGCAAAGTTTTATCTGGCTGTTTAATGGTTAGTATAATATCTACAATCCAGTGATTTCTGAATGTGAGCTAAAGATTTCCCTTTTTGACAAGATATATTCAAGCTCCATTTAAAGCACATATTTAAGTCATTTAACAAACATCTATCAAGCTCCAGTTCCAGGCATTCCATTCCAGTGGGAGATTTTGTATTTTATTGGATTTGTCATCTCTGTCTTAAGTGTCCATAAAAATGGATTATTTTCATACATTAAAATGAAGCTACTGACCTTGTTTAAGAGAGTGTGCTCATGAAATGGCATTTGAATACAAAGGATGTGCTTGCCTGAGCTATTAGTACTCTTTAATCTGTTATAAATCTGTTTTTTCTCTCATGAAAAATGCTTCATTTAGGGATCCAACAAAAAGGTAATGAAGTCAGATAAATTTATCAGCCACTATTAAAGCTCCAACTCAGGTCTTTAATATTTTAAAACAGATGTCCTGTTATCTTATTAAGGAAGCAATCTAATTTCTATATATTTTGATATGAAATAAAAACAAAATAAAAGACCTTCTACTTATATATTCCTTTCTTGAGGTCTTAGAATAATTAAGATATTTTATAGAAAGATTCTTGTATAATTACTACTGTCAAATTAGTATTTTATATCAAATGTGAGACTGACAAAGATGCGCATTTTAAAATGGGTTGTTCAGTCTAGCCACAGTACATACTTTTACAACAATGTGAGTAAATATGATTATTTTATACTAAAAGTAATGCATGCTGAAATAAAGAATGGTAATATAAGCCAATGCTTTGGGACACTATAATGAACTGAATGTTTTTGTCTCATCTAAAACTCATATGTTGAAATTACAACCCCCCCACCCCCACCCCCCAGTGTGATGGTAATAGGAAGTGAGGCCTCTGGGAGGTGATTAGGTCATAAGGGAAAGGGAACAGTACCATTATAAAAGAGTTCTCAGAGAACTCCCTTGTCCCTTATACCATGTGAGAGCACAGCAAGAAGACATCTGTCTATGAAATGAAAAGTGAGTTCTCACCAGACACCGAATCTGGGGGGAACTTGACCTTGGACTTCTCAGCCTAGAGAATTGTCAGAAATAAATTTCCATTGTTTATAAGCCACTCAGTCTATGATATTTTTGTTATAGCAGCGCAAACAGAATAAGACAGACAGGATTTACAGTAAAATTAAACAAATAAATTGACTTAAACTATTGCTCTACTCAATAGCATTTATGAAGATATTTGTGACCTGATGCAGTTATATAAATCTTTTGTTTCAACTAGTGAGGAAAACACTCCACAAATTAATCTAAATATTAATTTATGTCAAAAGTAATTTTTAAGTATGAAGCTATTATAGTAAATATTAATGTGACTATCAGTGAAGAATAGAACAATTTTCTGGATAATGAATACAAACCACTTTGAGATGAATTGGTTATTAGTCTTTTCTTTTAGGTCAATAGAAGTCACAAAATTATTTATCATATCTCATACAACTTTGTCTATAGAAGCCTAACTAAAAATTCTTTTTTTCAATTCTAATATTTTTTAGGTATAGTTGATTTAAATATTATTTACAATATTATATTAGTTTCAGGTGTTTTATAGTGATTCCAAATTTTTATGTATTATACTCCATCATAAGTTATCACAAGATAATGGCTATAATTCCCTGTGCTATACAAAATATCCATGTTGCTTATCTGTTTTATACATAGCAGTTTGTACCCCTGTCTTGCCTGTCCCCGTTTTCCTCTCCCCAATGATAACCACTAGTTTTTTTTTTCCTCTATATCTGTGAGTCTATTTCTGTTTTGTTATATTCATTCATTTGTTTTATTTTTTAGATTCCACATCTAAGTGATAATATACAGTATTTGTCACTCTGTGTCTGACATTCCACTAAGCATAATACCCTGTGTGTCCATCCATGTTGTTGCAAATAGCAAAATTTCATTCCTTTTTATGGTTGAGTAGTATCCCATTGTTATATATGCCAGATCTTTTTATCCATTCAGCTCTTAATGAACACTTAGGTTGCTTCCATATATCTTGGTTATTATAAATAATTCTGCTATGAACATTGGGGTGCATGTATCTTTTCGAATTAGTGTTTTCATTTTCTTCAGATGTATTATATATGGTTGTACTAATTTATAATACCACCAAGAGTGCACGTGTTCCTTTCTCTCTACATTTTTGCCAACACTTTTTATTTGTTGTATTTTTGATAATAGCCATTCTGACAGGTGTGAGGTAATATCTCACTGTGATTTTGATTTGCATTTCCCTGATGATTAGTGATGTTGAGCATCATTACACATGTCTTTTGGCCATCACTATGTATTCTTTGGAAAAATGTCTATTCAGATTCTCAGCCCACTTTTAAATCAAGTTTTTTTTTTTAGGTTGTTTTTTTGATGTTGAGTTGTATGAGTTCTTTGTATATTTTGGATTTTAACCCCTTATCAGATATATCATTTGAAAATATCTTCTCCCATCCAGTAGGCAGCCTTTTCATTCCATTTGTGGTTTCTTTCACTGTGCAAAAGCTATTGTTTTAATGAAGTTCCACTTGTTTATTTTTGCTTTTTTTACCTTGCCTGAGAAAACATATCCAAAAAATATTGCTAAGACCGATGTCAAAGGCTGTACTGCTTATGTTTTCTTCTAAGAGTTTTATAGTATCCAGTCTTACATTTAAGTCTTTAATTCATTTTGAGGTGGCTTTTGTTGTTGTTTTTATATACTGTGTGAGAAAGTAGTCCAGTTTTATTCTTTTGCATGTAACTTTCCAGTTTTTCCAAAACCATTTATTGAAGAAGCTGTCTTTTCCCCATTGTATAGCCTTGCCTCTTCTGTCACAGATTAACTGTCCGTATAAGCATGGCTATATTTCCATATTCTCTTTCTGTTCCATTGATCTATGTGTCTGTTTTCATGCCAGTTCCATACTGCTATGATTATTTTAGCTTTGTAATATAGTTTAAAATCAGAGAGCATGATATCGCTAGCTTTTTTCTTCTTTCTCAAAATTGCTTTGGCTCTGGGGTCTTTTGTGGTTCCATACAAATTTTAGGATTATTTGTTCTAGTTCTGTGAAAATGCCATTTTTATTTTGATAGAGATTTCATTGAATCTGTAGATTGCTTTGGGTAGTATGGTTATTTTAAAAATATTAATTCTCCTATTCCATGACCACGGTATGTCTTCCCATTTGTTTGTGTCATCTTTGATTTCTTTCATCAAAGTTTTATGATTTGCAGAGTTAAAGTCTTTAACATCCTTGGTTAGGTTTGTTCTTAGGTATTATTTTTTTTTGATGCAGTTGTAAATGGGATTTTTTTTGTTTTCTTAATTTCTTAAATAGTTTGTTAGTAGTATATAGAAGTGCAACAGATTTCTGTATATTAATTTTGTATCCTGAATTTTCCCTGATTTCATTTAGAGGTTCTAATAGCTTTTTGGTAGCAACTTTATGGTTTTTATATATAGTATCACGTCATCTGCAACAATGACACTCTTCCTTTTTCCTTTCTAATTTGGATACCTTTAATTTCTTTTTCTTGTTTGATTGCTGTGGCTTAGACTTCCAATACTATGTTGAATAAAAGTGGCAAGAGTGGGCATACTTGTTCCTGATCTTAGAGGAAATGCTTTCAGCTTTTCACCATTAAGTATGATTTTGGCTGCAGGTTTGTCATATATAGTCTTTATAATAATGAGGTATATTCTTTCTATACCCACTTTGTAGAGAGGTTTTCTCATAAATGGATGTTGAATTTTGTTAAAAACTTTCTCTGCATCTATTGTGATGGTCATATTAGTTTTATGCATCAAGTTGTTAATGTGGGGTATCACAGTGTTTCATTTGTAGATATTAAACCATCCTTGTATCCCCAGGATAAATCCCATGGCGTATGATTCTTTTAACCTACTGTTTAATTGGTTTGCTAATATTTTGTTGAGGATTTTTGCATCTATGCTAATCAGTGATATTGGCCTGTATTTTCTTTTTTTAAATTGTCATCTGGTTTTGGTATTAGGGTGATTCTGCCTTGTAGGATGAGTTTAGAAGCATTATTTCCTCTTCAATCTTTTGAAATAGTTTGAGAAGAATAGTGTTTCTTCTTCTTTAAATGTTTAGTAAAATTCATTTGTGAAGTTGTCTCATCCTGGACTTTTCTTTGTTGGGACTTTTTTTTTTTTTTCCGACTTTTTTTGTACTGAATTTCATTACCAGTAATTGGTCTGTTCACATTTTCTATTTCTTCCTCATTCAGTCTTGGGAGATTATACATTTCTAGGAATTTTTCCATTTCTTCCATGTTGTCCATTTTATTGGTGTATAACTCTTCATAGTAATCTTTTATGATCCCTTGTATTTCAGTTATGTCAGTTTCATTTCTGATTTTATTAATTTGTACCCTTTCCTTTTTTCTTCATGAATATGGTTAAAAGTTTACGAATTTTGTTTATCTTTCCAAAGAACTACATCTTAGTTTCATTGATGTTTTCTACTTTAATTTTAATCTCTATTTTATTTATACTTGCTTTGATATTCATTATTTCTTTCCTTCTACTAACTTTGGGTTTGTTTGTTCTTTTTACAATTCATTTAGCTGTAAAGTTTAGATTGTTTATTTAAGATTTTGTATTGTTTCCTGAGGTAGTTTTGCATTGCTATGACCTTCCCTGTTAGAACTGCTTTTGCTGCATGCCATAGATTTTGGAACATTGTGTTTCCATTTTCATGTCTCCAAGTATTTTTTTATTTCCTCTTTTGTTTCTTCATTGACCATTGGTTGTGTAGAAGAATGTTGAGTAGCCTCCAAGTGTTTGTGTTTTTTTTTACAGATTTTTTTTTCACGTGGGTAATTTCTAGTCTCATACTTTGTGGTTGGAAAAGATGTCCGATATGATTTCAATCCTCTTAAATGTATTGAGACTTCTTTTGTGCCCTAGTGTGAGATCTATGCTGAAGAATATTCCATGTGCATTTGAAAAGAATGTGTATTCTGCTGTTTTGGGTGAAATATTTTGTATGTATCTATTAATTCCATCTGGCCAAGTGTGTCATTTAAGGCCAATGTTTCCTTATTGATTTTCTGTCTGAATAATCTGTCCATTGATGTAACTGAGGTGTTAAAGTCCCCTACTATTATTGTATTACTGTAAATCTTTTTTATGTTTGTTAATATTTGTTTTATGTATTTAGGTGTGCCCATGTTGGGTGCATACATATTTATAACTGTTATATCTTCCTGTTGGGTCAGTCTCTTTATCATTATGTAATGCCCTTCTTTGTCTCTAGGTACAGTCTTTGTTTTAAAGTTTGTTTTATCTGATATAAGTATTGCTACGCCAGCTTTCTTTTCATTTCCATTTGCATTCGATATATCTTTCTGTCTCCTCATTTTCAGCTTATGTGTGTCTTTAGTCTCTTGTAGGCAGCATATATATTTTTCTTGTTTTTCTTTTTTTTTAATCCATTCAGCCAGGCTACATCTTTTGATTGGAGCATTTAATCCATTTACATTTAAATTAATTATTAATGTGTATGTACTATGGTCATTTTTTGGTTTTGTAGTTATTTTTTTCTCTTTTCTTTTGCTTTCTTGTGATTTGATTATTATTCTTTATTGTTATGTTTGTTATATATTTTAAATTGATGATCTCATTTTGAACACATTCAAACCACTCTACATTTTTACATCTTTCTGTTTTGTGTATCCCTTAACTACTTATTGTGAATATAGATGCTTGCTTTTTAACTCTCCCACTAGTTTTATAAGCAGTTGATCTGCTACCTTAACTATATGTTTTTCTCTACCAATGAGATTTTTTCCTTTCATAATTTTTATGGTTGTAATTGTGGTCTTTTCTAGTCTGCTTAGAGGAATTCCTTTAACATTTCTTTTAAAGCTTGTTTACTGGTGCTAAACCCTTTTACATTTTGCTTGTCTGTGAAAAATTTTTTCCTCTTCAAATCTGAATGATAAACATGCTTGGTAGAGTATTCTTCATTGTAGGGTTTTTTCCTTTCATTACTTTGAATATTATGCTACTTCCTTCTGGTCTGCAGAGTTTCACCTGAAAAGTTAGCTAATGTTCTTATGAGCGTTCTTTGGGCTTCTTTAAAGATTCTTTTTCCCTTGCTCCCTTTAAGATTTTGTTTTTCTTTTTAATTTTTGCCATTTTTATTATAATGTGTCTTGGTGTGGACCACTTTGTGTTCATCTAGTTTGGTACTCTCTATGCTTCCTAGATCTGGCTTGGACCCTTTGCTTCTTGGGGAGATCCTCTGCAATTTGTTATTGTTCTGTTTGTGCACTGCCTACCCAGTGGTGTGGGTCTTGACTCTAGTGTGTCTCCACCCCATCTACCTGTCTCATTGTGGTTCCTGTCTATATCTTTAGTTGTAGAAAATCTTTTCTTCTAGTCTCAGGTTACTCTCATAGCTAGTTGTTCTGTAAGTAGCTGTAATTTGGGATTTTTTGTTTTTGTTTTGGGGATTTTTTTGGGAGGTAAATAGTTGTAATTTTGGTGTGTCCATGGGAGGGGTTGAGTTCAGTGTCTTCCTACTCCACCATATTGACCACCCCCTCTCTCCATGTATGGTTTTAACTAGCATTTACTTACTACACATTAGGGAATAATCTGAAGATAAACTGTACATTAGTCCGTAACTTCAAGATGTTGACAATCTAGAGGCTGAATTTATGGAAAAACAAGCAGTTATTGATTAGCTCCTTTTTCATCTGGAGAAACAATGGTAACTAGGATAGGCATGGTCCCTTTCCTCACAGACTTTACATTCTATTGAAAGATTCAGGCAGTAAATGTATATATAAATAAAAAAAATAATTACAGCTTGTGATAATTGCTGAAGGGGAAATGAATAGTGTGTTGTTAAAGAAATAAAAAGGCAGCTATTTTAGATGTAGTCAAGGCATGGTGCTATGTCCTGTGAGACATGGACCCAAATATGAAAAAGAGATAGCTCTGATCTCCAGGAGGTTACTATCTAGTGAAAGGCATACATTAAATATACAATTAACTACATGTGACATAATCAAATAAAACCATAAAAGAGATAAAATTATGTAATTTAGAAATGAAAAATCACTAAATAATTCTGATTGTAGTTAATCAGGAAAAGAATTTATGGACAAAATAATGCTGAGTTGGGTTTTGAAGGATGACTATGCTTCTGCTGATAGAATAATGAGTAACAAAAACAATACGACAAAAAGCAGAGAAGGGTGAAATACACTCCAGATCCAGGAGATGGTGACCAGTTTAATATGATAGAAGCAAAGGGAGTGAAGGTATGTGGAGAGATAAAATAGAGATGTCATAGTAAATGGAACTTAAACCATATTAGAATAAAAAGCAATTTTTATATATCTAATTAAGGAAAGAAGAAACAACTCTACCTAGTTTTGAGGAGAAGAAAATTTAGTATACTTCTTGATGCTTTATTCTATGTGAATATGTTTCTTGTGAAGATTAAGAACCTCCTTGAAATCTATTATTTATCTAGATTGTCCAGGGCACTGTGAGTCCTACCTAATCCCTTTTCAAGGAAGAGAAGGAAAATAAATTTTCTTAGTAATACATTCTTTAGGCAGAGTATGAAATAGAAGAGGGTATTTATAATTAAGAGTAATATTGTTACACAAAATATATGCATTTTAGAGTGTCTTTAAAATTATTCTTAGAGTGGTGAAGTTCCTTGTGAAAATTATAATATCTCAGCCATTGTATGGAAAATCAGATTGAAGGGGTTATTGTATTCATGCTTAACTAGACTTTCCTAAAGACAGAAAAAGAAGAGCAGTTTATTTTGTGGGGTTCAAGCATGACAGAAAGATCAACATGAGGAAGCTTTGAAAGAGTTGAATACTGCCAATTGTATTTTTAAACACTACCTAGTTTATGCAGGAGTTTTTAAATCTGGGCTCCATTAATGGGCATCAGGGATCAGTAGAACCCCTTAAATCATAAAACAATGTATTTACATCTGCATTCTTCTTTTAAATCAGATTATTAAGGGGGGTGGGAGGTCTCATCCACCAGAGGGCAGACAGCAAAAGCAAGAACTAAAATCCTGCAGTCTGTGGAACAAAAACCACATTCACAGAAAGATAGACAAGATGAAAAGGCAGAGGATTATATACCAGATGAAGGAACAAGATAAAACACCAGAAAAACAACTAAGTGAAGTGGAGATAGGCAACCTTCCAGAAAAAGAATTCAGAATAATGATAGTGAAGATGATCCAGGACCTCGGAAAAACAATGGAGGCAAAGACGGAGAAGATGCAAGAAATGTTTAACAAAGACCTAGAAGAATTGAAGAACAAACAAACAGAGATGAACAATACAATAACTGAAATGAAAACTACGCTAGAAGGAAACAACAGCAGAGTAACTGAGGCAGAAGAACGGATAAGTGATCTGGAAGACAGAATGGTGGAATTCACTGCTGTGGAACAGAATAAAGAAAAAAGAGTGAAAAGAAATGAAGACAGGCTAAGAGACCTCTGGGTCAACATTAAACGCAACAACATTTGCATTATAGGGGTCCGAGAAGGAGAAGAGAGAGAGAAAGGACCAGAGAAAATATTTGAAGAGTTATAGTCGAAAACTTCCCTAACATGGGAAAGGAAATAGCCACCCAAGTCCAGGAAGCACAGTGAGTCCCATACAGGATAAACCCAAGGAGAAACACACCGAGACACATAGTAACCAAATTCACAAAAATTAAAGACAAAGAAAAATTATTGAAAGCAGCAAGGGAAAAAAGAAAAATAACATCCAAGGGAACTCCCATAAGGTTAACACCTGATTTCTCAGCAGAAACTCTACAAGCCAGAAGGGAGTGGCATGATATACTTAAAGTGATGAAAGGGAAGAACCTACAACAAAGATTACTCTACCCAGCAAGGATCTCATTCAGATTCGATGGAGAAATCAAAAGCTTTACAGACAAGCAAACGCTAGGAGACTTCAGTGACACCAAACCAGCTCTACAACAAATGCTAAAGGAACTTCTCTAAGTGGGAAACACAAGAGAAGAAAAGGACCTACAAAAACAAACCAGAAACAATTAAGAAAATGGTCATAGGAACATACATATCGATAATTACCTTAATGTGAATGGATTAAATGCTCCAACGAAAAGACACAGGCTTGCTGAATGGATACAAAAACAAGACCCATATATATGCTGTCTACAAGAGACTCACTTCAGACCTAGGGACACATACAGACTGAAAGTGAGGGGATGGAAAAAGATATTCCATGCAAATGGAAATCAAAAGAAAGTGGGAATAGCAATACTCATATCAGATAAAATAGACTTTAAAATAAAGAATGTTACAAGAGACAAGGAAGGACACTACATAATGATCAAGGGATCAATCCAAGAAGAAGATAAAACAATTATAAATATATATGCACCCAACATAGGAGCACCTCAATACATAAGGCAACTGCTAACAGCTATAAAAGAGGAAATCGACAGTAACACAGTAATAGTGGGGGACTTTAACACCTCCCTTACACCAATGGACAGATCATCCAAACAGAAAATTAATAAGAAAACAGAAGCTTTAAATGACACAATAGATCAGATAGATTCAATTGATATTTATAGGACATTCCATCCCAAAACAGCAGATAACACTTTCTTCTCAAGTGTGCACAGAACATTCTCCAGGATAGAACAAATCTTGGATCACAAATCAAGCCTCGCTAAATTTAAGAAAATTGAAATCATATCAAGCATCTTTTCTGACCACAATGCTATGAGATTAGAAATCAATTACAGGGAAAAAAACGTAAAAAACACAAACACATGGAGGCTAAACAATACGATACTAAATAACCAAGAGATCACTGAAGAAATCAAAGAGGAAATCAAAAAATACCTAGAGACAAATGACAATGAAAACACGACGATCCAAAGCCTATGGGATGCAGCAAAAGCAGTTCTAAGAGAGAAGTTTATAGCTATACAAGCCTACCTCAAGAAACAAGAAAAATATCAAGTAAACAATCTAACCCCACACCTAAAGGAACTGGAGAAAGAAGAACAAACAAAACCCAAAGTTAGAAGAAGGAAAGAAATCATAAAGATCAGAGCAGAAATCAATGAAATAGAAACAAGAAAACAATAGCAAAGATCAATAAAACTAAAAGCTGGTGCTTTGAGAAGATAAACAAAATTGATAAACCATTAGCCAGACTCATCAAGAAAAAGAGGGAGAGGACTCAAATCAATAAAATTAGAAATGAAAAAGGAGAAGTTACAATAGACACGGCAGAAATACAAAGCATCCTAAGAGACTACTACAAGCAACTCTATGCCAATAAAATGGACAACCTGGAAGAAATGGACAAATTCTTAGAAAGGTATAACCTTCTAAGACTGAACCAGGAAGAAACAGAAAATATGAACTGACCAATCACAAGTAATGAAATTGAAACTGTGATTAAAAATCTTCCAACAAACAAAAGTCCAGGACCAGATGGCTTCACAGGTGAATTCTATCAAACATTTACAGAAGAGCTAACACCCATTCTTCTCAAACTCTTCCAAAAAATTGCAGAGGAAGGAACACTCCCAAACTCATTCTATGAGGCCACCATCACCCTGATACCAAAACCCGACAAAGATCCTACAAAGAAAGAAAATTACAGACCAATATGACTGATGAATATAGATGGAAAAATCCTCAACAAAATACTAGCAAACAGAATCCAACAACACATTAAAAGGATCATACACCATGATCAAGTGGGATTTATCCCAGGGATGCAAGGATTCTTCAATAAATGCAAATCAATCAATGTGATACACCATGTTAACAAATTGAAGAATAAAAACCATATGATCATCTCAATAGATGTAGAAAAACTTTTGACAAAATTCAACACCCATTTATGATAAATACTCTCCAGAAACTGGGCATAGAGGGAACCAACCTCAACATAATAAAGGCCATATACGGCAAACCCACAGCAAACATCATTTTCCATGGTGAAAAACTGAAAGCATTTCTTCTAAGATCAGGAATGAGACAAGGATGTCCACTTTCACCACTATTATTCAACATAGCTTTGGAAGTCCTAGCCATGGCAATCAGAGAAGAAAAAGAAATAAAGGGAATACAAATTGGAAAAGAAGAAGTAAAACTGTCACTGTTTGCAGAGGACATGATAGTATACATAGAGAATCAGAAAGATGTCACAAGAAAACTACTAGAGTTAATCAATGAATTTTGTATAGTTGCAGTATACAAAATTAATGCACAGAAAACTTTTGCATTCCTATACACTAATGATGAAAAATCTGAAAGAGAAATTATGGAAACACTCCCATTTACCATTGCAACAAAAAGAATAAAATACCCAGGAATAAACCTACCTAGGGAGACAAAAGACCTGTATGCAGAAAACTATAAGACACGGCTGAAAGAAATTAAAGATGATACCAACAGATGGAGAGATATACCATGTTCTTGGATTGGAAGAATCAATATTGTGAAAATGACTATACTACCCAAAGCAATCTACAGATTCAATGCAATCCCTATCAAATTACGAATGGCAGTTTTTATGGAACTAGAACAAATCATCTTAAAATTTGTGTGGAGACACAAAAGACCCCGAATAGCCAAAGCAGTCGTGAGGGAAAAAAACGGAGCTGGAGGAATCAGACTCCCTGACTTCAGACTATAGTACAAAGCTACAGTCATCAAGACAATATGGTACTGGCACAAAAACAGAAACATAAATCAATGGAACAAGATAGAAAGCCCACACACCTATGGTCAACTAATCACAAAGGAGGCAAAGATATACAATGGAGAAAAGACAGTCTGTCCAATAAGTGGCGCTGGGAAAACTGGACAGCTACATGTAAAAGAATGAAATTAGAACACTCCTTAACACCATACACAAAAATAAACTCAAAATGGATTAGAGACCTAAATGTAAGACTGGACACTATAAAACTCTTAGAGGAAAACATAGGAAGAACACTCTTTGACATAAATCAGAGCAAGATCTTTTTTGAGCCACCTCCTAGAGTAATGGAATAAAAATAAAAATAAACAAATGAGACCTAATGAAACTTAAAAGTTTTTGCACAGCAAAGGAAACCATAAACAAGACAAATAGACAACCCTCATAATGGGAGAAAATATTTGCAAACGAATCAATGGACAAAGGATTAATCTCCAAAATATATAAACAGCTCATGCAGCTCAATATTAAAGAAACAAACAACCCAATCTAAAAATGGGCAGAAGACCTAAATAGACATTTCTCCAAAGAAGACATACAGATGGCCAAGAAGCACATGAAAATCTGCTCAACATCACTAATTATTAGAGAAATGCAAATCAAAACTACAGTGAGGTATCACCTCACACCAGTTAGAATGGGCATCATGCGAAAGTCTACAAACAACAAATGCTGGAGAGAGTGTGGATAAAATCCTGCACTGTTGGTGGGAATGTAAATTGATACAGCCACTATGGAGAACAGTAAGGAGTTTCCTTAAAAAACTAAAAATAGAATTACCATATGGTCCCGCAATCCCACTACTGGGCATATACTCAGAGAAAACCATAATTCAAAAAGACACATGCACCCCAGTGTTCATTGCAGCACTATTTACAATAGCCAGGTCATGGAAGCAACTTAAATGCCCATCGACAGATGAATGGATAAAGATGAGGTGGTACATATATACAATGGAATATTACTCAGCCATAAAAAGGAACGAAGTTGAGTCACTTGTTGAGACGTGGATGGTTCTAGAGACTGTCATACAGAGTTAAGTAAGTCAGAAAGAGAAAAACAAATATCATATATTAACGCATGTATGTGGAACCTAGAAAAATGGAACAGATGAACCGGTTTGCAGGGCATAAGTTGAGACACAGATGTAGAGAACGGACATATGGACACCAAGGGGGGAAAACTGCAGTGGGGTGGGGATGGTGGTGTGCTGAATTGGGCGATTGGGATTGACATGTATACAATGATGTGTATAAAATTGATGACTAATAAGAACCTGCAGTATAAAAAAACAAACAAACAAACAAAAACAACTAATACTTAACTTTCTTTGGGTTATTTGTATGGAAATATGTTAATATAAATGTTTCAGTCATTATATGAAATTTCTAAAAATCTTATATGTTCTGGTATAATGTTATAAGTCAAAATTCTAGTTATTACTTTAAAATGTATATCAGAAATAAATAAATTTCCTTGTCAATTGCATTATTATGAACTTTCATCAAATCTTTAACCGTGGTCATTTTTAAGTCTTTTGTCATTTATGGACAGTTCTGGGTGTACTCTGATGCTTTTGCAAAAATAAAATGGTTTCATCTTCAAGGAATTTATGGAAAAGACTCTGACAAGTACAGGTTTCTGGTAACTGACTATACTGCTGAACTGAATGAGTAAGCATTTTCAGAATTCTAATGGAAAACTGATGAATTCATAAAAGTGCTAACAAAAGATCAAGATAAAAAAAAATTAATTACATGGGACTGAGTGAACTGATGAGGATGATTACAATTTTGGTGACTTTCTGTTTGAATAAAAAAAAAAATCCCACAAGGACTCAGAGGCAAAAAATATACAAATCAATTTTCACTGCAAAGTAAAGGAGCTGTTACAGTGGAGGATTACTGGACTGAATGTCAATATTATGACATAGTATGAGTGTGTTTCGTGTTTGGTAATTGCAATCATTGTTGCTTTTGTTGTGGTCATCCATGTACAATGCTTGATGTCAGTCTATTTATCTCTTGTAAAAATAAAATACAGTGCGTGTGTGTGAAAAAAAAAATCTTGTCTCCTGCAGCTTTGCTGAATTAAGAAAAAAAAAAAAAAGGGAGGTGGTGTTTCCTAACAATGTCCATTGTTGGTATGTTGGATGGGATAATACTTCTTTGTGTGGAATAGTTCCAGGTTTTGAAGGATATATATCATTCTCCTAGAAGCCTGTCACACATATATCAGTAGCGAACCCTTAGTCTTTGTGACAACCCAAAACAATCCCAATATTTCTAAACACTCCCTACAGCTCCTCATATTGAAAATCATGGATATTATATTATCCCAAAGAAGAGTAAGAAGCATTGCTTTCCAAAGCTTTTATTGCTTCACTTTTTGAAGAGCGTTCTTGCTTATGAGATGATCTTTTTACAGAAAACAAAGGGATGGGACTGGAAATCTCAATTAAGTGGATTAACCACTCTTGTGGGAGTATCTGAGAAAGAGAAGCAGAATAGCTGAAAGAACGTGGTATTCTGAATAAGATATCTAAGTTTAGTTTAGAAGTTCAAGTAGTTCCAGATGATGACCAGTTCACCTGTAGCCATGGAAGTGGATGGCTTATGCAGGTAGAGGTGAATATCATTATAGATGAAGATGCCAAGGCACAAAATGGCCGTGTTTTTGGATGATTAATTCACATGTACATTGAAAAGTTTCAGAATGATGGCAGGACTTGGGACAAAGAAGAAACTATGTGAGGTAATAGAGATTTAAAAAGAGACATGTGAAAAGATATTTGTCACCTCCAGTAGTCAGGAAGAAGCAAATTAGAAAATAATAGGGTATTATTTTTCACCAGTTTGGTAAACATTAAAAGATTGATAATGTTCTGTACTGGGAGCTGAGCAGGCAAACAGATATTCTTATGTATCCCTGAAGGGAGTGCTACTATCTTTTTGATTAGACATTTGAAAATATCTATTAATTCTCCCAGCCCATTTTTGAGAAGTTATTCTGCAGGAACTTAGTTACAAATCTGTTTTTTTAGTTACAATTAACATAAAATTTTATATTATTTTCATGTGTACAACATAATGTTTCAATATATTTATGCATTATGAAATGATCACCACAATTAAATTCAGTTACCATTTACCACCACACAAAGTTGTTACAGTTTATTGACTATATTACCTGTGTGTACATTACATCCCCATGAATTATTTATTTTTATAGCTGGAAATTTGTATGCCTTAATCCTCTTTACCTATTTCATCCATCCCCCTATCCCTCTCCCCTCTGGCAACCACCAGTTTATTCTCTGTATCTATGAGTCTTTTTTCCATTTTGTTCTGTTTATTCATTTGTTTTGTTTCTTAGACTTCACATATAAGTGAATTCATGCAATGTTTTTCTCTTATTTCACTTAGCATAATACCTTCCAGATCCATCCATGTTGCCTCAAAAGCAAGATTTTATTCTTTTTTATGGCTGAATAATATTCCATTGTGGTGTGTATATATATATATATATATATATATATAGCTATCACATCTTCCTTATCTACTCATCTATTGATGGATACTTAGGTTGCTTCAATATCTTGGATATCATAAATAATGCTGCAGTGAATATAGGGATGTATGTATATTTCCAAATTAGTGGGGGTTTTGTTTTGTTTTGTTTTGTTTTCTTCAGGTAAATTCCCCAAAGTGGAATTGCTGGATCATATGATAATATATCTTTAGTTTTTTTGAGGAATCTCCATACTGTTTCCACAGTGGTTGCACCAATTTACAATCCCACTAAGACTCACAAGGATTTCCTTTTCTCTACATCCTCTTCAGAACTTGTTTTATGTCTTTTTGATAGTAGCCATCCTGACAGTTGTGGGATGGTGTCTCATTGTGGTTTTGATTTGCATTTCCCTGATGACTAGTGATGTTGAGCACATTTTCATGTGCTTGTTCACCATCTATATGTATTCTTTGGTGACTATTCAGATCCTCTGCCCATTTTTTATTGTTTTTTTTTTTTTTTTTTGATGTTACGCTGTATGTATTTATTTATATATTTTGGATATCATCCTCCTATCAGATATATCATTTGCAAATATCTTTCTTCATTCTGTAGGTTGTCTTTTCATTTTGTTGGTAGTTTCCTCTGGTGTGCAAAAGGTTTTTAGTTTAATGTAGTCCTTTTAGTTTATTTTTGCTTTTTGTTGACCTTGCCCAAGGAGACAAATTTTTTTAAATGTTGCCAAGATTGATGTCAAAGAGGTTACTGCCTATATTTTCTTCTAGTTTTATGGTTTCATTTAAATCTCTCATCCATTTTTGAGTTTCTGTTTTATATGATGTGACAAAGTGGTCCAGTTTTATTCTTTGCACATAGCTGTCCAGTTTTTTCAACAACATGTGTTGAACAGACTGTCTTTTCCTCATGGTATATGCTTGCCTCTCTTGATGTAGATTAATTGACCATATGAGCATAAGTTTATTTCTGGGCTTTCTATTCCGTTCCATTGGTTTATGTGTCTGTGTTTGTGTCAATACCATACTGTTTTGATGACTGTAGCTTTGTAGTATAATTTGAAGTCAAGGAGTATGATACCTCCAGCTCTGTTCTTCTTTCTCAAGATTGCTTTGGATATTCGAGGTCTTTTGTTGTTCCATTACATTTTTAGGATTGTTTGTTCTAGTTCTGTGAAAAATGCCATGGGTATTTTGATAGGAGTTACACTGAATCTGTAGTTTGCTTTGGGTAGTATGGGCTTTTTAACAGTATTAATTCTTCCAACCCAAGAACACAGGATATCGTTCCATTTATTTGTGTCATCTTCAACTTCTTTCTTATAGTTTTCAGAGTACAGGTCTTTCACCTCCTTGGTTAAATTTATTCCTAGGTATTGTATTCTTTCTGATGCATTATAAATGATATTGTTCTCTTGATTTCTCTTTCTGATAGTTTGCTATAAGTGTGTAGAAATGCATCATATTTCTGTAAATTAAATTTTTATCCTGCAACTTCACCAAATTCATTTATTAGTTCTAAGAGCTTTTTGGTTGGGTACAAATCTTTTTATAGCAGTGTTAAAAAATTGGTAACAATATATTTATCAATAGTGGGACAGTGCATTGATAGTATGGAATAATATGCTCCTACTAAAATGAACATTAGAAATAAGTGATTTAAGAGCAAATATCTATAATAAGTAAGAATTTTTTGCAGTTACAGAATTATATGTGGAGTAAGCAATAAAAAGGAAATAAATCCTGTATATATTGGTATGAAAATAGAGAAAGGTTTGGAGATTACCCACCGATTTGATCACATGGGATATATTATGGGATAGGATTAAATGGAAAAGATAGAAATTATGAATGCTTTCCTTATACACTGATTTTTTTGACTTGTCAGTACTACTTTTACTTTTAAAAATAAAATTATCATAATAAATAAAACATTTTCTTCAAAGGAAATTAAAATCTTATAAGAGGATAAAAGAAGTATACAAATAGCATCAAGAAGCAGAACAATTGATGGGCCTTGAAAGATCAATAAATAATCTATTGAGGGCATAGTCTAAGGAAAGACCTCCATGAATTTTTTCTCATGCTTAATAATCTTTAAACAAACAAAAAAAAATATTCAAAATTCTAAGTTAGATAGTCAAGTAGACAATGTACGAGCGAGATCTACCTTACAGGAAATTTTTTTCTTTATATGTGTTAGGAGTTCCTTCAAACATTAAGAAAAAAAATGCTTCAGAAAGCAATAAGCTCTAGATTTTGACAAGCAGTATTTAGAATTTAACAGGCACTCCATGGTACATGTTTCATTGCCTGAGACATATCCTTAAAACTATTCACTGGGTCTAGATATTGCCTAGAAACAGTGTATTGTTTTACTAAATACAGCCCATCCCTAGCCTTTGGCTATAGATACAGTATTTTCATGACAGAATTACATGTCATGAAAATGATAAAGAAAAATAAGAAATAGCAGGCATATGTGAGAGATGAAGGCTATTATCTCTCTTAACCCAAGGTCATGAAGAATTCCTGCATATGAATATTATGTTTTGCAGAACTGGAATATACAAACTACTTCTCTAGCCCAAATTGTCATGGTGTTGGTGGGTTGTTGGGGTTTTTTTTCCTTCATCTATTTAAGCTAATCCATCATATTTGGAGCTACGAACCTGGGTGTCATCAATGAACTCCACCCCTCATTTCCAGTTCCACAAGAACCATAAGTAGGTGGATAGGTGTGTGTTAGGGTGGTAGCCCTGTCACATCCATCTATCATATCCTTGCTCATCCAGTCGTTGAGCCAACAGGAAATTGCAACCCTATAAGGAATAAAGGAAAACATCCACTTAATCTTCAATGTTTCCAACTTCACTGGATATTAAGGGAATCAAATTCCAACTCTACAGCTTCTAATTGTATGATTTGAACATGTTATTTTATCCTCTAAGCTTCAACTTCTTTGCCTATGAAATAGTGATTGTATCCTCTTTGTAGAGCTTTTGTGAACATTAAGTGAGAAAATACATGATAAGTTCCTGGTGCAATGCCTGCTTAGAAAATATTGACTCATCTCCTCATTTACCTATTTTACTTACCTGACTTCTTATTTAAATTTTCTCTCACTCTCTAGTTCACTTACTTTCTGTTCTTCCTGACCCTTTTCCTTCTCTAAATGCATATTCTTTCTCTGGAACAATTGTGATTCTTTTGGTCCCTTAATATTGCACTCCTTTTAAATTTTAGCCACTAGAGGGATAAATAATAAGATGTAATTGCACTCATCCTGATCACACTGGGATCAGAGGATAAAATCAAGGATCAAAGAAGAATCAAATAACTACAGAATGTTGATGAGATATTAGAAAACATCTAATAAAACACATAATATTAAATATGAAGGAACTAGGTATTTACACAAATATGAACAGGTAAACGTTATAGTTTTCAAATCATTACCTCTACAATATATATAGTTAAAAAAATAAATTTTATTTTTCCTTGAAATTTTCCTCTAAGCCATTTTCTGAAAAAAAAAGACAAAAGACAAAT
The DNA here is from genome assembly GCF_028564815.1 of Eubalaena glacialis. NCBI lineage: Eukaryota > Metazoa > Chordata > Mammalia > Artiodactyla > Balaenidae > Eubalaena > Eubalaena glacialis. The sequence goes on along the minus strand of NC_083726.1, from coordinate 75,121,227 downwards.
GTGAGGGCAGAAAACTTTTAGCAACAAAGACAGTTTGCAGGTTGTTCAATTCAAATAATTTAAAGTCCAAAATAAATCCATACATTCAATTAAAAATGTATAATCTCTATTGCACAGCAAAGGAAACCATAAAAAAACCCAAAAGACAACACTCAGAATGGGAGAAAATATTTGCAAATGAAGCAACTGACAAGGTATTAATCTCCAAAACATACAAACAGCTCATGCAGCTCAACATCAAAAAAACAAATAACCCAATCAAAAAATTGGTGGAAGATCTAAATATACATTTCTCCAAAGAAGATATACAGATGGCCAAAAAGCACATGAAAATATGCTCAACATCATTAATTATTAGAAATATGCAAATCAAAACTATAATGAGGTATCACCTCACACTGGTCAGAATGGCCATCATCAAAAAATCTACAAACAATAAATGCTGGAGAGGGTGTGGAGAAAAGGGAACCCTCCTACACTGTTTGTGGGAATGTAAATTGATACAGACACAATGGAGAACAGTATGGAGGTTCCTTAAAAAAGTAAAAATAGAACTACCGTATGGCCCAGCAATCCCACTCCTGGGCATATACCCAGAGAAAACCATAATTCAAAAAGATACATGCACCCCGATGTTCACTGCAACACTATTTACAATAGCCAGGACATGGAAGCAACCTAAGTGTTCATCAACAGAGGAATGGATAAAGAAGATGTGGTACATATATACAATGGGATATTACTCAGCAATAAAAAGAACAAAATAATACCATTTGCAGCAACATAGATGGACCTAGAAATTGTCATACTAAGTGAAATAAGCCAGACAGAGAAAAACAAATATCACATGATATTGCTTACATGTGGAATCTGAAAAAAGGGTACAAATGAACTTATTTACAAAATAGAAGTAGAGTCACAGATGAAGAAAACAAACTTATGGTTATCAGGGGATAAGGGGGGAGAGGTATAAATTGGGAGATTAGGAATGACATATACACACTACTATATAAAACATAGGTAACTAATAAGAACCTGCTGTATAGCACAAGGGTAATGGCCTAAATGGGAAAAGAATCTAAACAAAAAAAAAAAGAGTGGGTATGTATATATAAAATATCAAATACCCTATATGATTAAAAGTATCAATTAAAAATGTAAACAGTAAAGAAATGACGAATTCATGTAAAATATCCAATCCAGAAGTTACACTTTATATTTATTCACCTACTTTTGACACATACAGCAGAGCCTTGTTTCTGGGATGCTACTTTGTATTTTTGTTTGTTATTTGTTCATTATTCTCTTATTTAAAAAAATGTTGCTCTGATAATTTGAGGACAATCTAGGCCTCACATAGTTTTACCACAGGAATGCTGCTGGCAGTGAGAGTCCTGTCTGTACCTTACAGCTGCACTGGAGAGGACCAAATAGTTGGAGGCTCCAAGATTAACATTCCATCAAGATGGAAGTGTTCAAATATATTCTCGTGCTTAAGTTATAGTTTAAGAAAAGGCACTTATATGTTTGTCCATATAATTCTGTGTATAATTGGCAATATTTAACATTTTAAACAACAGTTATAAAATGGCAATAAGTACATACCTTTCAATAATTGTTTTAAATGAAAATGAACTAAATTCTTCATTCAAAAGACATAGAATGGATGAGTGAATTAAAAAAAAACAGACCCATCTATATGCTGTCTACAAGACACTTGCTTAAGATGTAAGGACACACACACGTTGAAAGTGAAGGAATGGAAAAGGGTGTCTCATACAAATGGAAACCAAAAGAAAGTTGGGGTAGCTATACTTACAACAGACAAAATAGACGTTAAAATAAAAGGCTTAATGGGGGACAAAGATGGGCATTACATAATGATAAAGGGGTCATGACAAGAAGATATAACATTTGTAAATATTTATGCACCCAATATAAGAGCACCTATATAAATAAAGCAAATATTAGCACATTTAAATGGAGAAATTGGCAGCAATACAATAATAGTAGGGGACTTTAATCCCCCACTTACATCAATGGATAGATCATCCAGGCAGAAAATCAATAAGAAAACTGTGGCCTTAAATGAGTTTTACACCAAGGAACTTACTAGATATATACAGAAAATCCTATCCAAAATCAGTAGAATACATTCTTGTCAAATGCACATGGAACATTCTCCAGGGTAAATCATATGTTAAGCCACAAAACACGTCTCAATAAATTTGAGAATGTTGAAGTAATATCAAGCACTTTTCCCAATCATAATGGTATGAAACAAGAAATCAATTACAAGAAAAAAAATTTAAAAATCACAAATATGTTAATATAAACACCATGTTACTGAACAATCAGTGGTCAATGAAGAAATCAGAGGAAATTTAAAAATTCCTTAATACAATAAAAATGAAAATAAAACATACCAAAATCTGTAGGGATGCAGCAAAACCTGTTCTAAGAGGCAAGTTCATACTGATACAGGCCTAGCTCAAGAAGCAAGAAAAATCTCAAACAATCTAACTTTACATGTAAAGGACCTAGAAAAAGAAAAATAACTGAAGCACAAATTTAGTAGAAGGAAAGAAATAATAAAGGTCCAAGCAGAAATAAACAAAAGAGAGACTAATAAGACAATAGGGGAAAATCAGTGAAACCAAGAACTTGTTCATTGAAAAGATAAACAAAATTATCAATCCTTTAGCTACACTCACTAAGAAAAAATGCAGGGCCTTTTTTATAGAAATTAGAAATGAAAGATGAGAAGTTATAACCAACACCACAGAAATAAAAGAATCATAAGAGACTGCTATGAAAAAGTATACACCAACAGATTAGACAACCTTCTAAAAATGGATAAATTTCTAGAAACATATAATCTTGCAATACTTCATCAGGAAGAAATAGAAAATCAGAATAGCCCTATTACTTGTAAGGAGACTAAAGCAGTAATCAAAATCCTACCAACAAACAAAAGTCCAGGACCAGATGGCTTTAAATGGTGAATTCTAACAAACAATCAAAGAAGATTTAATACTTCTCAAACTCTTCTAAAAAATTGAAGAGGAAACACTTTTGAACTCATTTTATGAGGCCAGCTTTACCCTAATATCAAAACCAGGCAAGGACACTACAAAAAAAAATGAAAATTACAAGCCACTATCACTGATGAACATGGATGCAAGAATCCTCAACTAACTATTAGCACACTGAATCCAACAATACATTAAAATAATCATACATTATGATCAAGTGGGATTTGTTCCAGTGATGGTTCAACATCTGCAAATCAATCAATGTGATACATATTAACAAACTGAAGAATAAAAATCATATTATCATCTCAATAGATGCAGAAAATTTTTTTGGCAATATTCAACACCCATTTACGATAAAAATTCTCAACAATGTTGGCTTAGAGGGAACATAACTACATCATAAAGGCCATATATGACAAGTCTATAGCTAACATCATACTCAATAGGGAAAAACTGGAAGGATTTCCTCTAAGATTAGGAAGAAGACAAGGATGTCCACTTTTATCACTTTCACTCCACATAGTATTGGAAGTCCTGGCCACAGCAATCAAACAAGAAAAAGGAATAAAAACATCCAAATTAGAAAGTAAGAAGTAAAACTGTCACTGTTTGCAGATGACATTATTTTACATATAGAAAACCTTAAAGACCCCACCAAAAAACACTTATAACAAATGAACAAACTCAGTAGAGTTTCAGGGTGCAAAATCAATATACAAAAATTTGTTCCACTTCTATACACTAACAGCAAACTATCAGAAAGAGAATTAAGAAAACAATCCCATTTATAATTGCATCAAAACATTAACCAATAATTTTAACAAAGGAGGTAAAAGACCTGTACACTAAAATTTATAAGACGTTGATGAAAGGAATTAAAGAAGACACAAATAAACGGAAAGCTATTCTGTGTTTATGGATTGGAAGAATTGGTATCATTAAAATAGCCATACTTCTCAAAGAAATCTGCAGATTCAATGTAACCCCTATCAAAATTCCAATGTCCTTTTTCACAGAACCATTAAAAACACTCCTAAAATTTGTATGAAACTGCAAAAGACTCCGAATAGCCAAAGTAGTCTTGAGGCAGAACAAAGATGGAGGCATTACATGTCTTGATTTCATGACTTTACAAAGCTATAGTCATCAAACAGTATGGTATTGAAATAAAAACAGATATATAGACCAATGGAATAGAATAGAGAACCCAGAAAGAAACCCACGCATATATAGTCAATTAATTTATGACAAAGGAGTGCAGATTGTGTAATGGGGAAAGGACAGTCTCTTTACTAAATGGTGTTGGTAAAACTGGGCAGCCACATACGAAGAATAAAATTAGACTACTGTCTTACACCATAGACAAAAGATCACTCCAAATTGATTAAGGACTTGAATATAAAACCTGAAACCATAAAAGTCCTAGAGGAATACATAGGTGGTAAACACCTTGACATCAATCTTGGCAATGTTTTTTGGGGGATCTGACTCCAAAAGTAAAGGTAACAAAAGCAAAAGTAAATAGTAGGATTACATCAAACTAAAAAGTTTCTGCACAGGAAATAAAACCATCAACAAAATTAAAAGGCAGAATGGGAGAAAATATTTTTGCAATTAGATATCTGAGAAGAGGTTAATATCCAAAATATATTTTAAAATTTATACAATTCAACAATGAAAAAACAATCCAATTTAAAAAGGGGCAGAGGAATAAACATATTTCTAAAGAAAACATACAGTTGGCCATCAGGCACATGAAAAGATGTTCAACGTCACTAATCATTAGGGAAATGCAAATCAATACCACAATGAAATATCACCTCACACGTGTCAGAACTGCCATTGTCAAGTAGATAAGAAATAGTAAGTAATGGCAAGGACATAGAGAAAGGGAATCCTTGTGCCCTGTTGGGGTGCAGCCATTATGGAAAACATTATGGAGTTTCTTCAAAAAATTAAAAATAGAACTACCACGTGATCCAGCAATTTCACTTCTGGGTATATATCTAAAGAAAACAAAAACACGAATTCAAAAGGATATGTGCACCCCTTTGTTCATTGCAGTATTGTTTACAATAGTTAGGATATGGAAACAACCTAAGTGTCCATCAATTGATGTATGGATAAAGAAGATGTGAAAGACCCTGTGACAAGAAGGTATGTTTCCCATTTCAGGGAATGAAAGAAGAACTTGGAGCAAAGAAGGCATTGTTCAAGAAGAGGCTCTGGAAGGAGAGAATCCAGATTATGCAGGGTTTTATAGGCCAAATTAAGATTTTAGTTTTTCCCAAGAGTTACTGAAAGTCATTGAGAGAAGAACAATAGGATTAGAGTTGCATTAGGAAAATCACTCTGACTATTGTGACTAGAGTGGATGGGCCCAAGAGAAATGTGTGCCCATGTGTAGCATGAGACATGTAGAAAAATGTTCATAGCAGTTTACTGTTCTTAACGGCCCTGAACTAGAAACAGACCAAATGTTCATCAAGAGTAGAACGAATAAGTAAATTGTCATTTATGTATACAATGGATTTCTATGTAAAATGAGAATGAACAGACTAAGACTGAACACTACTACATGGATGAACTTCAAGCACATAATGTTAGATAAAAGCCAGACACAGAAAGACATATACAGTGTCATTCTATTTGCATAAAATTAAAAGCAGGCAAGACTAATGTGTGGTGCTAGAAGTTAGGATAGTAGTTATACTACGAGTGGTGAAGGAGGGAATAGTTATTAGAAGGGAGCATTAGGTGGGCTTCAGTGCTGGCAATGCCCTATTTATTAGGTGGTGGTTAAACAGGTGTTGGATTTGTGACAATGTATTTCACCATATATTCACACTTCGTGCAGTTTTCAGTATATGTACAATATCGCACTGAAAAACAGTTTTAAACTTTTTAAAAGAATAGATTGAATTATTATGAGTTATTGAACGGATACTATGAGATTGGTTGGGAAGCAATGGCAGTAATCCAAGTGAGAGAAATGATTTCTCCTTGAACATTGCTAATGTGAAGATGGAAAGGAGACTTATTTGAGAGTTATTATTTAGGAGGCAAAATGAACAGAATTTGGTGCTGAATTAGATATGGACTGTGAGGAATGAGGAACTAACAAGGAGTATTCCTTGGAGCAACTGATTTAGGAAACAAAAGAAACAGTCGTCTGTGAGAAGGGACAAGGGGTAGAACAAATGAGCTGTGAGAAAAGGAGAAGGAGGTAGGGTTGCATTTGTTCAGAGAGCAGAGACAGAGTTGTGGAGAGTGAGAGAGTGAATGAACTAAAGAAATATGATAGGATTGCAGAGTGCTACTGAATCATCATAACTTTCTAGTGAACATTTTACTGTGAAGGGTGACTTGCTCCATCAATACTCAGCTGTTCCTGTCCAGGCGTGAAGAGAACCAGTGATTAGGATCACACATGATTGGAGTTTTGCTGGATGGGTGTGATCAATATAGTTTTCAGGTAATATGATAAGTCAAAATAGATCAGTAAGAGGTTGGGGTACATTCCAACTTTCCATCCTCATCATAATGAAAGAGGATTTTCAATGAGCATCTATTCAAGTGTTCCCTGGGAATCTGGAAATTCACTTGAGAAGGTAACAGAGATGAGGGAAGCCAGTGTGATGAAGGTCATAGGTCTCCAGAATTACTATTCCTCTCCTCTCTAAACATACTTTCCATTAGCCATCAGGCACATGAAAATATGCTACAACCACAGTCACATATTACCGTTTTTCCTTCTTATCTTTCTCTTTATTGTTCTTTTTCTACAAGTCCCTTTCTCCTCCTCATGTCCTCTTCCCTTTAGGGGATTGTATGGAAGAAATAAAAGAAGTGGATCTGACAAAATTGTGTTGGGACACTGGCAGACTTGGGACTGGAGAAACTAAATTGAGAGGAAGATTAGTGTTTTAACTTTTTGGACACATCAGTTTACACATAATTTTAGGCTTTAGTAACCAGTGGACCCGTTGCAAAGACCCAATGCAAAGTCTATACGATTTAAGTGATATGCCAACTAGCATTTGGACACTAGGTAAAATTGCAAAAGAAAGCATTTTTACCTTTTTTGTTTGCCTATCTCCCTTTTTCTTCTGCCAATAGCTAATTTATTCATTCAGTTATTCAGTCATTTATTCCACAAACATATTGAGTAACTACTGATGCAGAGTAATATATCAGACACCAAGCTAGTTGTCTTCTAACAAGTCAGACCTGGGGGGGTCTCTTAATCCAAAAGGACCACCCCTTCCTCCTAAATTAGCCCTCTCTTTTCCATGACTCAATCAAAACCAACCATTTCCTGAGGGATGCTGATTAGATTTTTATTTAGATAACTCATACCAGTATATGCATAAATGGTAATAACTATAAGCATATACCAGGCTCTCTCCTGAGCACTTTATAAGTATGAATACATTTAATCTTCACAACATACTATGAGGTAAGTAGTATTATTATCTCTATTTTAAAAATGAGAAACCCAAGGGATGGAGAGATTAAGTAACATGGTCATCAGGGAGGTGGCAGAGGCAGGACTCAACAAAACAGTCTTTCTCCAAAGTCTGTTTTCCTAATGTTACTGCTCAGGTTCAGCTGCTCGCCACTTGAAAGCCAATACTCAAGGGATGAAAGGGAAAAGGAAAAAGCTACTTTTTTTCAGGAAGCCAGCAACCTGGGGAGAATGTGGACTCATGTCCAAAAACCAGCTCCAAATATTCTGCTCAGCCCTGAACGTTTTTAAAGGGAGAATCATCTGGGGAGGGGGGTCAGAGCCATTGTTACCTTCCACTGTGTGCAGATTTTCTTCTGATTGGTTGGTGGTGTGGTAACCAGGGCAGTGTTCCAGGACCCTTGTGCTCAGTCTGAAGTTACCATCCTCCACCTGGTTGGGGGCCTTTTCTCCTTCAGAAGAATTCAAAGGTATTCTGTTATATATATTCCTTGAGGAGGAACCAGGACCCTGCCCCATGGCTGCACTACTGTTTCTTGACTGCTCCTCTTTGTTTCTGCATTCCCTCCCTTCTCTGATAAGCAGCTGTTTGAATCTGCCCTTTGGAACTCAGGGAAGGTCAAGGAGGCTGAAAGAACCTTATTTCCTACAAAAAAGAAACAGGGGACGCAGAAAGAATTTATACCTGGGAGGACCCCACAGGGTCCTGCTGCATTTCACAAATCACTGCCCAACATAGCCTACACCTGAGGCTTGTTGTGAGGTGAGAAGAAGTGCTGCATTCTAATAGACTCTGTTATGGGTTGGAATTGAATTGCTTTAGCCTTTGAATTCACCCTTTTGTTCTTACCATCAGGAGTCTAGTGGTCGTTAGGGTGAAGTTGTTCAGTTGCTATTGAATTTTATGTAAACATTAAAGAAAGCAAAAGTCTATTCATGTCTCTAATTTGGAGAAAGACCTCGTTATGGTCATTGGGTTTGATAATAATGAGGGTATAGGATCTACGAATTCCTAGGCCTATTCTACCTGACTTGAGGGGTGTTGACACCTACCCAGAGAAGTAGAAAGAGGAAGGATATACACTTGTGGGATCTCAGAAAGAAAGAAAACATGGAGCTAGGTGATCCAATTAGACAGTTAATGTGATATCTAATTTCTACTGAATCAGCAAATTATGTGGAACTTTTATAATCAGCATCCTGTTGGGAAGACTGAGACCAGTGTATTACTTCTTAACTTATTCTAGAGAAAAGGAAAGAAGGTGGATGAAACAAATAGTATGAAATCCCAAGATGCTCAAGTTTTTTCAGCAGAAAAGAAAAAAAATACACATTATAGTTTTACCTAGCAGTATGGGTTTAGTTTATGAGGATATGAAGGAGAGAATGCACTTCTTTTTATATCTCTTCCTCAGTGATTTCACTCATTCTCATTAATTCATTTTCATTCTTTCATTCATTCATTTTTGTTCTTTTGCACTATTTTTATTCATTTGTTTACTCATCCATTTATGCACCTATTGAACAAATACTTTTTAAATGTTCTCCAACTGCCATGTATTGTTCTAGGTGCTATAGATATTGCCATAAATAATACAAGCAAATTCCTAGTCCAGAGTTCACAGTCTATGGAGGGCAAAGGTAGTAGACAGAGAGAAACAACTAAGAAATTAATGAATAAGATAAATGGAGAAATGAGTTTCATGAATAAAACTGATGTGATAGAGAGGAACTTTTTGGGGGGTTATTTTAGATTATGTGACAAATGAATAAAATTGAATAAAAGGTAGCATGTGATAAATGTGATGACAGGACTTTAAATAAAGTGCTGTGTAAGCATTAAAAAAGAAAGAGTTTTGTATAACTGGAAAGAATTTAAGACATCCTTAAAGCTAGATAGAGTTTTGGTAGATGAAGTTGGTGGAAAAAAGACATTCCTGATTTGAGAAAGAAAATGAATAAGGGAGGAAATAAAAGGGAACACCTGCCATATACAGCCAAAGGAATGAGGTGCAGAAGGATGGATGAGGCGTAAGGGGAGACAGCTTTTGGAAGCAAAGGAAACAGACTGCAGTCCTAAACATCATGAAACAAGTTTTAATTAAAAAATTCTTCAGGCAAAGGACTTGAATAGACATTTCTCCAAAGAGGATATACAAATGACAAAGAAGCATGTGTCAACATTACTAATAATCAGAGAGATGCAAATCAAAACCACAATGACACATAACCTCACATCTGTTAGAATGACTATCATCAAAAAGACAAGTGATAACCAACAAGTGTTGGTTAGGATGTGGAGAAAGGGAATCCCTGTGTATTGTTGGAGGGAATGTAAATGGGTACAGCCATCATGGAAAATAGAATGAAGGTTTCTCAAAAATTAAAAACAGAACTACCATATGAACCAACAATCTCATTCCTGGATATATATTCAAAATAATTGAAAGCAAGGTCTTGAGATATTTGCACACCCATGTTCATTGCAGCACTATACACAATATCCAAGAGGAATAAGTAATCTATTCTTTCAATGGATGAAAAGATAAACGAAAGGTGGTAATACATACAATGGAATATTATTCAGTCTTCTAAAGGAAGGAAATCTTTTCACAAGCCACAATATGGATTAAACTTGAGGACGTTATGCTAAACGAAATGAGCCAGTTTAAAAAAGACAAATTCTGTATGATTCTACTTAGATGATGTATCTAACATTGGCAAATTCATGAAAGTAGAATGATGGTTACCAGGGGCTGGCGGGAGGGGGAAAGAGGAGTTATTGATAAAGTTTCAGATTTATAAGATAAAAAAATACTAGAAATCTGTTTCACAACAATGTGAATGTAGTTAACTCTACTGAAAAATACACTTGAAAATGGTTAAGATGGTAAACTTTAAACTTTATGTTTTTTTATCACAATAAAAAAAATTCTTCAGTTACTTTAGTTCTCAAAATCGTTATGCTGCTTTTGTATTAAACTATTAAACTTCTAAGGTGTGTGTGTGTGTGTTAGGTTGCAGGATAATATATGTATCTGTTTGGATCTACATTAACCTCATTTATCTAAACCCCACTTACATGGATCTTGGAAACTTTTCCCATATTGAGCAACAAGCTGTCCTAAACAAGGGGACTTTGATTATTGTTTCAACAGTTTTTATTACTCTTGAATTATCAATATCTGTGTTGCAAACGTTCCCATTACATTAGTTTCCTAATAAAATGTCATCTGATTATAGGACTTCTTTTGCCTCACCCTTTGTGAGTTCTGACACATTTCTAGTGTAAACTTGTCTAACTTTATACATCTGCGTAATGTCTAGACCCAATACTTTTTAAGTATTAAGTTTAATATATTCAATATGTAAAAATTAAATAATATATTTGATATATAAGGTTGTCTCCTCTTTTATACAGATCAAACTGTAATTAAATGATAGAGCCAAGTGAATATCATTTAGTGTTTAATATTTCATTGCCTCATTGATGCCTTATCTATTTTATAGGCATTAAATTACATAAAAATACATAAGGTGAATACTTAATCACCATATCACCTACATTAGAACACAAGTACAGAGATAAAGCATATAATTTTAAATATGTTTAACTCTGGAACCCTTGTCTATTTACTTTTATAATTATTGGGGATTTTTTGGTTGTTTTTGTTTTGCTTTGTGTTTTGCTTTTTAGAACTTTTCTGCTATAGTTATCTTCATTTTGTGTTAACACAAGAGAGATGCTTTTCGTTGTACAAAACTGGCTCACTTTACATGATCTGAACTGGAGAAGCTCATATTTCTCAGGTTTCAAGACAACGTGCTAAATGTATGGGAGCACCTACTGGTGAAGGATGATATAGTCCTACAGACTGGTTTTATTGGACCTTGTAATTTAGACCAAGTTGGAGGGCATGAGGCTTATGAAGCCCTTAAGCGTATAATCAAGGGAATTCCGCTGCCAAAAAATGCTTATTGCTTAAATATTGCAAGAGAGTGGTCTTAGGCAAGAAATACAAGAACTGAGAAGACACTATAAAACAAATATACCATTTAGATGGGACCACAATATCTAACAGGCATAAAATTGTTTAGTATTGAGGTACTAAAAGGTTTCATGAGGGCTGAGATAAGGTTTGTCTCCTCCACTTCTGAATCCCTAGCATGGTAACTGGTACCTTGAATGTGTCAATAAATATTTACTGAATTAATAAATGTTAACCGATTTGGAATTTCTTCCTCAAAATATCTGAAAATTTGCCTTCTGTTCTCCTTCTCCCATAGGACCATATCCATTGTTTATAATAAAAACAAGGAAAAATATAATTTGTGTGATAAATTTCCTTTTTAGATGAAAAAAAAATGCTTCTTTTTGGTTAACCAGAAACCCTGAGCCAGTTAAAAAATATACTACAACTTTAGAGTTAAAAACTGCAATAAAGAAAAATGACCTAAACTAATTAAAAGGAAGGTGATGAGGAGTTGCAAAGGCTTTGTAATCAAATATTTCTAGGTTCAAATTTCAGCTCTATAGCTTAGTAGCTGCATTAGGTTGGATGAATTGCTTAACTTCTCTGTTCTCACTTTCCTTTTTTATTAGAGTTTTGTGAAGATTTAATGAGTCAATGTATATGCAATGCGTTGTGCCTACTTGGTAAATAATAAATAGCAGCTATTGAATTTTTCTCTGAATGAAGGTACTCATTTTCCTAATTTTCAGTGGACTGTAAGCTTCTTGGGAGAGGGACCATATTTTATTCATTCCTAGAACATAGCACAGTGTCTGGCATAAGTTGGTACTTAATAAATAAATGTGTTGAATTAATAAAGAAAATAAATATTTAAACAACTATTTGGTGACTACTGTGCACAGTACTTGACAAAATTGTGCATGATACAACTTGTAACTGAGGTGTATGTAGACACCCAACAGAATCATTTAAAATATAGAAAGAGGATATTTTCTATCACTGGAATAATCTGTAATTCCTTTGATTAATCAAGTTTTTTTCATGATGATTTAGGAACTCACAAGTAATGCTGAGCTCAAATAACTGCATACTGGATGAAGACTATATTATAATGTATTCACACCATAACCACATTGTAGCTTAGTCACATAGTGATTTTTACCATTAAGGACATTTTTCTCATTTGCTTTCATTAATACAACTACTACTCAACCCCTGCTTATAAGTATAGATAATTGGTTTTGAAAATTTCACAATAAAAACCGTAAAGCCGTTTTGTACTTGGTAATCAGGAAAGGCACCAGCAATGAAGAAGGGATGCTTTTAATAAAAATATTTTATACATCCACCTGAAAGTTCTCATGTGGCAAACATTACAACTCTTAATCTTACCTAAACGTGAATCATCAGACCTGTAAATACTGTGGGTTATGTGAAAGTACTTTACACTTCTAAATGAAAATAATTTTGCCCATAAAGTAGTTATATCAAAGACATCTCTTTTAATCGATAGTTTAATAACCATTACGATTTTATGCATATCTCAGAAGTGTGTAACATTCTCTGGATTGGTGTTCCAATGTGTAACAAATTTTTCTAGGCTTATGGAATCAAAAAACTATTCCAAACAGGTTTTAATAAGCTAAAACTATTGCCAAATATGAAATTATATTTGGAATCAAAGTCTCAAAAAAACCTAACATGTTCATTTATACCTTTACTGGAAGAACAAAATTTGACACAAAAACTAAATTACTATCAAGGGAAAACCATTCCCATTGGAAACAAATGTAAACTCGAGTTGAATTTCAAGATATATCATTCTCCTTGAGATTAATGGAGAAAGATTTTTACACATTATCTTGTCGACAAGAATGCACACTATTTTAGACTCATGCTTGGCATAACATTATATGCTGTAGAAATGTAATGCAACATTTTCATAGAATGCAACTTATTTTCCAAGTTTATAAGTTAACCAAAAAAAGCACATTTAAAAATCGAGCTGTATAAACTTACAGCTTTTTTTGACCAAAACAAAACAAACGGAAGTCAAAATAATTGGGGCAAATAGATAACATGGTAAAACTTGTTTGAAAATTGAAATATTCTTTCTTTTTCCTTTCCTCATCTATATTCAAAGATGGCTACTTCATTTCTCAATCTTGTTCACATTTTTCACAAAATATAACTATAAAAATAGTAAAATATGGTATACTCATTGGACAATTTTATAAACAGTTAAATGAAACATAAATACAAATTCAAATTAAAGATTTTTTTCCCCTGCAAGTTAGAGGATATTGGTCATGGAAGAAAATTCAGAAAAAAAAAAAAAAAACAGGCACAAAAAAGCACATGCAAAACATGTTTCTCTTAGAACTTTAACATTTAAACTGCAGTGTGTATAGCTTTTAATACAGAATTTTAAACATCCTTGAATCCTGTACATTATAAATAATGAGTTCTTTACTTCAGCCAGTTGGTAGGATATATTAAATAAGGGCTAATTAAAAATCTAATATTTGTTTTGGCATTCTTTTCAAAGTTTCAAAACACAATATATTGGTTCCTAAATGCTTTACTTTTCAAATTAAGGCATAAAAATTATGTACATATTTCAAATGAGGACTTTTCATTTTCTTCTTATACCTTTAAAAATTAACTTAAGCTACTTGCCCCAGAATTTTCCCTACAGCCGTATAAACTGAATAACTGCTAATATAGAACTTAGATTAATGAATAATTTTTATCAAGTTTAAGTTTTGGTTCCATGCATTTTTTTTTTAAACCTTTGATGTCTGCCTCACTTTTCTAATAGGAAGTAGTAGTAACTGACAAATGAATAAATGAATAGCTAATGATACTAACAGAAAAACTTAGATGTACTGGTTTTGATTTTATATTACATTCCTTCACATAAGGTGGTTACATTTATTGATAATTTAAAATGTCTTAGCATGGAAGAATTGAAAATATGAAAATGTCATGATTCTATTACATGTTCTATTACAGGCATCATGAATGACATCCAGGTACTCTATCAGTTGAAAAAGTCTGAGAATCACTGACTTAGCATCTATTATGGCTGTGTCTAAATATGCAAATAAAATCCTAAACCACTAATAACAGCATTCCCATTTTCCCTGGCCTATCAACATGGTGGCATAGGCAGTAGGAGATTAAAATGGTAGTCCTGGTTTTCATACTTCCAACTCCAAGGCAATTGAATATATAAGATTTATTTCATATGACTATTCCATACAGATTCTTTCTCATTATGTTCAATAAATATTAAATTGATTTATAACACAATTCCTCTTCTGAATGCTGGCTGTAGGGGTACATTAATATTGCGTATGAGTGCATAGCTGCTGAAAGATTTGCTAACTTTCCTGCCCTATTTTAAACCACAGATCAATAACCTTTCCATTTTGTACTTAAATTTCCATACCTTGTAAACAATAATCAATAACAATAACACTAACATTACTAAATTTATTCTCTTTTCAACATCTCATCTAACTTTTATTGCTATTATAGCCCAGCTGAATTTCAAGGATAATACTGAAAATAGCACTGAACCAGGGAAACAGGGGAAATTCATTTGACCCCTGGATCTGCCCCTAAATAAACTGCATGATTAGGGCAAATGTGAGTGGCAATTTTCCCAAAAGCAAACTAGGAAAAAAAAATATTTGCTTCAAAAGTTTGCCCCAGGATTAAAATTAATTGATGTAAGTGAGGATTGTAAATTATAAAGTACTATTCCAATGTATGTTATTACTACTATGATTTTGAAAATCCCTCTATTCTATTATAGCACTGCTATTTTCAAAATGTGGTGGACTCTTCCTTTGGGGACAAAAACAAGCTAAGTATTTCTGGACAGAATTTGCAATAAATAATCCTTCCAAGTAAAGTAACAGGCTGAGACAAACATTGTTTGGATACTCCTTTTCTGTATTGGCAATTCTCTTTTTAAAATGAAAGTTTATTAACAAATATGTAAGATTCTCATTAAAATGAATTTATGTGCCCACGAGATGCTCAAAATCTAAAATTAAAAATAGGATATTTTATACATATAAAAGAAGTATAGCCATGCTTTTTTCTTTCAACCACTGCCATTAAAAGAATTTCTTTCGCATTGAAATTATTTATCAAACTGTTAGCGGTTTTGTACACAGGTTTTAGTTGACCACTAGCAATAAAGGAACATGAATTCTAGCTGTTAAATCTAAAAACCATAAATGGACAGAAATGTTACTCAAACTTCTAATTTTCTGCACCTTGTTTCAACCCAAACACTGCTCTTAAGTTGTCCATTCTCAAAATATGTCCCATGTTTGTTAAGAATTTCAAACACAACACATACACATCAGCAAATCTAGTATTCATCATGAATTTACCTAGAAAATCCTGTTTTACATGTGAATTAGGCTTTCACTAGGAATTAGTATAAGTCATAATGACTAATCTTACATAATGCATTTGTTTATTTTCTTCTGAAAAGTCAGATCTTATATTTCCTTGATGCTAAAATCTTATAAAACATTTCTTGCTGTCTTTTTTTCCTCTGTGCTTAGCTTAACACAATGCATGCCCTATAACAGTGTCTCTGAGCCTTTAACTAAAAATTAACTTTTAAAACATGTCAAAATAAATTAGGATGTCTCATCTTCATTTTTTATTGTTTTCAGCACCGAGTCTTCTCCCAAAATTTTACATAGTTCATTGAGTCTCTGCTGCATTTTGGGAATTCCAGCTAGCTGAGATTCTAGCTTTTGTTTTTCTTCACTTAGTGTTAAACGAATAGCAGTGTCCAATTGTTCAAAGCGCCAACCTCCTTCACCATCAAACTGTAATAAATGAGTGTGGTATTTCCTGCATAATCAAAATGAAATAATATTATTAGCAATAATTACAAAAAGCCATTTTAGTTATAGATTTATCATTCTAATTGATATCCAAAGGCAAATTTTAAGTAAGGTGCCTATTTTACATTTGATTTTCAAGAATCCCTCAAGAGGTAAAGTATTGTGATTTTATTTTACTCCAAAAGTCATTAGTCTAGCCTCTAGGAAATTCTATTGCTTGTATTAAATTTATTTTATATTCTGAATATACATGAATTACAAAGGAAGACATACTGTTGCATCTATTTATATTCATAGCCCAGTATGAATAAATATCAAAGCATACTTAGAATGGGAATAAGGAAAGGAAGCAGAGGGAAGAAAGTAAAAATTTTAAAGGCTATTAAAAAAATAACTAAGAAAAATAAAGGAAATACAATACCAATTCATTAGTACACTATCCTTTGGGAATGAGTTAGTCAACATAAGTAAAAATTTCTCAAAAATTAAAGTTTTAAAACATTAAAAAAAAATGAACTGATAGAAATCTTCAGCTATCAATACTTCCATGCTTTCAAATAATTTAATCTCTTTTCTCATGGCTCAAGTTCATAATTAGGAACTTCAGAGAGGCATGGAGATGACTTTATTGATGAGACAGAAGGTAATTCACCTTCTCTTAAATGAAGGCTAAGGACACCAATCTCTGGGAATTGTGGGGTGTGTGTAAAGAGGGTAATCTGGCAGAGCTGTCCTTGCATGGCTGAGCCACTGCATTTTGTCACTATGCTGAAGAGGCACATGTTCTTATGTGTCCTCAGTTTTTGTCTTTCTCTTACAGTTTTTCTCACTTCTTGCTCTTTTTTAAGTTGTCATCAGTCATTATTTACTATGATCAGTGGCGGTATATCAAGTAGCTTTTACCTCCATTTTTAAACTGAGATATGATTCATATACCATAAATTCATCCTTTTAAAATGTAAAATTCAATGATTTTTGGTATATTTACAAGCTCATGCAACCATCAGCACTATCCAATTCCAGAATATTTTCTTCACCCCAAAAAGAAACCTCATACACATTAGCAGTCCCTCCCAACTTCTCCTTCTGCTCAGCCCCTGCCAACCACCAATCTCCTTTATGTCTCCATGGATTTTTCTGTTCTGGACATTTCATATATATGGACTCATACAAAATGTGGCTTTTTGTGACTGACTTCTTCCACCCAACAAAATGATTTCAAAGTTCATCTAGTTGTAGTGTTAGTACTTAATTCATTTTTATGGCTGAATAATATTCCATTGTATTACACATTTTATGCATTCACCAATTGATAGAAATTTGGGTTTCATCCCATTTTGTTTGGATGGTTTTAACATGCTGTAAGATGGGGAAACTAAACTAAGTTAAACTATGTCTAAAAGAGTAAATATCACTCTCAAGCTGAAGGCTGAAGTTCATATGTTTGATAACATATGACAGAGATTAATCTTTTCCATATGCTTTTGAGTAACTATCTTTAGGGTTTTAAGTTTTCCAAAAATTTGACCTCACAATGGGTGGGACCTGACAAAAATTAAATTGAAAACAATGTATTCCTACATCAAGGGAAAAAATTTAAATGTGACAAAAGTGCTATTAAAATATGAGAGCTAAAACAAAAGTAATGGAAAAACAAAAGAAGGATGGTGATATAAGAAAGAGAAATAATAGTAAAAAAAATCATTTTGTTTATTTCATTCTCAACTTCTCTTGGGCTTTCCTAACCTTGGATCTACAACCAGGAGCAATTTTAGAACACAGTAGTTCAGATCTTGAGCAACTTCCATCTTCAATTTATATTGGAGGTTTGGCTCATCACTCTGGTCCTACAACATTATTTGGTTTTTACATGGGGGAAGAAACTGTATAGGTGTTTCATGACCTGATATTCAAAGGTGTGTTCTATATTATGGGCTAAAATAATATTTCAGAGTTTATCTTAGTCAGAGGAATTTAAAAGAAACCACTATTTTAACAGAGGATCATTGGAAATAATCTGCAGACATTCTACACAAATAAGATAAAGCACTGGATAGTGATAATTATAAAATTGTAATTCTATTCAGGAATCAGATAATTTAATAAGCTTCTATAATTTTTGACCTCTTCAGATACTGGTATTGATTTTCATCTTTACAATCAACAATTACCCATTTGCTGTTATGGAGGAAAATATAATACATATTTTTCCTCTTCTGAAATCTTTTCAGGGAAAATAAGAATTTCATGTAGGAAGAAAGGATAATCAGAAATAATAGATTTCTACAACCTAAAATAACTAAACCAGTTCATAAAGCAGAACTAATGCACTTTTCAGTTTACGGGGAAATATACTATGGGTAGCTGCAATTAAAAACATGTTTTTCTTGTTAGAAAGTATAAAATTAGATTTTATTATTTATTTAAAAAATTGTCCACTACCCACCTATTTGAATGGCCAAAATCCAGAATACTGACAACACCAAATGTAAAGCTGTGGACCAATAGGAACTCTCTTTCATTGCTGGTGGTAATGAAAAATGGTAGAGCTACTTTGGAAGACAGTTTTGCAGTTTCTTACAAAACTAAACATACATTTAACAGTATGATCCAGTAACTGAACGCCTTGATATTTACCCAAAGGACTTGAGAGAACTCATGTCCACACAAAAACCTGCATATGAATGTTTATGACAGCTTTATTCATAATTGCTAAAACTTGGAGGCAACCAAATGTCCTTCAGTAGGTGAATGGATAAACAAACTGTGTACATCAAAACAGTGGAATATTATCCAGCACTAAAAAGAAATGAGCTAGCAAGCTGTGAAAAGACATGGAGGAAAATTAAATGACTATCATTACCAAGTTTGAAAAGGCCACATACTGTATGGTTCCAGGTATATGACATTCTGGAAAAGGAAAAACTGTGGAAACATTAAAGATGAGTCGTTTCTAAGTGTTGGAGAGGGAGGGATAAATAAACAGAGCACAGAGGAATTTTAGAGCAGTGAAAATATTCTATATAATACTATAATGATAGATACATGTAATTATAAATTTGTCCAAACCCATAGACTGCATAACACTAAGTGAACCTGAATGTAAATTATGGACTTTGGATGATAATGATGTGTCAGTATAGGTTCATCAATTGTAACAATTATACCACTCTGGTGGGGGATGTTGATAATGGGGGAGGCTATGCATGTGTGGGCAGAGAGTATAGGCGTATTTCTGTTCCTTTCAATTTTTCTGTGAACCTAAAACTAAAAAAAAGTCTTAAAAACAACAATAACAACAACAAAAACCTCTCTGTTCTTAAATTAAGAAAAAAAAAATGGCTGAATATGCTTCCAATGCCTCTTTAGGCTACTTGAATAGGAACTAAATGACAGGAAGGCATAATAAACCCATTGATAGAAGTCAGAAAAACACCAGGACTAAGAGCCAGAAAGGACTCAAGAGTTCTTCTGGCCTGGTTCCACAGTCATATGTCATAACTGTCTTAAACCAGTTCCTGTTGGTTTTATCCAAGGGGAAATCAGAGCAATCACACTCATTGACATGGACTCTACCTCATCCTGGACTAGATCCAGACTGCCTCTGGGGAGACTGGCAAATCAGGGTCCTAACACTCCAGATGCTAATTAATTCTTTAACAACAGAGAGACAAACTACAAAATTCCATAGAAAGGGTCACTTCATGAAATTCTCTATTTTCAGGTAAATTATCTGAGGAAAGAAAAATATGAAAAATCTGAATGTTTAAATAAAGTGTGAAATAGATTATTATCTTCTCTATAGAAGTAGAATTCAGTCAAAGAAGTTTGAACAATTAAAGCCTGATCTGCACGGAATGCTCAGCTTACTCACAATTTTAAAGTAAACATTTCTATAAGGTAAAGGGTCTGGAAAGGCTTCAAAGACCCAAAGGCTTTAACTCAAATAAAGCTTGCTACTTAGTCTAGGTATGAAGTTGTGTATATAATGACAGCTTTGGCATAAATGTGATCAGCCACATGCCAAAAAATGCTCCAGTCAGAGAGAGAGGAAGAATCCTTCCTGTCCCGTGGGAGAGGAGGCCAAAGCATATAGAGTCCATTATATAGTTACTAACATGTCAAAGGAAAAGATTTTGATTTATGAAATAGAAATGCGAATGTAGAGAGTAGAACGTAGTGTGAATGAAAAAGTGTTTTTATGATTTATGCATGAGATACATTTTGAGTTCCTTATAATACGTAGAGCAATATAGTAGAGTATACGGAGTATGATCATAGTAAATTATTTTTCTCATTTTTCTAGCTCTCAGTTTCTTCATTTGTATAATGGGAATAATTAGACTACCTGTACTCTATAGTGTTGTTATTAGGCTTAAATAAAATGAGCCTGGAATAGAATAGGTGCTGAATCTGCATTAGCAACTATTATTATGATGATGAATCAATAAAAGAGTAGGGGAATGATAAAAATGGTATCGTAATTTTTTAAAAAGGGAAAACCCCATTAGGTTTTTTTTTTTTTCTTCTGCCCATTTTTGGATTGGGTTGTTTGTTTTTTTAATATTGAGCTGCATGAGCTGTTTATATATTTTGGAGATTAATCCTTTGTCCATTGATTCGTTTGCAAATTTCTTCTCCCATTCTGAGGGTTGTCTTTTCGTCTTGTTTGTAGTTTCCTTTGGTTTGCAAAAGCTTTTAAGTTTCATTAGGTCCCATTTGTTAATTTTTGTTTTTATTTCCATTACTCTAGGAGGTGGATCAAAAAAGATCTTGCTGTGATTTATGTCAAAGAGCGCTTCCTATGTTTTCCTCTAAGAGTTTTACA